>NC_141144.1:73494172-73803060 GCF_053477565.2 Lygodium microphyllum
TACCATAAGGATTTTATTGTCATATGTATACCAATAATTCCTCTTATTGTATTAAAGGAGTTGAAAAAATTTTGTTGAATGCTATCAATAGAAACACCTTTACACTATAGATGCTTTGTATGTGTCAAATATTTAGAAGAATTTACTATCAGTTTTGCACTTGCCAAGATTCACTTGATTGTCAAGTTTGTTGATGATAGATGTATACTTTATAATCTCTTGTGTGCTGATAGAATTATTGCATCTAGTTCATGATGTGATGGAATGTACAAGCTTAATTACTATGGAAAATTTATGGAAGACATGGCATGTGAAATTGAAAATTTATAGGTTATTAGATGCAAAAATTTGGCATGCATATTTTGGTCAATTGATTTTGCTAGTTTGATGTGCTTTCAAAAATATGATATATATACTTGAGGCACCTACAAAACACATTTGTAAAGGATGCATGTTGGGTAAAATGTAGTTTGCTTTATCTATAAAAAGTGGTTCAATGAGAGTCACTTACAAACTATAGCTGGTACATAGTAATGTTTATGTTCCAATGCAAACATCATCTTTTGACAACTACCTATACTTAATGACTTTTATTAACTACTCCAAGTATACATAGGCATTTGGTTTGAAAGAAATGTTAGAAGTCTTTTTATGCTTCAAGAAGTTTGTAAGCATGAATGAATATTTGTTAAGATGTAAAGTTGGTACTCTCCATTCTAATCAAGGGCATGTTTAAGGAATTTGATGCTTATTTAGGTGAATGTGGCATAAGACACCAATGTATAGTACCATATATGCCACAACAAAATAGGGTAGTCAAGCTTTGCCATATAGTTTTTGGCTTGACATTGTTTTGTATGCAGCTTATGTACTTAACATGTGTCCCACTAAGTAATGGGTTATGCTTAGTAGAAGGACATTGACTTTGATGAGACCTTTGCTCCCACTTGCTGTATGATAAAATTTTGTAGCATTTGTGCATTAGTAGCTCAAAATGGTTGGTTGGACATCAAAACTAAAATTTTGAATGATAATTTACATGAAAATAGGGTATTTCTTTCAACCTCATAGCTTTGTGTAGAAGGGCCAAGAAAACAGTGTACAAACTAAAAAATGTATTATATATCCTCAAACAATCACCTTGGGCTTGATATGAGAAGATACATGCATGCTTCATTGCATGAAATTTTTAGAATAGTACAATTAAGAGTACCTTGAAGGGGAATTTTCCCTCATTACTATTATCAACAGTATCATCATCGAATGGGCCTTCCACCATACAAACAAAAAATTTCTCTCCCTATCTAAAGAGCGTTTGGTATTTGGATGAACAAAAGATCATTCCAAGACCTTTCTCTCTCCCTTGACGATTTAATATACACCTCAACACTTGGATTATTAACAACACCTTTCTTAAACTCAACGAAACTATTAAAAGGCAAGATAAAGGCATCCTTATGGGTTTTAATAACTGCTCAGCTTTATAGTGTAACCATTTTCTAAAATTCTTTGGATATAACTTCTATGAAAACTTAGCATCCCTAAATAGATATGACATTCTCAAGCACTTTACACATTGCTTTAGGTACTGTGACAATCTACTTCCTAGATCAATGTACCTAATTCCACCATTTTTTTAAGGAGCAACATGAATTCTATCTTCACCATCTATAAAGGAGTCACTCTCGAGTTACTTAGAAAACTCATTTCTCTTCACCTTGAAACATGCTACTTTGTATCTCTAACCACTACCTTCTTGAATATGGAAATCTCTTGTACTAAATTATCTTACCATTATAAAAACCTATGACAAAATAATTTTTTTTCATTCCAATGTAACAAATGCCTTCATCAGGTAAGTAAGCATCCTTCTGATGGTCCCACAAGGTGATTATTTTCCTCTAATAATCGAGTGGATGCTGCATATTACAACCTTTTCTTTCTTGAAAAGAACTTTACAAAAAGTGGATTTACTAGGTTCTGGTACCTCATTGCTACTAAAATAGACAAAGCATATCCTCATATTAAACTTGATATAATAGATCCTCATGGCATTGATTCTTGATGTATACTATGAGACCAAAACCCTAGACACATGGGTGGTCCATAGCTACCACGCACCCAATTATGGATGTAAAGAGTGGGATCGCACAAGACCCATGAGAAAAAGCACTCTCACATTGATAGATATAAAATGTGTAATGAGACTAAGTTAGGGTATTTAGAAATGATCAAACAAGAGTTCCTTTACCTTCTCTAAGCTTGCATGGATTTTCTTTGTCTTTCTCTCTCTTCTTACCTTTATCTCTCCATCTGTAGTCTCTCTTTGTCTCTTTGTCTCTCTGTCTCTCTGTCTCCCTTGTTCTCTATCTTTTCCTCTTCTCTCTACAATCTTCTCTCTCTTCAATGGGACTCCACATTTTTCAAGTCATGTTTGAAACCACAATGCTTGTAGTCCTATTATTGTTCTCTTGATGAGACATTGTTCTTTTGCCAAGTTGAAATTCATGCATTAGGGGAGTTTTGAGGTCTCGAAAATGTCTTTTAGGATGTAGAGAGAGAGTGCTCTCTAGACCAATGAGAGCAAAGCCTTTATAATGGAATTTTTATTTTTTAAAAAGTAAAAAAAAAGATATGGATATAATATCACTACAAATTTGTATTATAAATATCTATTTTCATTATCTCATAATTGTGATTATGATATCCTTTACATTTTTGACATAGGGTCTCGACCACTTTGCATTAATGAAAAATCTGGTATTTTATGATCATGACAATTAAAACTAAATTCAAATGACCAAAAAGGTTAGTGTTCATCTTTTTTCCCTCCCTTGTTTTGCTACTTTTGTATCTTTTCTTCCTTGGTGGTAGCTTGTTTCTATCTCTCCTCTCTCTTTGTCATGGGGATATAGAAATTCAACCTTCAACAAGGCAGCCAAGCTATGAAATCACATGTGTGTTTAATTCATTCCATATAAATGGAAGATGGATTCCTACCATTGTTAGTAGTAAAGGTAGCTAGATTACCATGCAACCCACAAGACCTGCCAAAATGATTCACGAAGTTCAAAAAGGGAGATAGGGTGGTGATCTTGCTGGGAGCCAAATGACAGGAGCAAGCAAGCAAACCAATCGAGAGACCCACCAAGGTCAAAGAGGTCAATTTAGCCAGGGAGGGAGAGACCCCACGACCTGCTATCTTTATAGCCGATGACTTGGTTGAGCAAGATGAAGCAAGTCTCATCATTCTCTTGTGAGAGTATGTAGACATCTTTGCTTGGTCCCTAGAAGAGCTCAAAGGGGTAGACTCGAGTGTGGTGACTCACAACATACCCATGACACTTGACGCAACACCAGTCAAACATCGACCATATCCCATGAATCCAAAGCATGCCCATGCTATCAAGGAAGAAATTGACAAGGTAATGAGAGCAGGATTCATATATGAAATTAAACACACGCATTGGGTTTCCCTCATAGTTATCATATTAAAGAAGAAGTGAAAGATTAGAGTGTGTGTCAATTACAAGAAGGTAAACACAGTTACAAAGAGAAATAATTACCCACTGCCGTACACCAAGCACATGCTCGAGAGAGTGGCTGGCAAAGAGGCCTACAGGTCTCTGGACATTTTCTCTGGATACAATCAAGTGCAAGTGTATCCTAATGATAGGCATGAGACCGCATTCGCCACTGAATGGGGAGTCTTTGCCTACATAGTCATGCCTTTTGGATTGACTAACATGCTAGCCACTTTCCAACGATTGATGTGTACAATATTCAAAGAAATGTTGAGGAAGGAGTTAGAGGTCTTCATGGATGACTCACGTATTCACTCTACTTGGCGAGAACACTTAGAGTCTTTGAATGATGTTAGCTATACTGCCTCTCATTGAACCCCTTGAAGTGCTAGTTCTGGGTGAAGCATGAATCTATCCTAGGACACATGGTGTCAAAGAATGGCATTGCTGCAAATTTCTCGAAGATCAAGGTTATTTTTGATCTTCCACCCCCAATTGATTACAAGGGTGTTCATTGCTTTTTAGGACATACAGGGTATTATCGACGATTTGTGTTGTTAAACTATATATTGATTGCTAGACCTCTATACAAGCTATTTATTATATTCGAATGGACCAAGGAATGCCAATGTGCATATGAGGAACTAAAAAAGGCTATAACCACAAAACCAATACTACGAGCCCCAGATTGGACACTCACATTTCACGTGCACATCGACGCTTTGAAATTCACCATAGGAGCTGTGTTGTGCCAACCTGGTGTGGACTATCCGATGAGCTTTGCTAGCAAACAACTCATTAAGACTGAAATGAAATACTCGACAACGAAGAGAGAGGGCTTGGCCATGGTGTTTGCCATAAAATTTTTTTTGCATTATCGTCTGGCTATGCCTTTTAATTTCTTTGTTGACCATCAAGCCTTGTTGTATCTAGTTAACAAACCATGCGCTACATGACACATTGCTAGATGACTTCTTCTACTTTCAAAGTTTGATTTCTCCGTGATGGTGCGTAAAGGAAAAAACCATTACATGGCTGACTATAGAGGTGATCAACCGCCGAGACCCATGGACCACTTATTGCTTCAAGCGTTCCAAGCCGAGCAGTAATGGCTACCTCTCACATAGCCAAGTGCCATCCATCTCTATGGGTGTAGTGAGCTTACCTCCATGCCCAATCGAGTTACCTCCTCTCTTGAGCACTCCGGTAGCTCCACGATCCATGTGCAAGCTTCAAGAAAGCTCCATCCTCAAGCTCCATACTCCAAGCTCCATTGCTACGAGTAAGAGAAGAGAAGAGAAGAGAAGAGAAGAGAAGAGAAGAGAAGAGAAGAGAAGAAGAGAGGAGAAGATGGAGAGCTTCTCCACCCCGGTCCCTCACCCTCACACACTCACTCCATTACACTCTCACACTCCCTCCCTCAAGCACAAGCTCAAGCAAGCAAGAAGAAGAAGAAGAAGAAGAAGAAGAAGAAGAAGAAGAATAAGAAGAAGAAGAGAGCCACTTTTAGCCGCACACAAGAACGAGCTTCTCATTCACTTTTCAACTTTATATACAAAACCCTAAATCCCTTTTGGGTGGTCATCCCCTTATCCCATTTTTTACACTAGACCCTTTTTCCCATTGTCCTCCTATCTTCCTAGTTTCCTTCCTACCGCCCATCTACCTTTACAAATTGCACGGGTGAGAGCCCGACACTCTTAAAATAAATCATGGTGTGCCCTTTGCCTTTTTTACAAAAGTATTGACTTTCACTTTTTCTTGTGCGCCTTTCTCCTTGATTTAGGACCTTTTTGCACTTCTTATGTTTCCAAAATCTTCTTGGTGCACCTTCGTCTTCTGTTCCACTCTTGCCTTGGCCTTGTCTTCTGCTTTAGATTTTCCGGCTTTTCCACCTTGTTTGTTTGAGGGTTAACATTACCCCCTCCTAGACGAGTGCCAGTCCCATGTCACTCATCATCGTAGGTAGCAGGCTTTGGCATGCACCAAAGACGTGGGTGGAAGGGACAACGGTGGTTTGCCATGGAGGAGTTTTGGTGGTGGGGCGAATGAAGGTCGTTTGAGGCATGTGGTTGGTAGTTGGTTGATGGAAGGGTTGGTGAAGTTGGTGATAGGGTTGGTTGTTGTTGGGAGTTGTACTCCTGAGTTGGCACAAGTGTTGGTGTTTTGGGGATTCTGTAGGCCGACGATTCTTGCTGGGCTTGCATGATGATAACGGATAAGAATTCAGAGTTGAGTGTTGATGAAGGGCGAATGACACTTTTGTTGGATTCTTCAATACTTGCAATTGAAAACCTCTCATATGTGGTCTCTCCCTGGGGGTAGTGCTAGTCTTCTTATCGTGCACAAGACGTAGTTTGATTAGTTTGAGAGACATGTCGAACTCTAAGAAAGCTGAGAGTATTGTCCTACACTTGAGGAACCAAACAGTGTATATATTTTGGTATAGATGTTATGTGAGTGCTCGTGCATATTTAGATATTACGTAGTTAGAAGACTACGGGCCTGGTTCCTCGTAACAACGTGTGGATGATGCAAAGTTGTCCATGTTGAGGAGAAGTACACATGAAGGTGTATGAGACATCCTTTGCGTTCTGACATCACGATGTAGCATAATTGAACACACTGACACCAAAATTTTGGTAGCTGGTAGCTATTGGGTTTGCACAACGAGTATGGTGTACTTTTCATGGCCATTCGTGCGGTGCTTACCACGATTGATTGCACTGATACTATGGCTGAGTGCAAAAAGGAATTGTGCAATTGGTCAAGGTGACAAGTCTAACCATAGGCGAGACAAGCTCCCTATGTATGTCTTGCTCTTGATGTGCCCTAAACAATTGTGGGGGACGTGTAGAGGGCAAGGGAACTAGGGATGGAGCTAGCCAACCAAGGTCACTGGGCATACCTAATTTGAGGACTCGTAGGTGTCGCACTGTGATTGTGAGTGCTTGAAAAAAAATAAGAATAATCTGAGTACAACCCTTGCAATACGTTGAGGCTATCAGCCTTTCAATGGGTTGGGAAATGTCGAGATTCGAAGGCTATGGAAATGGATATTACAGCGATGATTGTGCCCTAGCCTCGTTGCTAGAGAAATAGTTGTTGAGATGGGGAGATACACTGGAGATTTCGCAATACCTCTTTGTACCGTGCAATGTTGGTACAATTGAGGTAACCATTGCCGTGAGTGCCAAGTGTAGAGGTTAACCCAGAAAGAGAGAGTGGCCCCTAATCTTGCTTTGGGTCATGCGATGCAAGTGATTGGCAAGGGTGATTTTCACTGTCGGCAGTGAGAGGATTCTGTCATGGCTCTTCATGAGGTTGGTGGTCTTGCGGTGACTTGGGCCCTAAACACTTTCATACAAGGACCCGTGTCGTCTTGCATCCACTTGATGCTTCGTGAGAGTATATGGGTGCATCTCAAAGAGACATCACTTATCTGAATCCCATGGTGTCGACTTGGATGCATATCACCCGTGCTTGATTATCATTGCTTGTGTGTGTGCTGGCTTTGTTTTTTTTTTTGTATTATCTATACACAGTCACAAAACTCATTGTTTATCTATATTCACGTCTATAAACCCATGTCACTTCATGAGGATAAAAACCAATTGTAGAAATCATGATTGTAGTGGAGTGTGGCATACACATCCAGTACTTGTGGTAGCTTACTCAATAACAATAGATATTTTGCAACATCGAGTAGCATGGTACCTTGTCCGAGTCTACTTGCAACATGTAACTCCTTCTCACTAAGAACCTTATCAGCCAGAGAGTTCTCTTGGCTAGTTCCAGCTAAGTCCATACCCCGAATGGCAATCATTACTCGAAAGGAAATTGGTGCCACATAGGTTGGGTCTCTTTGAGACTGCCATTTGGCCAATCGCTCCTCTGAGACCATTGGGCTCCCAGTTTGGCCATTCTAACACGGTTTTCAAACCAACGTTTTTCAAATTGACTTCGACCCTTTGATTGTCTCTTTAGTTGCTCTATCTCTAAGAGATTTGGTTGGTAGAGCATGTCATTGAATGTCATAGTTAAGCGTAGTTCGTCGGCTTCCTCATCAGAGATGAGTTGCATGCGCTTATGTAGGAGTTTGTCGTAGTGCTCATCAAGAAATTCTTGCTCTTCCCAGGATAGGGAAAATGGCAAGTATTCTTCAAGCTGCTCCCTAGGAAATTTTCTCATGTCTGCAAGGATGTAGACACGTGCGAATGCTTTGAGTTTAGTGTCCATCTTAGTCAAACAATCTGTGGTGACACTTCTATGTTCTATGAAGGCTTGCTTGGTTGCTATCTCTTGCAAGGTTCTGGGAGTTTTTCTAGGCTTAAGCATAGCTGGGGGGTCGGGCCTAGATGAGAAAGATTGGTCAATGCTAGGATTGCTTATAGTCTCAAGGTTCTTGTGTTTTTCTTGAGGTTTTGCTATTATTGTGTCACGGTCCTCCTCAGATGTGACTTGTTTAGTTTTGTTAACTTGTTGTGAAAGTATTGTATCCACTCTTGGTTGGTCAATGCAAGTTCTGTTGTCGATGGATTGAGTGTTGCAAGAAACCGTTGATGGTAATGGTTGCTCTGACTTATCAGAACACATGGATGTGTCTAAGGTTTCACCGTTGTTAGAAGAGATGAAAATGGGTTCATTGGTGGATGGGCTTGATGTTTTATTCGTCAGCTCTTCAGTGCTCTTGGTCTTGATCTTCTTGGCGTCTACCACCACTTGCAACTATTGTTGTTTTCGTTGTTTTGTTCTCTTTTCTTGGGAAATTGCGGTGTCTTGTTTAAGGACTCAGGACCCTAAACTAGGTCAATTGTTGATGTGTTTGGTTGGACCTCAACATTCTCTTTCTCTAGTGTGTCCTTATGGGACATGGCTATGGCCTGCTGAATAGTCTTGCTAGGTTGTGAGGATACAACTGCCTCTCTTTTTTTGAGAGTATAGATCTTCAGTTAATTTTGTTCTGTTTATCTCCTCAAATCTAGGCTTTAGGTGCTTTAGAAGTGCTAGAGTTGTCAAGGATGTTGGTTGCAACACCTCCTTCATAGGTGAACTGCTAGGGACACATTTCGCAAGGGGCATTGTCACGGCCAAGTGCTATGACTGTTGTGATCCCTGATTGGAAGTAGTAGCGGCTAGTTCAGTGGATTGGCTACTATTGGTGGGTTGCGGTGTCAAGTCCTTAGTCCGATTGTAAGTGGTCATTTTTTTTGTTGCCCTTTGAGCATTCACTTGTGTAAATTGAGCATCAGTTGAGCTAGCCACGATGGATTGCATAGGCATATCCTTGGGTCGAGAGCTATGGGTGATGTCATGTCCCACCTCTTGGAAATTTGGAATCTCAGATGGAGGTAGAGATTGGGATTGAGTAGCCGGACTTGATGATTGCTATTGTGCTTCCTGTGTCCGTTTATGAAAAGAGGGTGTAGGAGATCTGGGACTCTTAGGTAGACTTGGCACTGGCTGCAAGATTTGCTCATGGATGTTAGAAAATTGTGCCATTTGCTTTGTTGAGCAATCAACCTTCTTATGAGCAGCGTTGTGCATGTGGTGCTCATTATCCTCTTGGGAAGTCAAAAGCTTCTTGAGCACTAGTGGTCTTTGTACACACTCAATGGTTACATCTGACATCTGCTTATTAAGCATGTTAGGCTACTGAGTCTCTTCCTTTCGAATACTCTTGTTTGGTTTCTTGCCTCGAGACCTAGAGTTTCTCTTAGATTTCCTCATGTGCTTCTTTTCTTTCGATGTAATCTGGCCTTCAGCCGCTGATAGAGATGGTTTAGCAGGGGGTTTTGGCACCCAAATCCATCGGTTACCTGCATAATACCCTTGAGCACGTAGCAATGCTTTGGGTATCCATCATGGCATGGTGCTGGCTCTCCATTGATACCTTCATCTATAAGGCTTGGGCTTCTTTTGTGGTCTTCTACAATATTTGTAAGTCCAAAGCTTGTACTTGGCATTGTCTCTTGACCTTCTTGTTTCAAGCCTAGCCTCACTCAATGGTTCTCTCTATTCAACATGCACTTGTAGCAACTCTTTCAATAAGTCCTTGCTCTCATCACTAGGCTTGTTTGGCATGTCGGAATGTTCCTTGTATTTCCCTTGAGGTTTGATGAGGTTACCCTTACTAAAGGTTGTGATTATCCTCACACCCAGTAGTGTCAAGTGTATCCTCTGTGCTATGTAATTAGCCTCACACTTTGTCTTCCTTTTGAAGGGTCGTCCTAGGAGGGTTTCCTTTCCACAACTAGCGCTATTTGGAGGAACATGAAATAAGATAGGCAAGCTTTCAGTTTCAATAGTTACCAGGATTTTGCACTTTCCTATGAGTGCTTGTGGGTGTTCCCCATATAGACTAAGAGTTGCATTAGTTAGTGTGAGCTCTGGTTGGTCTAGTAGGGTCCATGCTTCATATGTCAAGATATTAAAATGTGCTCCTTCATCGATGAGACCATCAACAATGTGCTCTCTTTTCGCGGTGAGTTTGACCCTAAGATAAGCAGGTGATACTATGTCTTCATCTTCCGGGTCTTAACTTATTTTTTAAGCCTTTTGATAAATGCCCTTGAGTCCCCAACTGCACGACCAGATGTGGATTCTCCACTGATGTCTTGGATTGTCTGTGAAGTGCTATTCAAGGTGCATCTATCATCAAGACTGTCATGTCAAGTCATCCTCACAATGGTAGCTTGATGTTGTTGCTTTTCGCTTTGACTAGATGCAGTCCAAATTCAACACATATGTGTTTTTGAGGTTTGGCCTTTTTGCCCTTGTTGGCTAGATTGGCCCATTGAGGTTCTAGGGTCTCTGTTTGTCTGTGTTCGAGCATGGGCTTTTGGTTGCTCTTTTGCAAGTGAGAGTCCATGCTTGTGTAGAGCCATGACTACACTAGGATCTAATTTGGAGGATCTGTCACAACGTGCATTTTCTCTTCAACCTACTTGGGGGAGGTGCGGAAGGGGGCAGAGTCCCCCTTTGCGGGGAGCCAAATTTTGAACTACTTGCTCTAGATTTCAGCCTAGTGATATATCTATGATATGATTTTGGATTTATGTGGTCTTTAGCTTGGTTTCAAGGTCTACAAGTTAAAAATTTGACCAAATCTAAATTTGGCCCAGTAGGTCAGAATTGCAGGGGGCCGAATGCCTGATTCAATCTATTCGAGGGCCGAGTTAGGTGGGCCGAATGCAAGTAGTCTTTGAAGGGTGAATTTAGCTGGTCGTCTGAGGGCCGCGTGATCCGAGTGGACAGAGTGGTTTGAGGGCCGAATGGTCGGCCGATTGAGGGCCGGAGTCAGATGGGCCGAATGCAGAGTTGATCGGAATGGTTGATTCGGGCGGGCCGAGCGGTGGGTGTCCGAGTTGAGTGGACCAAGGGCCGAGTCAAGTGGGCCGAGTTAGATAGGCTGAGGACCGATTCTGGGACTTGGCTCGGAATCACGGTCACTTGGATGGTGGGCCCAATGCAACGTGATTTTGGCTGGCACAATAATAAATTGCTCAAATCACACGATTCAGGTCATAGCCTATCGCACACACCTCCAGAACAGAGCTATGGATGGAGGGGAAGAGTTGTATATACTTGGAATAGCCAATAAACTCCAAAATGCAAATCGGCAAATGATCAAACCCTCATGCCCTGTTATGACAACAAAAACCTTGATGCTTGTTTTTATTCTTTTTCTTTGTTTTTTCTTACCCTAATGCATCCAAATCATAAAGCAAATACCTACACTACTCCAACATTCTTTTCCAAATCCAAAAAACCAAAAACCTACTTGCTAAGGAGATTGAATACCTCTTCAAACTCCCTCTCTTCCTACCTATCTACCTCAAGCACCGGCTCGAGGAAAACCCTACTTCAAAGCTCAATTCGAAGCATGCAAGCGCTCAAGGCTTGAATTCGTTGGTCTCGGCAACAGAACCAAAATGTAAAGGTGATCAATCGCCGAGACCCACGAACTGCTTATTTCTTCAAGCGTTCTAAGCCGAGCACTAATGACTACCTCTCACATAGCTGATGCGTCATCCATCTCTATGGGTGTAGTGAGCTTACCTCCATGCCCAATGGAGTTACCTCCTCTCCCGAGCACTCTGGTAGCTCCACGATCCATGTGCAAGCTTCAAGCAAGCTCCATTCTCAAGCTCTACGCTCCAAGCTCCATTTCCGCGAGAAGAGAAGAGAAGAGAAGAGAAGAGAAGAGAAGAGAAGAGAATAAAAGAGAAGAGAAGAGAAGAGAAGAGAAGAAGAGAGGAGAAGACAGAGAGCTTCTCCACCTTGGTCCCTCACCCTCACATACTCACTCCCTCACACTCTCACACTCCCTCTCTCAAGAACAAGCTCAAGCAGGCAAGAAGAAGAAGAAGAGAGCCACTTTTGGCCACACACAAGAATGAGCTTCTCATTCACTTTTCAACTTTATATACAAAACCCTAAATCCATTTTAGGCGGTCATCCCCTTATCCTTTTTTTACACTAGGCCCTACTACCCATCTACCTTTACAAATTGCATGGGTGAGAGCCTGGCACTCTTAAAATAAATCATGGTGCACCCTATGCCTTTTTTAGAAAAGTATTGACTTGAACTTTTTCTCGTGCGCCTTTCTTCTTGATTTAGGACCTTTCTGCACTTCTTATGTTTCCAAATTCTTCTTGGCATGCCTTTGTCTTCTGTTCCACTTTTGCCTTGGCCTTGTCTTCTACTTTAGATTTTTCGAATTTTCCACCTTGTTCGTTTGAGGGTTAACACTGACCATATGTCTGGCATCCCCACGAGAGAAGCGAGTGGACAAGGCATTGTGGACGAACTGCCAGACACGCATCTATTCTGCTTATCCAGTAAAAAATATTTGTTTAGAGCTAACATGATACCATATTGGGGAGATGACATAGTTCAAGTTCTTGAACACGGACTACCAGAATGATTGATAGAAAAGGATCAACTTAGGTGGCTCATCTTGAAAATCCAACCCTATCAGTTGATAGCTAGCCAACTTTACAGGCTGGGGCAAGACGGGTTACTATACACATGTGTGTGTGAGCATGAGATGCATGGCATACTGATAGAGACACACAACAGAATTCATGAGGATATTTCAGCGAAGAGGCGATAGCCTGCAAGATGTTGCAATCCAAGCTATGGTGGCCCACCCTCTTTCGAGATATAGCATGACTTGTGAAACACTGTGATAAGTGCCAAAGGGCTAAATTTAGGATTTGTAAGGATCACATGGAGCTAACCCCAATTCTTGCACGACAACCCTTCAAGAAATGGGGGATTGACTTCATCGGACCCATTAGTCATGTAGAACAGTATTCACAAGCCAAATACATCATTGTGGCTTACCGATTATTTGACAAAATGGATAGAAGTGCAAGCTATGAGAAAGAATGATGCTCGGACCATTGCTAAGTTCCTATGGGAGTAAGTGATCTCATGATTCAGCTGCCCCATCGAACTAGTTAGCGACAAAGGCACACACTTCATCAACGAAGTGATATCTCACCTCTTGTCCTTCTTCCTAATCATCCATCAGAAATCCTTGCCTTATTACCCATAGGCAAACAATCAAGCCGAATCAACAAATAAAATCTTAGTAAACGTCTTGACCAAAGTCATCTTTTCTTCATGCAGTGATTGGGATAACAAGCTTATGGCGGCTTTGTGGGCCTACTACATGACTTACAAGATAGTTGTAGAATAGATCCCCTTTAGATTGACATATGATACAGAGGAAATCCTTCCCTTGGAATTCTTCATACCAAGCCTCAAGATAGCCCTTCAAGAAGGTTGTGATGGGAATGGGGCATGGAGGGAACACTTGATTGAACTCAAATGCTAATGGAAACCTGACTTCTAGCCACCCATGCGCTCATATGTGAGAAGGCAAGATGCAAAAGCTGGTTTGACAAGCATGTCAGGCAGCGCCAAATAGGGTGACTTAATATTGCTATACTCAGTTAAAGGACATAAGTAAAATTTGAAGTTTCAGGGGATAGGACCTTTTAAGGTTCGAACCATCAACTAAACTGGCAACATAGAACTTGAAACCCTAGAGGGTGAGGGCATAGGATTCTTCAATGGCAGCCACACAAAGAAGTATTTCCCTCCCACGAACCCATTGCATGAGCCCCCAATGCTAGCACCTCCTATCCACTTATTACAAATAGCCACTATCACTAAGGTGGACGGTGAGGATGAGGAAACTGTACCACCAGCTTACCTATGCATGAATGTCACTGCTAAACACACATGCATCATCAACACATTGATCGATGAAGGAGCTAATTTTAGTATCTTGACTCATGACCATTGGATCCCAATTAGAAAACTATAGTTGCAGAGCCCACTAATGCTAATGTCACCCCTTATGTAGGCCAAATCTACATGCTATTAGGAAAGTGCAAGGTTGCAGTTTCTATTGAGTCTTAAAGTATACTAATAATCTTCTATGTGTTGCCCAACACTAAGAATGCAGGCACGGAATTGCTGTTAGGATGAACTTTCAAGAAGCAAGCTCGTTGCAATGTCGACTATTAGTCGTAGTGTATCCACCTAGCCGTGGGCAACGTTCGCATTGTTATAGCTTTCAGCAAGGGCGGCGTGACTCTTTCCAAGACCATGAAGCCACTGGTAGAGAAACCCACCATGAACCCCAGTTCAAATGGGTACCTAAATACAGAGCGCTACCTAGGAATAGCAACCCATAGCCTCACAAGGATAATGATTTACACCTGAAACCTAGGATGCCAAGATGAAACTATAAACACTGACGTACAGTCAAGCCGCGATGGATCCCCAAGGCCTTATTGCAAACGCAAGGCTATTATGTGGGTAACACCTGGATTTGGCTACCTAAAACCAAAGCAACCAAAGATCCTACACAAATGCCACCCTCAAGATTGACCACACAAAACATCATGCCAAAGACACTCACAACACAAGAGAATCAGGCTGCTAAGTCCATAGAACCTCCAAAGCCTAGCTCAACAGGGCTTGAACCAATCTATCGTCCGAAATCGCAGCCTGCTTTTAACAAAATGCCCAGTTCTAGCACTGATGATACCCCTCAAATCTCAAATTCCTCTAGTAGCATGACAACTGCAACTACCACCAAACCCATCAAACGTGAGGCCAAACTCCAACCTAAAGAGCAAACCAAGCTACGACCATTGCTGAATTCTCTAGTCTTGTCAAGCCTCAACCACCCACTGACCTTCGACCCTCTTATGAGCGATGAACAATTCTATCCTTGGCCGCGGACTTAGCTAAAAATACGGGGGGTGACTTGGTTGCTTATCTTTGATGCTTGGACGCTACATTCATGACCTTGGCTAAAAGCTAGATTGAGTAGACTTAGGCCTCTTGGAAGAAACTATAGCAATGAAAGTACAAACACTCCCTTGCTCTTGGAAGGAGTCGGAATTTGTATTCGTTAAGGCTTCCGAAGAAGCTCAAGAGTTAATTGCAACTGAGATATCCCAGGAGAAAGCAATCAAATAGTGTCTCGTTACGTCATATAGCAAGAATATAATAATGGCCACAAACCAAGAAATCAAGAAGTTGAAACATCTTACTGACCACAACTCCTCCTTCTTGCGGAAATGGTACACTTTATGCCTATAATCAGAGCTAGAGGGATGCCAAATAATGGCCAACACTAAACAACAATGCGCAATCTAGGCATCTAAATATTACCCAACCTATGTCGCTCCAACTTCCTATAGGGTGTTGACTTCCATTCGTAACCGACCCCTGGAAGAACACATTGAGGGACATCCTTATTTAGATCACATCCTCACTGAGGAGGGAGTCAAAAAGTGCTAAGGAAAAGAGGAGGAGAAAAGTTGCTGAACAAGAGAAGGAGTTGAGAAGGAAAGAAGAGGAGGGCTTGGCACAAGTTGTGCACATGTCCATAGAACAATAGTGCAGGCAGGAGGAACTAGCAGCAATTAGCCCACCTAGGCAAGACATGCCGGGAACTAGTGCCCAAGTGTTAAAAGAATTACCTCCATCCGTCCCTGAAGGAAAGGGCAAGGCCGCACTCCACCTGACCCCGTCTACCCTCTTGCCCAATAACCCGACCACCACAATAATGCCAAGCACCCCAACCACAGTGCATGCCAGCAACCTCATGGCATGGGTGCAGTTCTTGGTCGATAAGGCTCATACCCAATGCACACCTCCAGTATGGGAACCCCAAGGATAGGAGTGAAAAGACTGGTAGCTGCAGATGCTGAATCTCATCTCAATAGGGGCCCAAGCGACCAAGAATAGATACTACCATCATGGATCTGCAACACATTGACTAGGACGAGCATGTTAGGGAGCTCTACGCTCAGTTGGAAAGGGCAAAGGAGGAGAAGAGAGTGGTAGTGGCGAAGCTAAAAATGGAAAGGGAAATGGAAAATGCCTACCAGCTAGAAAAGACCCCCCAAGTGGCGTTGCAACAAAAAGAAACCCATGCACTAAAAGTAGAGCTAAGGGGGCCAACGAGGACGACAAAGAACAATGGTGAAAAAGACTGGAGGAAGAGAATGAGGAGCTAATCGCAATGTAAAGGGAATACAAACTCCTAGTTCTACAACAGGCGAAGCTCGAAGCACATGTGAGAAAACTCCAAAAGGGCATGGAAGAGCTTAGACTGCGAAGTAGAGAGAGCACAAGAGAAGAAGAATGGAAAAGAGAGAGAGAAGAAGTAGAACATGGAATGAAACGACAAATGGAAGAACGAGCAACACTAGAGAAGGAGATTGGGCACCTAACAAAAGAAAAATAGGAAATTGTTCAAAATGAAAGGGATGCAGGAGATGCGGGAGAGAAGAGCACACACAATGTAGGTGCTGTCAAAAATGTTATGATAGCATTATTGCACTTTCATATATATATGAATAAAGAATATGGGCGGCCACTGTACACAGGCAGGCCCAAGGGCCTTTTACCCCAACAACCTCCCACTAAAAGGCCACTGGACCAAGGAGTGAAAAAACAAAACAAAAGAAAAGAGACAGGGTGAGGAATCATGACATCTCACCCAACGCCCAATCAGAAAGTGCGTTGTGCAATAAGTGGCGGGAACCTCCTCACAAGAAGAGTCAGGCATCCCTGAGTCCATGACATCCAAGAGATAAGTGATCCCATAGCTCTAGACAATAGAGCAATCCATGATTGCTTCCCATGAAGCAAGCAACACAACTCATAAGTGCACGACTGTAAAGCATCAGAGTGGCGCATAACATTAGCACAACGCATAAAAGACAATGGAGAGCATACAGACTCTCCAAGGTCAATCATTGAAAGAGGGCCAACATCCCGGACACAAGTCAAACGGGGTCTCAAGACAGTATGCGGCCTCAACAAAGCGGAAGACTAACATACGGCTATAGAATCAGCCCATAAAGCGCACTGAACACACATCAAGAGGCCTGAGAGGTATCTGCATCTCATAAAAGATAGCATGACGACTATGTAGAACCTGTTGGGCATCTAAATCCCAAAACCTATAAGCCGTAAAGTCACCATCTCCATAACCAAGGAGTATGCATCTGCGTGACATAGGCTCATGTGGCATACTGACAGATGCCTGGCAACCAAACATCCTCAAGTGATCATAGGAGGGTCTCATGCCACTCCATGCCTCATGCAGAGTAATAACATCCAAAGAGAAACACGACGTTCGATTAACCAAGTAGACTGCTGTCATAAGGGCCTCAGCCCAAAAGCCATAAGACAACCTAGCTGTGGTAAGCATAGAAGCAACCTTTGCCTGTAAAGTCAGGCACATACCATGAGCAATCCCATAATACCATGGGCATAAGAAATCAATGCCATATTGCTGACAAGAGATCCGTAAGTTGGGAGAGATAGCATGACTCTCATAATCCATCTCCAAGCATCTAGGCCTGCTACCAGCAGAATCCATAAACCTGTCAAGCATAGTAACAACATCCTCAATCCGTACCAAAGGGTAAGCCCAAACACGGTGGATAGCATGATCCATGAAGGTCACAAAATACAACGACCCACAAGTGACTGGGAAGGCATAGGTCCATATACTGCAATATGGACTAGATCTAGAGGAGTATGCCTCACATGATCGCCATAAGCCAAAGAGGCTTTGCACGACCATGAGTACAATGAGGGCAAGTAGCATGGGGAAGAGCAAGCAGTAAGCCCATATCACATAAAGCATCCATCTCAGTGTGTCGTACATGGCCTAAGCGACAATGCCATAACAATGCATGTGGTATCTGCGTAATTGCAACCATAGAATCTCCCACATGAGAGACATGCACTACATAATCATTGCCATATCTAGCACCTTTGGCCAATACCAAGCAACCACGATAGATTTTCCATAAAGTATCCCCAAGAGAGACATAATATCTTGCACCATGCAACTAACTGATAGAGATCAGGCTCTTATTGAGCATAGGTATATACAAGACATCACGGAGCATAAGAGAAGCAGGACGGCCATAATTGTAAATCCCAAGCACTATCCAAGCCCACTAATTAGTAAGTATCCCGCATATCAAATGCAAACGAGCAATCATAGCTCAATAGGCAACTGCCAAAACAAGGGAGCAATTCATTGCTCAATACCTGTAAGTGCATCCAAGTAATAGACAAGATCCATAATTAGAGCATCAAATCCCATATAGCATCCAAAGTCGTAACGGAAAAAGCCAAGTCGTAACGGAAAAATCCAAGTCAATGTCCAACTTCTCAAGGGAATACTCAAATGAATGTCGAGACAAGCTCAAACAACTGCCATCCATAGCCAAAGCATAAAGCATTCACCAAGACATCATAACCCGTATTGGGTAGCTTAAGCATAAACCATGTCATAGATGAAATGCCAGCTGCAAAGAAGTGACAGTCAAATCCAAATCGAGTTCTAATCTTAGCTCAAAAGCATTCCGGAGCATAAACAAGACATGTGGGATAGTCCAAATACATAATGACATCATACCGAGTAGCCAGGAGCACCCCGCAGACCAATAGGCATAACCCAACTATAGCATAAATAGCTTCAACCCTGAAGTTTCCAGCAGCAAATAATAGTCCAAAAGTGAGTAAAATAATGCTCAATCCAAGCTCAAATCCATAGGCAAACCATAGGCATACATTCTTGTATGTATAGGCACCAACGGGGCATAATCGGGCATCAAATGCCAAGACCTATAAGCATAAAATTGAAGTAATATGTGGCTGCCCTATTTTGGATAGATATGAGACTATTCAAAATAGTCAATGGCTGAGCTAAATCAGCTCCAAATGTGTCTCACATAAGAGGCATAACATCCACAAGTGATCCGGTATCAATAGACATCAGTAGAAGCATCACATAAGCCATAGGCATACAAATACATGCTATCTCTGACTTGAAATCTGTTGTAGAATATTCTGTCATCAGAATTTGGCAAATCCAACATCACCATCGCATTCGGAGCATGCCAAAACCCCAACTTAGACTCTTACCTTGCCTGAATCGGGTTCTGAATGCCTAAGATATGACAAAAAGAGTGCTTTTTGAGCCATTTTTGCAAATAGGCGCAAATAAAATGTGAGCATGCTGCTATAATTAAGGGGAAAAATCAGGGTGGGTAGGGGATAAATAAGAGCCCAATGAAGGCCTACAATAGGCCCACACAAGCCTAGGACAAGTCCAAGCAAGAGGTGAAGAGAACAAGCTTCAATGATGGAAGCTATGGCTGCCTCTTCATGAAACCCTGTTGTTCATGTCAAAGAATGGCTGAGAACTGAGTGAGAAGCAAGCTCTCATACCTCATGTAGATGTCGAGGAAGGCCGGGAAGTGCTCGTGAAGGACCTGCTCTAATACCCATTGAAAGAGATGCAAGAGACGCGGGAGGGAAGAGCACACACAATGTAGGTGCTGTCAACAATGTTATGACAGCCTTATTGCACTTTTATATATATATATGAATAAAGAATATGGGCGGTCACTGTACACGAGCAGGCCCAAGGTCCTTTTACCCCAACACAAAAATGGAAAAGGCAGGAGCTGGTGATAGTGGCTTTGTCACAAAGGCAAAGCAAGGGCTTGAAAGAAATGAAAAAGAAGGCAAGGGAATGGGAAGCCAAGAGCAAGAAGCAAGTGAAGGATCTAGCGAGCCGCTTGGCCCTTGTAGAGGGAGGTCGAATATTACCAGAAGGCAGGTAGACGCGGCTCAAGCTAGTCTCTCAAAGTCCAACAACGTGCCTTCCTAAGCATGATCTTAGACATCACACCCTTTGAAGAGGAGGAGGTAGTTGATGTGCTTAAAAGGAAACCAGAAATAGCCCGCAAGGAGATCAAAAAAGGGATGTGCTCCTCTCAAGTCCAAGATGCAAGCCTCAACCCGATTGATCATGATTAGCAAGAGAATCAGTTGGGAGCAATCTTGAAACCAGAGGAGATTGACGCCTTGGAACTTCAAGAATGACAACCCCAGGAGGCAGGGGCAGGGGCAGGGTCGAGCCGTGAAGGAACACAACAAGATGAGAAATGGATCCCACCACCCCCTACCACAACCAAAGCCCCCTCAAGAATAAGATGCCATAGTGGAAAGGAAGTCAAAAGCGAAAAAGAAGAGGGCCAGAATGTTAGATCAAGCATTCACCATCTGATACCTAGCGGGTTTGAAGCAAAGGACTATCCACCGAAGCAATAATGGAAGTAATCACTATGGGAAGAAGGCTTGGTGAAAGATGGCTCGTTGAAAGAGAGAAAAACCCAACGGCTTGGGGAATAGAATCCCCAGATTACTGGGAAAACAAGGTTGAGGAGGTACCCCACACGGTGAAAGGCTACGAATTCCAACCTAAGTGGAGGAGAAGAGTCTGGAATGGCAATGTGGGTTCGTAGATGCCATTTTGTGGCTCCCTACCCTTCAAATAGAATGACCCGATCTATCTACCATGTCCTCGGAGGGTGGGACTAGATTTTGACCCTGACATCCATGGCCGATACGACTTTTCTAAGATCTACAATTTCAACGCCACAAAACCAGAGGAGGTGTTCACCTTTTCAGAACAAGATCTATGGGACTCCATGGCCCATTTCCTAATGGAATTATCCTCTTGCCTAGACCCCGCCTTTGTAACAACATGTAATTATATTAGATTACTTAGGACTCTCCTCAAGCAACCCCTGGCACCAGCAGAGTTCCATCTTCCACCGCTCTTTTTTGACATTAATGCGAGAATAGATGGGTGCGCCATGACTTGGCTAATGCTACATGCTGCTTTACTCTCATCCTTTTGTGTGGCCCTCCTTGAGGATATGAACGACAACAAATTCACCAACTATAGCCATCCATTCTTGTCCACCACACCTCTCCATATTAGAATAGGCCAAAAAGGGTATATGCTAAGTAGGCACTTCCTTAGTAAATCATTAAAGCTCCCAACCTCCCCATCCCACGCCCATGAACCCAAAAAATGAATCCCTTATCTTGTATTACTTCACCAAATTCAAGAAAATGTTTATTCAAAAAAGAAGAAGAAGAAGAAGAAGAAGAAGAAGAAGAAGAAGAAAGAAAGAAAGAAAGAAAAGAAAAGAAAAAGAAAAAGAAATCACATGTAGCCATCGCAAGTTGCACATCGATCATAGTCACTACATCTAGGGGTTCTCAAGTTAGATGTGTTTGGTGACCTCGGTTGGCTGGCTCCGTCCCTAACCCCCTGGCCTCATTTTAATTCCCCCCTTCACGCTTAGGGCACATCAAGGGCAGGACACACCTCTAGGGTGGTAAAATGTGCCTACGGTTAGACCTGTCACCCTAAGGCCCCTACATCACACCTCCCTTATGCCCCGTCTCCTAGTTCCACAAGCACTGGCACCATGCACTCCCTCCAAGGTAAGGCAGACACACTCCAGGTAGTGCATCTTCTTTTCTTCCTAGGTACAAAAAAAGACTCCCACCACCAACTATAGAGACCCCATCATCCATGCAATGTACTCCCCCTCTTATGTGACATGTCACCATGCAAGCACAACAAAGGAAGGCGCAGACGCAATAGCCCCACTCAAAAAGTGAATAAAGAAGCTCATTTAAAACCGCACCAGAGACGGTAGCCACGAAGGGGCAAACAATGGAACTGTCCAACTTTATCTTCAATTTCAAAGCTAGATTAGTCCATCAGCCTCTCCCCACACAGGGATCCGTCCAACTTTATCTTCAATTTTAAAGACATAAATCTCTCCACCACATCTTCCATTAGGGCTCGTACAAGGGCCTTTCAGGTCCATAAATCCCTCCAGCACTAGGGATTATATCCAACACAAGGGCCTTTCAGTTCCATAAATCCCTCCAATAGGTCCATAAATCCCTCCAACACCAGGAATCATATCCAATGCAAGCGCCTTTCAGTTCCATAAATCCCTTCAATAGGTCCATAAATCACTGCAGCACCAGGGATCATATCCAACGCAAGGGCCTTTCAGTTCCATAAATCCCTCCAACAGGTCTATAAATCCCTCCAACACTAGGGATCATATCCAACGCAAGGGCCTTTTAGTTCCATAAATCCCTCCAACACCAGGGTTCATTCCCAACTCAAGGGCATTTTAGTTCCATAAATCTCTTCAATCCACCCCCAACATGGCTTGTATACAAACTCAAAAAGCCACCTAGCTATCCCAACAACACCATCCAACTCACCACCCAGCAAGTGCCATGGGACTGGCACTTAACTAGGAGGGAGGTAATGTTAATCCTTAGACGAACAAGATGGAAAATCCAAAAAATCTAAAGCAGAAGAAAAGGCCAAGGCAAAAGCGGAAAGGAGGACAAAGGCACGCCAAGAAAAATCAAGAAACACAAGAAGTGTGAAAAAGTCCTAAATCAAGAAGAGGCGCACAAGAAAAAGTGCAAGTCAATACTTTCGTAAAAGAACATAAGGCGCACCTTGATTTATGTTAAGAGCACCGGGGTAGATGGGCGGTAGGAAGGAAGCTAGGAAGATAGGAGAATAATGGAGAAAAGGGCCTCTAGGCTATGGCCGGCCATGTAAAAAGGGGATGACCACCCAAGGGAAAGAGGGTTTTGTATATAAAGTTCAAAAAGTGAATGAGAGCTCATTCTTTGGTGTGTGGCAAAGTGGACTCTTCTTTTTCTTCTCTTCCCCTCTTCTTTTGCTTGCTTGTGAGTGCTTGAGGGAGGGAGTGCGAGTGAATGAGGGAGTGAGTGTATGAGAGTGAGAAATCTTGGAGGTGAAGCTCTCCACCATCTTCTCTCTTCTACTTCTCTTCTCTTGTCTTGTCTCCTGCGTGGCTATGGAGGATGGAGCTTGGAGGAAGAGGCTTGAGGATGCTTGAGCTTGCATCACAAATTGTGGAGCTATTGGAGTGCTTGAGAGAGGAAGCAACTCAATCGGGCATCAAGGTAAGCTCACTATACTCGTAGAGAGGGATAGTCCATCAGCTATGTGAGAGGTAGCCACTAGTGCTCGCTTGAAATGCTTGAACAATAAGCTGTCCGTTGGGTCTTGGCGGTTTTGACTCTATAAGACATTATATGGGTATAAGGTTCCTCTCCCTATGGTCTTGCTCAATGATAGGGTCAACCCTCATAGAGAAGAGGGGTTAGAGTGCATGCATGCCCTAGTTCAGTAATGCAAGTTGAATTTTTGAAAAGCACAAGATTATAAGAAGTTCTATGCCAATGAGAGGAGACAACACATGGAGTTCTAAGAGGGAGATTTGGTCCTTTTGAAAGTATTGAAGTCCCATTACTCCAGTCTGGAGGATGGTAGTGATAACAAGCTGGCCCATAGGTTCTATGTCCCATATTGGATCATAAAGAGAGTTGGTGATTTGGCTTATTACTTAAAACTTCCCTCCTCAACCAAGATTCACAATGTGTTTCATGTCAGCTAGCTAAAGCCCTTCAATGGCACCTTAGTGGACTATGTGGAAGAGTTACCCCCCATAGATGAAGAAGGCATTGTCTGGTATACTTCTAAGGCAATCATTGGGTAGTGAGATAAGAATTTGAGATGTTGATCCATCACAGAATATCTCATTAAATGGCAAGGTCTACAGCTTGAAAGAAGCCTCTTGATGACCAGCCCCACCGTTTTGGAGGAGTTTCCCCACTTAATAGAGGCTCAATGGACTACAAACTAGTTGGATATGCTTTGTTTTGACCCCAAATTGCATGTAGAGAGCAGTCTATTTTAGGATAGTATTGAACTTGTATTAATCACAACAAAGAGCTTCATACATAGACTAAAAGCACTCACCATAAGCTCCATTTTGACATGTCGTATGCACCATTCAGAGTAGCCCATCAAAAGAAAAGAAACAAGATTGTAGAGAAGAGAAGAGAGAAGAGAAGAGACAGAATACTTTAAAGAAGAGAGATAGAGAGAACAAAAAGTTCCCCATGTATTGACGCCTATTTCATGTATATCTCATATATACCCATACATCCCAATTCCTCTTGGATACGAGCTCCTTCATCCAAATTTTCTCTCATTGTAATGCTGATTAGAGTAGTACTTTATGGCTCGACTCCTTAGCCACCCCAGTAAGTCCCTTTGTTTTTTGTTTTTGAGGGCAAAGACCTTTGGGGCCAAGATGAAGTGTAAAGAGGGGAGATCTCATGGGAACCATGGGAAAATACTCGATCACATTGATGGGGTATAAAAGCTATAAAGAGATCCAGTTATGGCATTTAGAAATGATCAAACAATAGACTCTTCACCTTCTCTAAGCTTCCATGGCTTCTCCTTCTTTCTCTCTCTTCTTACATTTCTCTCTCCTTCTCTAGATCTCTCTCTCTCTCTCTCTCTCTCTCTTGTTTTCTCTCTTTATCTCTCCTCTCTGTAGTCTTCTTTCTCCTCTCTCTCTCTCTCTCTCTCTCTCTCCTCTCTGTAGTCTTTTTTCTCTTCTCTTCTCTTCTCTCTCTCCACTCCTCTTCTTTACAATAATGGATCCCAAATGTTTGAGTATAGGGCGGTTTCTCACAAGCAGATATCATACTTACTTGGAGCTCTTCTATAATGATATGGCATAAGGATGTACACTCTTCAAGGTATGAAATTACCCACACAAGGCAAACAACCTTCTCCTTTAAAAGAAACCTTTATTCACCTTAATGTCCTTTTGTACTCCTTGATAATATTCTTTGGTATACTCAATGATGGAATGTTCTATAGGATTATACATGGTTTAACATGATTGACTCATCATGATTCATGATTTGCATAATAGATTCATAGTATTCATGGACAGGAACAACAATTTCTTACCTCTCTTATCTCTTTCTCCCTTCATAGGTATATTCATTGATGGAATGTTACATAAGATAATACAAGGTTTTAAACATGATTGACTCACTACTGAGATGGAAATAAAACTCTTGCCATATTCTCTCTTTCCCCATCTTCCCCTCTTTATTCCTTAACAATACCAAATGAAACCCTTGATTCTTGCCTAAACTTAGAGCCCAATTTCTCGCTTATCAACTTATGACCTTATAATAGCACATATGATCATTCTCTACACATCTATACATTGTCACTTTCCATTGAAACTTTGCCTACACTCCACACATACAAATTTAAAAAAACCCTTATCATCCGTCACTCCTTTCTATAAAAATCCTTTCCCATATGAGAAATTGACTCTCTTTATTTAAAAAAACTATGTAGACTTGATATATTACACACAATCGGCACTAGGAAAATCCCCCCTTGTTTCCCTTAGGCCCTTAGCAAAAAAGGCCACACAAACTTATATGGATATTAATAATGCCAACCCTCTTATTATAGGCAATGGGATCTAGAAAAAACCCCTTTAATATTGAATCCTTGTCAAAGAATGTTAAAAAAACACACAAACTTATAAAATATATTAACCTTAATGGTAGCTATTGCGCATGGATTGTTGGAGAGGTGAGGCACATATCTTTTTGACTGATAGGCTACATTGTAACTCTCCCTGCCTCATTATATAATAGTTATCTCCACAATAGCTCATCACTAGAATGGTTCATGGGATACTGAGACAAAACTAATTCCCCCTTCTAGTAAGCTCACCAAGTAAGCCTTGGATGCCACCTCCTTCTGGTGAAGTCATGGCTCTTTGGCCAAAGGATTAAAGCCCCTAGATGGGTGATAGAACTTTGGAACTCTAAAAATACTGAAGGAAAGTTAAGCCCCTTGATGGAGCTAAGGTGGCACTGGCTCCCAACTCCAACAATAGGCCATGCATGCTCTCTCTCTCTCTCTCTCTCTCTCTCTCTGTCTCTGTCTCTGTCTCTGTCTCTGTCTCTGTTCTCTCTCTCTCTCTCTCTCTCTCTCTCTCTCTCTCTCTCTCTCTCTCTCTCTCTCTCTCTCTCTCTCTCTCTCTCTCTCTCTCTCTCTCTCTCTCTCTCTCTCTCTCTCTCTCTCAACGTTGTATCACCATCCCCACTCTTCATTAGAAGATTATGTCAACATCTTAGCCCTATGCCACCTAGATGTAATTGCCACCTTGCCACAATAGCATGACACCACCACCTGCTCGCATCACCCTCATAAGGTACTCCTATCTACATGTCATTGGATGGCCCTTCCCACTAGCCTCTTTTTTTGTTATGTTGGATAAACATATCGATATTACATCTTAATATGTAAATAATCTTAAACATATATTTTCATATGTAATCAGACTTTACCCCTGCTCATGAATCATATTGTGATATACTATTGTTGGGTCTTCAAATGTTATAAATGGTGGGAAAAAATTATAACATGATTAAATTTTTTTCATTGCCAAAAATCTCTTTCTAGCTATATTACAAAGAAATGTTAGAATACTATGGTGTAATAATAAGGATCTTTCTCCCCTCTCACCCCTTTTTCTTTAAGATTATTCAAGTATGGTAGTTCTTAATCCTATGTTAACATTTATATCTCTACACACAAGTGCATGCACACACACGCACACGCACATGCACACGCACACGCGCACGCGCACGCACACGCACACACGCACGCACGCACGCACGCACGCACGCACGCGCACGCGCACGCGCACCCACACGCACACACACACGCACACACACACACACACACACACACACACACACACACACACACACACACACACACACACACACACACATCACCTGCATGCATGCACACAAGCACACATCTGCATATACATATACATATGTATTTGTGTGTTTTCACACATGTGTTTGTATTATGCCTTTGTATGCAAACATACACGTAGATACACATGTGTAAAATTCTCATTAAACCCTTTTTGCAAAAAATTCAAAACTTAGGCGACTATTATGATTTTAGGGATAATGATCCATTTTTTCATTTATTGTTTTAGGGAATCCTTGTACTTTAGTCCAAAAGCGAGAAGTTGCCTAACATAAAGATATTCATTAATAATTGATGTGAGTATCACCATGGTGCATGAATGATGAATGTTAGGAAACTTAAAGAGAGCTTTGAAAGGAATGCAATTGAAACATCTTCTAAAGAATTTCTTCTTCTCTTCCATTCAGACTTTGAGTACCCATTTCTTTCAATTGGAATCTTGAATGTGATTTTTAACATTAGTGGTGAAAAAGCACTACCACCACCTTCTTTGAAATCTTGAATTGCATTACTTGAGTAAAATCTCGGAGTAAAATCTCAACTACAACCACAATAAATGCAAGACATAGAAGAAAGAGCCATAAGCATAAAGGTGAAGCATAAGAGTAAGAGGAGTGTGTGCTAAAAACTTTTGAGTTTCCCCAAATATAGTAATGTAAGTATTCTTTTTCTATTTTGATTGAATGAATTTGGTAATTAATCAGACATTGGACCACATGGTAAATAACATGTTCTCATGTTTTTAATTTATCTTATTGGAATGCTATTTTATGGTGGAATATCTCATGTTTTTATCTTATCTTATTGGAATGTTGATTTATGGTGGAATATCTCATGTTTTTGACTTATCTTATTGGAATAATGATTTGTGATGGAATATCTCATGTAGCTTAAGTGGTTTGGACATCAAGCAAAAGATAAAGGATGCATTTTTTACATCCAAAATTTTGCTTATGGAGAGTGTTTCCCTAAAATCCTCATTTATGCAATGGATTTATTCTGTACTCCCAAGTATGATAGGTAAAAACCACTTGTTCTCTTGCTACAGAGACTAGCTACTTGATCTCTCAATACCAATAAGGTACTCTATATCCTTCACTAAATCCACTCATAAGGAGCTCCTTTCTAGGACTCTTGGCTCCTTCACTCTTTCCTCTCATTGTCTCTGTCACTCTCACACTCAATCTCTAAGAGGATATAAGGTGCACAAAAGAGAGAGCTAGATTGAATCTCATTTTTTCATAGATGGAAGGTCTCAATAATTGAGAAGGGCTACCTATGAGCATTTATGCAAAATTATAATCCCTAATTCCTACTTCTCACTTAAGATGCCTTCCACACCTATTGCCCTCTAGAGAAGATTTCTTGGTCTTCATTATAGGGGTTACAAAAACACATACTTTTTCCCATATGCTTCATAAATTTTTGATCCATTTATAGTTGCATGGTGGCCAACTTTGATGCATTGTTTCATCTCTCTTTTTCTTGATTTTCTTAGAGTTTCATTGCAATATCTTGCAAGAATCATAGGTCATGAAAAATAGTATCTAGGAAGTTTTGTGGGTGGGGGTCTTCACACATGCTTGGTCACTTGGATATATGATGCTTTCATTGCTAGTAGTAGTATTGTTGCTTCTCCTTAAAATGCCCCCTTGTTATTGTAGGGTCAATTGCATGGTAATTGAGGTAAAGTTTGAGATTTGGTAGTAGTGTTTCCTATATACATATGTTTGGTTATTGACATGCCCTAGAGCTTGTGAGAGGAAGGGTCCTAACAGGTTAACAAAGGAGCCAACTATCCGTAATGCCATGAAGCATTACACACCCTAGGTCTAAATTTGTGTCTGTAAACATGCCATTTTTCTTGGAAAAAATATCGCAAGTTAATGTTGTATTGGGGGAGGTGGTACTATTGGCTTTGACAATTTTAGTAATTAAGTTGAGGGCCTCAAAAAGTAACCCATGTGATGAATGAATCCTAGCCATAATGCCTTTGGCTACAACCCACATTGCATGCATTTGGTTGTAGTATGTTATGATGGGTCTAATAATGACTTCAATAATGCCAACCATGCCTTCAATAATGCCAATGTATGCTCGAATGGAGGAAGATGACCCCAAAGATGAGCTCAATGTGAGACAAATAATGGTATTAGGTCATGGATTTTCTGAGGATTAAAGAGTAAGGACCTCAACACTTAATAAGATGTGGTACTCCTTGAATAATATCTCGAAAAATAAATGTTACAATAAAATTTTGCAAATAACAAAGAATGAAATAATTGAAAATGGAAATGTTTTGTCATTTGAGGTAAAAGTAAACTTGCCCTTCATGGTCAAGTTGAAAGGGTTGTCCCTTTGTCTTCAAGGGTATTTAGAATATATACATTAAATAGACAACCTAATTGGCCCAACTCAATATTGTTTTCCTAGACCCACATATCGTGATTGTTGAATCCTTCAAGAGGGTTTGTTGATCAAGATATAGGGAAACATACCTTACAATGTAAAAGATTGAATATCATTATTAATAATCAAATGTGGAAAAATTAAACTTTCTTGAAGTAGTTCAACTTTCAATGTCTCTTAATGATAAACATGGAATATTTCTCCAACTTGTATCAATGTTCATCATTTTGAAAGCCTAAAGCACTAATAATTGTACGCCAAGGATACTTTGGAAATTTTCATGTTTTTAAAGAAGTTTTGGTTGAAAAAAATGGTGAGATTGTACTCATTGAATTAAAGAGCAAGCAATGCTATATTTGCATATTGTTAATCTATTATTGAAAAGACAAAAATAACCTTGCTTGCTTTGAACTTTTGAAGGTTTTGAGAAACTACTTTAATAACACACTAATAACTATGATTGCTTGAACTTTTGAAGTTTTTGAGAAACTACTTTAATAACACACTAATAAGTACCATGAGGTAATGGGGTCATGTTGAAGTTAGTAGCCTTTGACTATAACATTTTAAAGTTGTTGTACACACAAGTCTATGTTAAAGATTCTTTAGGTGAAAACTTTAAAGAGAGGTAAGATAGAATATCCATTGACATTCTAATAGAAAAATGCTACTTTATGTAGCTTATAGAACAACTTGCCTAATTTTGTCACAACTGAGAAGTAAAAACATTGACTTCTAGTGCAAGAGTAGGGTTTTGGAGGGCATGTCCTTAGAGTAGAAGAAGAAGAGTTATTAGAACCATATACTAGAGAAAAAGTGTCCTTATCATGTCTTGAACTACAAGACATTAGCCACCTACTTGTAGTTATCAAAACTTCACAAAACAAGGATTTAGATTCATATCCTTTTATTCTTTAGAAATGTTGTTAGACTAAGTTTCTAATGTAGGACTTCATAGTACTCCCTTTTTAATAATTTAGATCAACATGCTCTAGAAATCTCAAATAAACATCGGTTACCTTGGGTTACTTTGAAAAGTTTGCACTCAATCTATATCCCATTTAATAATTTAGATCAACATACTCTAGAAATCTCAAATAAACATTGGCTATCTTGGGTCACTTTGAAAAGTTTGCACTCAATCTATATCCCATTGTTAACATCGGTGTATAAAAACAACATGATGTTGAGCATTGAGATCGGTTTAACAAGTTTTCCAAACCTTTCCCTATCAAAATATGTTTATAGTGAGCCCATCCTTCAACGACTTGTCGTTGCACTCTATGGTCCATATTGACAGGTTGAAATTTTATTTTCCATAAACTAAGGATTGAAGAATTTCCATAGTCAAAAACTTGGTCCCTCACATTGGTGCTTAGCATATAAATGAAGACTTCAAAGGGCATAAGTCCTAGGGGTCGGACTTAAGAAACAAAGAGTTTGAGCCCAATATAACACCATGACCATGTGAAAACCCATACATGGTTAGACATTAGACATAGGAAACATACACAAAGATACAAAAACTTTAAATAAATTCCCATGTTTGAGATAAACCTACTATAAAAAATGTGGGATAATAAAAGTGTTTGAGCTTGTAGCAATAAGTGGCTAGAGCCTTACTACCTTGTCTAATGTTGCTTGTAGAGACTTAGATGTTAGGGATTTATTCCAAATTCTCAACATTGTTATTGTAGTGTGAAAGTAGACAACACATGAATGCCTCATCAAGCCAAGCAAGATCATCCATGTAAGCCCATAATATCTAGTCAATTTGATTGATTGGACTAATGGGGATGGATGTGGAGGATTAGCCAAACATAGAACCTAAGATGAGAGATGAGATTCATAAGATGGAAATGAAGAAGATAGGGTCAAACTTAAGGGTATAGCTCTATTGACTTAAGGGTATAATCTTGATTGAGATATTGCATAAAAGTCTCAAAATCTTGTTCATTACTTTCCATAAGAAATTTTGCATAAGCTGACTTGCTTGAGGCATAAGCAATGCACTTCCTTAAACAACTTAGTAAAGTCACAAGCTAACTTGCATGTCCCCCTTTTACTTTGATAATGGAGAAGAACATTTTTGAGAGACCAAATATGATGAATACAATAGCTTAGACTATTTCATAAATTCCAAAATTTAGGGTTAAGTCTACCTCTCAAGTGGCATTTGGCTAATGTCATGAAGTGATGGAGAACAACTAATTTGGAGGAACACTCTCATGCTAGGTTTTGTGAACTTTTAAATATCCCAAAATAAATGCTAGACATTCTCATTGTTCTTCTAAAAAATGATACAAAGCAAAAACATGGATATATTCTAGAAAGACGATCCTTCATGGGGAGTTTATTAGCCACCACTCTTTGTCTAAATAACCTTTATTTATTAGAAGGCACACCTTTTTATGCAAAATTTATTCTCATTGTCTAGATTTGAACAACAATGAATTTATCAACTTTCCTCTAGCTATTATGGACCTTCACAAAGTTTTCAAAAGCCACTTTTCTAAGGTCATTAATTGCATTGCACACTAAATGGCCACTCTAAATTAGAGGGAGGAGGATTCACAAAACAACCATACTATCATCTTTCTTCTTAGCTTCTTTTGCGACTAGTTTAGGACTATTCTTAATTCACATGATCTCTTGCCTTACATTATCAAGAAGATCTTTCATTATCCTTTTAATTCCTATCCTTATCAAACATTCTTGTGTCTAAATAGTGTTTGTAGATTCTCACTTACTAGAAGAAAATGTAGTTTTTTCTTTACTTTTCTGACTAGCTACAATAGCTTCATGATCTCTTCCCTTACAATATCAACATGATCTTTCATTATCATCTTTCTTCTCATACTCATCAACCTTCTTTGCATCTAAATAGGGTTTGTATATTCTTGCTTACTAGAAGAAAAGGTGGCTTTTTCTTTACTTTGGTGACAAGCCACAATAGCTTCATTTGCAACAATATTATTACAAATGTGAAAGGAAAAGTCAAAGGGTGCAAGACAAAATCAAAGTCAAAGTGCCAAACTTTATTTTTGGGAGAAGATTGTTCTTTTTGGGCTTCTTTGTGTTAATTTTGACACGTAATTTATCCCATGAGAGACATTGCTATTTATTAAATATTGTATGAGAGTTGGGTTCATTACTTTGAAATTTACAACATTTTTTAATAGATGGATTAGATAACATGTAAAGGATGTGAGGATTGAAGCCATGAAACTTTATTAATTCCGACCTAGAATAGGTCCAATTGACCTAAAATGGAAGCATGAATCAAGAAAAGGACTAGCCATGAGCCATAAGAGTTGGTAGGATGTTCAACTTGTGTGCAAACCCTAACCCTGATTGAGAGGGGTGCGAACCCTCATCTTAAGCCTAATTTAGATGAAAAACCTAATCCTCATCCTAATACAAATTTAGGTGAAAACCCTATTCTTAATTTCCATATTCAAAATGCAAAAAAGTGGGGGGAACCACTACTCATGTGTGTAGACTTTGAGGAGAAACTACTTTTCTTGCTTCTACTCTTCCATCTTGTGCAACCATTGCTAGAGAGAGAGAGAGAGAGAGAGAGAGAGAGAGAGAGAGAGAGAGAGAGAGAGAGAGAGAGAGAGAGAGAGAGAGAGAGAGAGAGAGAGAGAGAGAGAGAGAGAGAGAGAGAGAGAGAGTGTGTGTGTGTGTGTGTGTGTGTGTGTGTACATGAGAGAGGGACTTAGTGAATTGAAGCTCATCTCCATCTCCTTGTTTTCCTTCAGTTCTTCGATTTGGTAAGAGTTTGAGTAAACCCTCAAAAAATTATCTTGCATGATTGAAAGGAATTTCTTGCACATGTGCACCTCATTGATTGGAAGAGGAAAGCTTGATCACACACAAGGACATAGTTTGTGCATTAAGTAAAGATTGCTCGGACATTTATTGTTGAATCATAATTATAGATAATGAAGAAAAGTAATGGTTATTGACTCTTAATTGATTACATCAATAAGCATGGCACTAGATACCAGATTGGATGGAATGGATGGCATTTTTTAGCCAAATTATCAAATGGACAGGTTTTGGGCATGCATGATCAAGAGTTTATACACAATAGGAAACAACTGGTCAATATTTCTTGCAAATCAAAGCATCAATTGGCTCTTGGGGATGTTTGGGCTACTTTGAATCATGTTACCATTGTTTATGAATCTTTTCCTATTGACAATTATTTGCTTAAGGAAGCAAATACCAAACAATATTATCATCAAAATTGGGCTGAGCATAGAGCTTATGTAATAGGCAAGCTCAATGGTGTTTGGAAGAGCTAGCAGACAATGGAGATCATAGAAAAGAGTGGAGCATGATTGGAACACAAGCTTGTCTTGAAGTTGCTAGAGATTGCATTGATATTTTCTTGTCCTTATACTTGAGCTTAGTGAAGATAAGGGTGTAGTGGACAAGAAATTGTTGAAAGTAAAATATTACAGGGTGCACATGTGCTCATGTCAAAGGCCCAATAACATCACCTGTGTTTGTGAACATGTGGAGATAGCTCATAGTTTGAAATATATCCTTATGGATTTATTAAATTTCAAAGTCAAGTTTCCCTAAGGGATTTTTTGAGAGCTTATAGTTGTGTACTTGAGAGCGGATTTTTGATGCCGAGAAGTGCTTAAAAATAGCTAAAAATTACGAATATCAAGGGAAAAATATTCAACGTTGAAGGTGGCGGCTCGATCTAGGACGATTTTAAGCGTCAAAGTGCTTTGAAGGCGCCCGAGCGACACTTGTTGATTTTTCATAATTTTTCAGACTATCGTGTAGATTGTCAAGAGTTACCAGCCAATGTGGGATGTCGAGCCAGACACCCAGGATTTTTTCAGAGCTCAATTCGGAGTCCGGACGGGGAAGGAGCCAAGAAATCGGGCAAGATACGAAGGGGTGGACAAAATTTGGCCAAAATGGATAAGTGACCCTTGGGAACCCAAAAAGGAAATGTAACATCAAAACTTTTGGGGAAAATTGTGGAGAGAGAGAGAAGAAGATGGCGGCAGCACGCTGGCACAATTTTCGCCATGCTCTTGATGTTCATGATCTCCATGCTGAATACAACCACTGCAATTGATCATTGGCCTTGCTTCCCCTTAGTCTGCTGGTCTTATCGCCGTGCTTCGCTCGCGCAATGGTGGTCTCTATGAAGATCTCTGATTTTAGTCTTTCTCTCTCCTCCCTCTCTCTCCTCTAAGGGTAGATTCATGCGATGAAGAAGAAGAAGAAGAAGGATTGACAGATGCTTGTCCAACCAAGATGGGATTGCTCCGTGATGCAAGAGGAGGGTAGATTGCTGATTGTGGATTGTCAGAGCATTAATGGCGGCTGGAAACCAGTCCCACAATGAGGCATAAAAACCCACAACCCGAAAATACAATTGGTAATGCGCTTTTATAAGAAAATTTGATTCTTTATGCTATTTGATACATGAGACATCGTTCATATGGGCTATAAATTGATAATAATACGGTTTGCAATGTCTTCCAACTGTTTGAAATTAGAAAACCAAAAAATCATGAGCTGTATGGCTGAAAATAATAAAATAAAACATGTAAAACATGCGAAATAGGGAGAAATTGGGTGTTTCTGATATATAAATAGAAAATATAATAAGACACACCAACTAAATTTGTGTTTTTTCTACAAATGAACCTAAGGGCCACAGCCCACAACTCATCTTGTATTTTCAGTTATTTAATATTGAAAAAAATACAAGAAAAATAGGGAAAATAGGTAAAAATAAGGGAAAAATAGGTTTTAAGTGTGCGAAAAATACTAAAAAATAAGATTTATGTTTGTGTATGTATGGGGGGTCTGAAGTATGAGGTTTAGCCTCAGTTCATCCCTACCTTTATGTTTTAGTGAGTTTTTATTGTTTTTCATACAACAAAAAACATGGAAAATATTATCCTAAACCTATACACCATGCACAATCTAAACGGCAAGGGGGTAGAGAGAATGAGAGTGGTGTTTAAGTGCTGAGAGAAAGAAAAGGCTGATTGTTTTCATCTATGCATATCATATAGATCGGTCGTTAATTTAAAATAAGGATCTAGTAGCACGAGGTCTCCTCGGTGCTAGGTTCGTGCAACGTAGCAATTACGCGTCAGGGAAATTCATTGAAAGAATGCTTTTGCACTAAGAACAATGCTGATTTTTCTTTGTTTGAGCACATGGACATTCACAATTTGCATGAAGCATAAAATGATAAAAGGTATCAGACAAAACCTCCTGGATACATAGCACCTGTATTCTCTAGATCGTGACCAACGTTGAGTGAGTAAGGTTGTCCCAAGCTGCAGGCTAGGCATTGGGTCTAAGGGGAAAGTAAAGTGAGGTATGGTACATCCTGGAACGAAATAATTGGTACCTTGAGAGGACTATGTGCGAAGTGTTATATATGTTTAGCGACGCATCGAGGGGCCAATCCCCAAGATGTAGGAGAGTTGCAGTGAGGTAGCGGCAGTCAGCCATGGGAGGACCTCCTATGTTTGTACTTCGTGCCATTTGGCAATGTGCTGGGACTCCCTTTGAGGAGTGTTAATTGGGTTAGAGTTGGACTACGAGACGTGATACAAATGCAAGATGTTTAGGAATTTAGGAAGGCAATGGATGATGTACGTGTCATCAACGCTCCTGGCCGTGGGGTTGTTGAGCGCATGATAGAGGTCCGGCTAGTGCATGAGCCAGTGCCGGCCCGTTTTAGGTCCCATCAGTACTAGCTTTGGAGGTCAGAGAGGATAGTGATGTTGATGGTAGTGGTGTGTGAGCCTTGGATAGAGAATTTGATTTTCCTTGATGAACTCTACCAAGAGTGAGTAAGTTATGACCAACCAACTATGTATGAAAGTTACTAATTATTTAAATTGTTTAATATATTTTTTGAATATCATAGTATGGATATGCATAGAAGTTGTGGCATTGCTAGTTGTTGGATTCTCATATTGATTGAGCAATGGTTTTTTTCTTAAAGGATAATGCAAAGATCTGTTAGTGCATAGAGAGTGAACTTTTTGAGCTTGTGAAAGAAGCTTGAAAATAGGCTTTGTACTAGACAATGAATAGAAAAGAAATAGAAAAAACCATGGTCTAATATTCATAGTGTCTTTGAGTAGCATTGAAGGCTATAATGGAAGCTATATTTGGTAGAGGATTTGAGCATACAAATCAATTTTTACAAACAAGAGCATAAATATTCTTGCAACAATTGGAAACTTGGAGCAACCTCCATCAAGGGATGTACCTAGGTGACTCCATCTAGAACTCCCATAGAACTATCTAGACTTTGTGGCGGCCTAGGATCACTTGATTCTATCCTCATAGGGGAAGCTCCACCTCATTCCCACAAGGATCAACTTGAAAAAGGGTCCTAATTGACTCTAAGGCCTCTTAACAAAATAACTAATTGCATGGAAATGGTACTGATGCATCTCAAAAGTATTTGCTATTACCTTCATATTGTATAGCTATATTAGAATGTATGATAGATAGCAAGTTTGCCATGTGTACCCACCCCTTCTTCCCAAAGTCCTCTCTTAGACTCGATGTGTCTGTCAAGGAATATCTCCTCAATAAAATAGAGAGCTGCCTCCAAAATTTGCTATGCCCTCTCTTATAATAATAGCCACTTATCAAATAAAGAGTGAAAAAGAGTAAAAGGTCCATCCTAAGTACGTGCAGCCACACATTCATTGCATCTTGGGTCCTCAAGCTAGATGCACTAAGTGGCTTCGATCAACTAGCTCCCTTTCTATCCCAAACCCACTTTCCCGCCATAGCAAGGCCTTAAGGCACATCAAGAGTAAGACATCCAAGATTTCTCAAACAAGCTATCACCGTAGGAATTGCACCACATAATAAAAGATATTCCAACTAGGTCCTCAAGTATGAAACATATTCTATGCTTGCTTGGAGTTCGACCCATCTCCCAATTGTACTTGTAGAAGCATACACTTTACCCTACACAATAAGATAATCACACCCCCAAGAATTGCACATCAATCACACATACATTGAAGACCATAAAGATAATTCAACAACACTTATGGCTGCAATCCTCCATTCATCTTATCCTTCACTTCTTCTGCAACAATATACCCACAAAGTTGTCATTCACATTTTTGAGCCATCAACTACTAGATCGATGAAGAAAGTCCCAACCTCTCATCAAAGACAACTGCCACTCCTCTAATAGGACCACTACACTATGACTATCCTTAATATGAAGCATCTATCCTTGGAGCTAAGTGCTAAGGGACTATCACTCATCTAGGTTGAGGGTGAATGCTAACTATATTCTTGGAAGAAATAGGCAAAGGAAGTCACAATGTAAGTATCAAAAGTGGCTTTGAATAATCTATTGATCTTTTAGCTTGATTAATAATATTTTTTGGAAAATTGTATTTTTTTTCAAAAGGACATCATCTTGGTAATAATATTATTTGGAGATTTGGGCTCAATTCTATGTATATTATATTATATTTTGGGGTTAGAAGTAGTAAAACTGCAATTGATGTGAAGACCATGGTATGGAAGTTTTTATTCACGATAGTTGGAAGAGGTCCAATTAACATAAGATGTATACATGTATTAAAAGGGACTAATCTTGCCCTTAGACTTTCTAATATTTAAGTTGTACCTCCAGCAAGTGTTGCTACAACTCCACCTTTTCCTTCATCTTGCTCCATGCTTTTAGAATTAAAAGATTCTTTCAATATCTCATATGGTCTTTGCACATCAATAGCCAGTTGAGATCTAATATTTTCCTAGGCTTCTGAAACTTCTTGCATCTAAGTTTGCCTCATGTCCTATAACTATACGTCCATGGTCATTCATCGCTTTATCTATTTCAATGTCTATGTTCTTCAATACTTGCTTCTCAATTTACAATAATGTGTGAGCATCTTCATTACCATTTCATTTTCTACTCTCAACATAACTACCTACTCTAGCATAGATTCCACCTATTTCAAAACCTTTGCTACAAGCTCGTCAATCCATTTCCTAAACAATTTGGTCAAAACCTTGATCTTTGAATTGTCTTATAGTGAGATATTATTTTCCTCCTTTAGTTTTAGACATTGTTGACTTTTATTTTGTAATTTTTTCTCCAATTCACCAATTTGAATTCTCAAATCTTGTATTTTTGCTACTGCAATCCCTACACCACCTCAAGCTTAACACATTGCTCCTTTTGTAGATTGTCCAAAAAGATTTGAAGGCATTTCACCATAACCTTTAACTTTGTGAACCCCACAGATTCCATTTGAACACAAAATTTCTCCTTAATTTCCTACTTTGTTGCTATCTCAACCTCCTCCTTTACATCTTCCTTGTCAACCTTATTGATCTTGACTGCAATTGTTGGCTTGCCAATTTTGATCTTTTGATGCTACCTCACTTCAGTTCCTCGCCCCTCCTTCTCAAGTACTTTCTAGAAGGAAACATTAAACACCTCTTGACAATGTGATGACACCTTTGTTGCATGCATAACTCGTTCATAACGAAAACCCATGGCCAAGTACTATCGATTTATCTCTCTTTTGTCAACTTCTTCATCAAAAGGATCTACTTTCTCTTCTTTCTTCTCCTCTTGAATGTTAGCCAACTTCCTTTTATGCTCCCCTTGTTGGTCATTGACCTTCTTAGATTATGGGGTACATAAGTTAGGTGATATATTGGGATCCATGATGCTAACATGTTGATATAAAGCCACCAAACAAGACTTACATGGCTCTTCTGTCCATATTTACATCAACAGGCATACCTTGCTATTTGATAGACATGGATTTGGACTCTACCTCTATCTCTGAATCATTGAACCCTTTCATTGAGTGCCTCATTATGGCCAACTTGAAACAAATAATGCTCCTTGTCCCATCATGGCAATGGAGAGTTGTCTCCCAAGTGGTTCATCCTTTCTACTTACCCTGTATGGTCTTTCAATAAGACCTTTCACACCCCTTTTTGCCTTGTAATATCCATGATGCACTTCAAACATGTTGACTACGATGGCCCCTTCATTTGGTATCACCATAACTAAGTGATGGGACCTAAAATGGTCCGGCACTGGCTATAACACTAGCCAAACCTCTGACATGCACAAGACAACCCTATGGCCTCGCGGCCAAGAGCGTCTACAGGACACATTGCCCTGCCATGGTACGTACATTTTGCATTTGTATCGTGTTTGTAGTCCAACCCTTAACCTTCTTAGACTCCTCAGAGGGTAACCCTACACATTTTGGTGTAATTCACCACGTAGAATGAAAGCTAGAGTTTAGGCCCCGGAACGTGCCTAAAAATAGGAGAAAAATGGGGAAATGCGGGGGAAAATGCTCAACCACGAAGGCGGCAGCTCGACCTAGGACAATTTTAAGCATTAAGTGCTTGACGGGCGCCCGTGCGACACTCTGTGAATTTTCATAATTTTTCCGTGCGCCCGTGCCAGTCAGTGAAGCTGCAGGCCTGTCCGAGGGCCCAAGACGAACTCACAGAAATTTCCAGAACTCAGTTTCGATGCCGGATGCTCAAGATTGCCCAAAAGCGGCCGACCGCCCGCAAGAAAGGCCAAAATTGGAGGAATGAAAAGACATAGTTAGTGGGGGGGTGCCCTTTGGGGGCTCCCCCCCCACAAAACTTCGCGCAAGGACAAGAGGAGGTTGTCGACCTGCACGCGCGCGACAAAAAATGGCCCCCCCCCAATGAAATGATGGATTGGGGTCATGAAGACTCGATGTAGGTGATGGCAGGGCCAGACTGCATGATTTCTCGGCATCGAATCGCCACTCCTCGCGCGCAAAATGGTGGACTGATCAGAGAGATAAAATTTCAGTCTTTCTCTCTCCTCCCTCTCTCTCCCCTAAGAGGCAGTTCGTGTGTGGAAAGGAGCAATGAAGAAAGGACGATGAAGGCTTGTCCGACACGGATCGGATCGTTCCACGGGCTGAAGACAATGGTGCGTGACCGTCAGAAGCATTGAAGGCTGCTGGATTTCCTGATTTGCAGCATGGAAAAAAAAACCCGAAACACGCGTTTAAGCGGTAAACTAAAAATTACAAAGAAAATTTAGTGTTTTATGCTTTTGATTGATGGAATGCCGTTCATATGGACTAAGATTTGATTATGTTGCTGATTCTTCTGAGTTCTTACTGTTTATAACCAGAAATTATAAAAAACATGCATTTCATGGCTTGAAATAATGTCAAGAAACCCGAAAACGCATGAAAAATGGGGGAAAATAAGGGTTTTGGGCGTATAAATGGGGAAAATGTTAATACACATCAACTAAATATCTTTTTATTCAGCGAATGAACTAAGGGCCACAGCCCATGAACCGGTTTTTTTTAATTTTCAGCCAATAAAAATGGGAAAAATAGGGGAAAATACCCATTAAATGATGGAAAACCCCCAAAAAATAGGGAAAAACCACATTTGGGGGGGGAAAAGATTAGGAAAATTAAGATAAATGTTTGTGGATGTGTAACAAGGCTGAAGCATGGAGATTTGTTTCAGTTCAGCCTTGTTTGTGTGTTGTAGTGGGTTTTTTCCATATTTTTACACATAAAATGATAAGGGAAGAAATTCTAAATAGCGAACAACGAAGCAATAAGTGGATGATGGAAGCATGGCATGAAAATTCATTTAAATGCTGCATAAAATGAAGGAAAGTTGCTGATTTTCTTTGCATGGCATATAGAGAAAGACGGTTATTTAATAAAGAACCTAGTAGCACGAAGAATATTCGGTGCTAGGTTCCAGCAACGAAGCACAATCGTTAGAAAGGATCCATGAAAAGGATGTTTTGCACTTGTGCACGATACTGTTTTGCTAAATGTTTGAGCACTAGGCATCCACCAAATGCATGGAGCATGAAAAAGAATTTAAAAGTATCAGTGATCAGCTCCTGAACATGCATTGCAATTGGTTTATGAGGATATGACCTACGTTGAGAGGCAGTGAGATACCCATGTTGTAGGCTAGTCGTGGGATCCTAAAGGGGAAATCAAATAAGGACAATGGTACATTCCTGGACACGCTTATTGGGTACCTTGAGCGACGTTTGTGCGAAATGTCTAAATGTTGAGCGACGCATCGAGGGGCCAATCCCCAAGGTGTAGGAGAGTCGCAGAGGGTTGACGGCATTCAACCGTAGGAGGAACCCCATGTGTATGTGATTCGAGCCTTTTGGCTATGTGAAAGGGACTCCCTCTGAGGAGTAATATTAGGTTAGGATCAGTTGGACTACAACGTATTACGAACGCAATGTGTAGGAAGGCAGAGATTTCGATAGACGCTCCTGGCCGCGAGGCCGAGGGGTTGTCTTGTGCATAGTGACGAGGTCCGCCGGCTAGTGCATGAGCCAGTGCCGGCCCGTTTTTTGGTCCATCAGTGGTGCGTCTGCCGGGAGCCGCTTAAAAGTGGCGGTTCTCGAATCCTGGTTGTTTAAGGACCAACTAGCAGTTTATGCCAGAGGACACTGAGATTGATCCGTTATTTATTGATAAGCATCGTCTAGCAGAAATCCAAAAGCAAGAAAGAGACGAAAGAGCTAGGCGACGTGCTGAAATTTTTAGGAGATATTCCCCTAAGCGTAGCGGTGCTGAACCCTTACGAGGGAGTGGATCTAGTGGTCTTAGGACCACAAGCAGTAAGTTAGGAGAAGGTGGAAGCTCTAGTGCTCCCCTTCCTGCCATAAGCCAGTCCATATTAATTGTGGGAGGTGTAACCCCACCGTCCCCTATTCCTAGTGCAAATCCAATCCTCGTCATGGCGCAGCCTATTGCAATTCCAGCAGGAACGACAGATTTGCCGGCTCTAGGTTACCCGCTACCCATTTTTAATGGGCTAGTTGAGGAAGATGCAGAACTCCACATTAGGGAGTTTCAAAAACTGATGTTTAACTGTCGCATTCAAGAGGAAGGACATTTAATGATGTTCTTCAATATGACTCTCAAAGGAAGAGCTGCTATATGGTATCATGGTTTAGAAGCCGGAACCATATTGAACATTGATGCATTTTATGGAGCTTTTCAAAGGGAGTTTGCCCCTGAAAGGGGTGGGCAATATTGGTTGCGTGTACTCAACGTGACCCGCCAAGAACCACACGAAGATATTCGTGCTTATGCGAATAAGATAAAAGAGGTTTTCCGTAAGTTGGACACCTCTATCCCTATCCCCGCAGCTGCCCAATTGCAATATTTCCTACATGGTTTGGACTTTAATATCCAATTGCAGTTGAGTAGTGTTCCCTTGGGGGATATAGATACTGCCATTACACGAGCACAAGAGGTGGAATCCCGACTACAAGTAGCCTATGCTTCTCAAGGCAATTCGAATATGGGTTTAGTGCTGGGAAACAATATGGCAATGGCCAATGGCAGTAGTGGTCAAGGGATAGCAATGGCTAACCCTAATGGGAGAGGGAACATGATGCAGAATGTGCCTTTATTACCAGCTCCCCCCGGCATGTCGATGCCTACGGGCAGTCAAATGGCTTCAAGTGGTGGAGGCCAGGCGGTCAATCCTAATACCATGCCTGTGACTCAACAACCTGTGCCTAATCGAATTGTTAGGCCGATTGAACGACATGGTAATAACCAAGGCTATGAGTCGAGTTCTTCCAATGTTCTTGGCGAGGTTAAGGACATGATGAAGCATTATACCGACATGATTACGGAACAGTATCGACAAATAGCCGTTGATGTCAACTTCCTTAAAAAACAACAAAATTTAATAGGAAGTAGATACCCAGAGGAGGGTGCACCTTCGAGGTTTAGTTGCAAATGGTGTGGTGGGCAGCACTATCCAAGGAATTTCCCAAATGTTAAGTGCGACATTTGTGGAAAATCTGGCCATTTAGCAGCTACTTACTGGAGTAAGATCAGTTCCCTCCAGCGAGGAAGTCGGCAACCAGGGCCTGTTAATCATCGTGCCCAAGGAAATGATTCCCAGCCAGAAAATGGGCCTAAACAAATACTTCAACGACCAAAGACTACAGTGGAGGAGCTACCAAGTGGCAGCGGGGTTAGTTTGATTGAGGCTGTATGCGTTAATGATGCTGAAACCTCTAATCTGCGAGCTGTCCTTACAAGAGGTCAAAAGGGTAGAGAAGCCAACAAGGATAAGCCTGTCGACGGAAACCCTAAACAAGGCGACAAAGGAACGCAAGTTCTGGATCCTGCCATGGAAGGGGGACCTTTGAAGCCCGTAGAAAGTAGAGCCGATAAGGAACCACCAAAGAAGAAGGTGAAAGTTAAGAAAGAGGCAATAAAGCCAGTTCAGCGACCTAAAGAGCGGATGGTTTGGCGTGAAAAGCGAGCTCTATCAAACTATCATGAATTCGATTTGGCGAGCTCTCTTTGCGAAGTCAAGCCGGATGTGAACCTCTTACAGCTTATTAAGCTTTCCCCAGGAGTACGCAAGGAATTTAGAAAGATCCTACGTACCGGGTATATTGTAGAACCTTTGGGTATTGCGCGAGTTGGTGATGACTGGTTTGAGCATGCTGAGAAGCATTGCCCAAGGGTTGCAGCCTATGTCGATGGGATATTAGTAGATTATGCCATTGTCGACACGGGATCATCTGTTAACATTATGAGTTCTGAACTGATGGAAAGGTTGGGTCTTGCGATTCAGAAAGATACCTCCACAATTCTCAGAATGGCAGATGACAGTTTGAGACAGCCGGAAGGCTGCATTACTAAGGTCCATGTCACTATTGCAAATGTAGAATGCATGTTGGACTTTAGGGTGATTCGCTTTGCAGGGCGGCCAAGTTACCAAGTATTACTTGGACGACCTTGGATCTTGCAAGCGGACTGCCAAGTAGATATACCCGCCGGTCGACTGATATTCGGCAGAGGTGCCCAGCGTGTGGTGGTTGATGCTTATCCTGAGTCCCCGCAGAGTGAGAGAGCTCCTCTATCTTCTACAGAATTGGAGACATTAGAAGATTTATCTGCCAGTGAGACATCATCGAGCGATGAGTCCAAAGAGGGATCCACCACGGAGGACATCTATCAGATCACTTTGAACGAGCCGATAGAGGGCCAAGATCGTATAAGAGATGCAGATGTTATCGAGCTAAACCTTGGTACGCTTGATGATTCGCGGCCAATCAAATTAGGGTCCATGCTCAGTACAACAGAAAGGGAGGACTATGTGGCCTTGATCCAGGAATTCCGTGATATCTTTGCCTGGAGTTATGATGAGTTGAGAGGCATTCCTCCTAGTCTTGCTGTTCATACAATTCCGTTGAAAGAGGGCAGTCGTCCTGTACGGCAGAAAGTAAGGCGTATGCCTTTCGAATTGAGGGACGGCCTGTTTGAAGAGTTACAGAAGCTTCGAGAAGCGGGTTTGATTTTTCCTGTGCGACACACGGAATGGTGTTCACCAGTTGTGATTAGAAAGAAGAAGAATAATCAGATCCGTTTATGTGTAGACTTTAGGGAGCTGAATAAGCAGACAGTTAAGGACTATTACCCGTTGCCATTTATTGACCAGATTTTGGATCAATTAGCGGGTAGGGAGATATATTCGTTTATGGATTGCTTTGCAGGATATAACCAAATGGCAATTGCAGAAGAGGATAAGTTGAAAACAACTTTCATTACTGTATTTGGTACTTTTGCATACCATGTGATGGCTTTTGGTTTATGCAATGCGCCTGGTTCATGGCAACGAACAGCAGATAAGACATTCGGTGACATATCTCCTGAAGAGTTGAAGGTGTTTATTGATGACTTAGGGGCTGCCACCGTGAGAGAAAGGCAGTTGATCATTTTGAGAAAATGCTTTGAGCGCTGTAGACAATTTTGCATCGCCCTAAACCCACGGAAGTGTGTTTTTGGAGTACCTTATGGACTATTTTTGGGTCATGTGGTCAGTTCGGTAGGAATTGCGACAGACCCTGAGAAGGTTAAAGTTATAGTTGCCATGGGTCCACCACGCACTCCAAAAGAGGTTCATAGCTTTCTGTCTTCGGTTGGTTACTATCGTAGATTCATCAATGCCTTAGCAGAAAGAACGTTGCCGCTTACAAATTTATTGTCCTTTAGCTGTTCGTTTGTATGGGGTGACCCTTGTAAGGTAGCATTCGAGGACGTGAAACAAGAGCTAGCAAGAGCGCCCGTGTTAAAAGCCCCTAAAAGAGGTGAGGTGTTTTATGTATTTTCGGCAGCCACCATGTATAGTATCAGCTGCTGTTTAGCCCAAATTTGGGAAGAGAAGTGGTACCACCCGATTGCTTTTGCCAGCCGGAAGCTGGGGGTATCCGAAATCAATTATACTTACATGGAGAAATTATGTCTAGCGATGGTCTTTGGGACCAAGAAGTTCAGGCATTACATTCTCTATGAGAAAGTCGTGCTTTATACGAAGGCGGAGGGACTTCGACTATTGATGAATAAGTTACAGCCGCCTGATCGTTTAGCGAAGTGGTTAATCACTTTGCAGGAATTTGATTATGAAATCAAGAGTAAGCCACCAAGGTTGCAAGGCATCGTGGAATGTCTTGTGGACTTTGGGGAGCCAAAAGAATCTGTGGCTGAAGGTAGTGATATGGAGTGGTTATTTAGAATAGATACGGCATCTATTCCCTCCTGGTATGCTGCAATAACACATTATTTGTCAACGGGAGAGGCGGGATCCGAATTATCTAAGGCTGAGAAAAGGAAAATTAAGCAGCAAGCGTTAAAGTTTGCCTTGATCGCATGTACATTATATCGGCAAGGGGTTGATGACATCTATCGCCGGCGTGTGATGCCTGACGAGGTGCCATTCATTTTGGAAGAGTGCCATGATTCTGCTTGCGGTGGCCATTTTGCTGGACGGCTCACAGCACAAAAGGCGTTAAGAGCAGGTTATTGGTGGCCTGCCATCTTCCAGGATGCGTTTGCGTATGTTAAGCGATGCGATATTTGCCAACGACATGATAGCCGAGAGAATAGGAAACGACCACTCACCCCTATTATGGTGATACTTCCATTTGAGAAGTGGGGAATAGACTTTGTGGGTCCTATTACTCCGTCGTCGACTACGCAAAAGAGGTACATCATTGTTGCAACTGACTACTTCACAAAGTGGTCAGAAGCACGTGCAACAAGGAAAGATGATGCTAAAGAAACTGCTAGTTTCCTTTTAGAGCAGATAATATGCCGGTTTGGTCCGCCGAAAGAATTAGTGTCGGACCGCGGAACCCATTTCCTGAATAAGGTGATCAAAGGTTTGACAGAGATGTGGCAAATCAAGCATAACAAGACAACCCCATATAATCCGCAAGCCAATGGTCAAGTTGAAAGCACCAACAAGCAGCTTGTGGGCATCCTGTCTAAAATTGTGTCGGAAAAGAAACGGGATTGGGATAAAAAGTTATACGTGGCAGTGTGGGCCTATAATACGACCTTCAAACGAGCCACTGGCCATACCCCGTTCAAGTTAGTATATGGGGAGGAGAGTGCCTTGCCTTTAGAGATTGAGCTGCCGACTATTCGGTTTGCCATCAATCATTCTTTGAGTGATGAAGACGCACTTTTTGAGCGCTTGACGACACTGGCACATTTAGATGAGCTTAAGTTGCAGAGCTTATTGCACCAAGAAGTGGCGAAGCGCCGAATGAAGCAGCTACACGACCTCAAAGCCAAGAAATACACCTTCAAGAAAGGACAGCTTGTTCTGTATTATGACGCACGACGAGAATTATTTCCAGGCAAGTTAGAGCCCAAATGGGATGGGCCCTATAGGATCGTTAGGATAGGAAGGAATAAATCTACAGTGTTGTTAGCTGACCTTGAGGGGATAGAATTTAAAAATAAGGTTAATCTTAATAAGATTAAACCTTATTACTTCTGATTGCACTAATGCTATAACTGCCTTGCAGGTCTAGGCAAGATCGATCAAACATCTGCAAGGAAATCGTGATAGAGGTTGATGGGTCATCTAATCCCCTATTTAGAACACCCTTATCTAGAGCAGAGATATCATCAGGGAAAGCTGATTTGGTGGAGCAAGGGTTATAAGGTGATTGAGCAAGAGGACGGAACTTTTGTCTGGGAGATCAAAGTCTTCTACCATCATTGTCTGCATATATTGACCAGCATCCCTGTTGAGTTCAATGAGGACGGTGGGATGGAGCCGTCAGTGCACCCTTTGCGTATGCTGAATTTTGATTATCATCAGTACGAATAGAGGTGGTAGTGATGGCTGGTTATGTGAACCCCTTCTGGACGTACACATTGTATTTCGACGGAGCGTTTAGGGGTCCGCAAAGGAAAGGAAGCGTAGGAGTAGTTATCCGTGATCCCCATCGTAGGGTTATTATGAAGTTAGCAGCCTATCTTGGGATAGGGTTTACTAACAACATGGCGGAGTACAAAGCCTTGATTATGGGACTGAATATTGCCAAGCAAGGTGGTATCCGACGGTTGTTAGTCAAAGGGGATTCCCAGTTGATTCTGAGTCAGCTAGATGAGACATACACAGTGAGAAATCCCATCCTTTCGATGTATCATCGCACTGCCATGACCCTTCTTGAGGATTTTGAAAGAGTGTCTCTTCAGCTGGTTCCACGTTATTGGAATCAGTTTGCGGATTCATTGGCAAATCTGGCTTATGAAGAAGACCTTTTCTTCAATTGTGGTCCTAGTCCGGATATAGTTATTACTGATGAGACAGGACCAGGTCTTCTATGGGGGATATTATTGGAACATGCTATATTTGGCAGGCGATGGTTGATATGGGTGATGCAGAGAATAGCCGAGACCAATCTGCCGTTACTATCATTGACCCATAGGTTAATTAGGCAGCATATTATTCGTACCCCCCTTGCCTTGTATGCAGGAGGGATGGGTCACAACCTTATGCATTTAGCTTAGGGCTACGAGCCCTCTTTTTCTCCTTCGGATATGGCGTGCAGTCTTTGTATCTTTCCTATCCTAAGGAGGTTTTAGGTGCTGATTTATCTTATTTTATTAGGCCAAAAGGGCCATTTAGGTATGCTTTTAAAGCTTGATTTCGTTAGGCCAAGAGGGCCGACTCTATTTAGAGTAGTATTGTTTGATCTCTTTAGGCCAAGAGGGCCGTGTGTCTGTCGAGTACGGGTGCTTTTGACCGTGTTCTGTTTAGTCTTGTGCTTGACAGGTTCTGTGGAGCTGGAGGGAGCCTTTGGCGCGGCATCAACGCTTCTCGTGGCCAGTCCAGGTGACATCCACCCTTTACAAGTATCGAGTTTTGTTGCTGCATGTGTGTGGGTACTTATGAGGGTTTTTTTCTCTTTCTTTGGGGACCGGCAACCAAGGCATGAAGTCCCAGGATTAGGTGAGCATAGCCGATAGCGGTCTGTTTAGTCGCAGTCATCTGTGAAGGCATTGTTAGGCGCCAAAGACCTATCTCAGATGTAGTCCAAGTGACCCTGTCCTGCTAGCCTGCTAGGCAGCTGAGTTAGGAGTATCTTCTAGTTGTGAGGCAGATAGAAATGCCTGCCTAAGAAAAATGAGCAGAATGATAAACCCTAAAAATCAGGAAGATAAACCACCATGCGAAGGTGTGTAAAAAGGGGTTCTAACCCCTCTGATAGAAAAAGAAAAGAAAAGAAAATTATAAGCGGTTGTCTATTGCCTAGCGAAGGCCTGGTAGGCTCCTGGGGATGAGTCAGACCTGAGGCCGATGCCTTGTCTTCCTAGGGGTGGCATCATGCTGGAAAAGAATAAATCCAAACGGTTGGAGCGAAAATAAAAGTGAGCGTTGGAAGAAAAAGGAATATTTTAGAGTCGCCTTGCGAGGGCTTGGTAGGCTCTTGGGTACCGAGACTAGACCTGAGGCCGATGCCCTATCCTCCTTGGGATGCTACGCTCAGCTCCCTCCTTTTTACACGCCAGAGTAGGGGGGATAAATCCCTGATAGGAAAGAAAAGAAGATAAAAAAGAATATCTTTCGTTCAGGCTATAGGAGACCTCGCATAGGAGGGACGCCTGGTTAGGTTGTCCTTTGTTAGGACAGTAGTTCAGACCACCACTTAGGGCGACCCCTTTGATAGGCTTTTTAGCTTGGCCGTGTTGGAGCAGTCGGTTGTGACTAGCTCTAGCCGTTTGTTGGACTTCTCCTCGTGGGGTTCATGCCTTGGTTTTGTCAGGGGATGGGTGAGAGCTGCTTGTGTTTTGTTGTGTATCTGTTTTGTAGCAGTTTGATGCTCCTTTGGTTGTTTATGTGCAGATATGTTCGAGGGTTCGACGGCCTGAGTCGTCCTATCCCGTGGTCGCCAATGAAAGCTGGAGTTTAGGCCCCGGAACGTGCCTAAAAATAGGAGAAAAATGGGGAAATGCGGGGGAAAATGCTCAACCACGAAGGCGGCAGCTCGACCTAGGACAATTTTAAGCATTAAGTGCTTGACGGGCGCCCGTGCGACACTCCGTGAATTTTCATAATTTTTCCGTGCGCCCGTTCCAGTCAGTGAAGCTGCAGGCCTGTCCGAGGGCCCGAGATGAACTCACAGAAATTTCCAGAACTCAGTTTCGATGCCGGATGCTCAAGATTGCCCAAAAGCGGCCGACCGCCCGCAAGAAAGGCCAAAATTGGAGGAATGAAAAGACATAGTTAGTGGGGGGTGCCCTTTGGGGGCTCCCCCCCCACAAAACTTCGCGCGAGGACGAGAGGAGGTTGTCGACCTGCACGCGCGCGACAAAAAACGGCCCCCCCCAATGAAATGATGGATTGGGGTCATGAAGACTCGATGTAGGTGATGGCAGGGCCAGACTGCATGATTTCTCGGCATCGAATTGCCACTCCTCGCACGCAAAACGGTGGACTGATCAGAGAGATAAAATTTCAGTCTTTCTCTCTCCTCCCTCTCTCTCCCCTAAGAGGCAGTTCGTGTGTGGGAAGGAGCAATGAAGAAAGGACGATGAAGGCTTGTCCGACACGGATCGGATCGTTCCACGGGCTGAAGACAATGGTGCGTGACCGTCAGAAGCATTGAAGGCTGCTGGATTTCCTGATTTGCAGCATGGAAAAAAAAACCCGAAACACGCGTTTAAGCGATAAACTAAAAATTACAAAGAAAATTTAGTGTTTTATGCTTTTGATTGATGGAATGCCATTCATATGGACTAAGATTTGATTATGTTGCTGATTCTTCTGAGTTCTTACTGTTTATAACCAGAAATTATAAAAAACATGCATTTCATGGCTTGAAATAATGTCAAGAAACCCGAAAACGCATGAAAAATGGGGGAAAACAAGGGTTTTGGGCGTATAAATGGGGAAAATGTTAATACACATCAACTAAATATCTTTTTATTCAGCGAATGAACTAAGGGCCACAGCCCATGAACCGGTTTTTTTTAATTTTCAGCCAATAAAAAATGGGAAAAATAGGGGAAAATACCCATTAAATGATGGAAAACCCCCAAAAAATAGGGAAAAACCACATTTGGGGGGGGAAAAGATTAGGAAAATTAAGATAAATGTTTGTGGATGTGTAACAAGGCTGAAGCATGGAGATTTGTTTCAGTTCAGCCTTGTTTGTGTGTTGTAGTGGGTTTTTTCCATATTTTTACACATAAAATGATAAGGGAAGAAATTCTAAATAGCGAACAACGAAGCAATAAGTGGATGATGGAAGCATGGCATGAAAATTCATTTAAATGCTGCATAAAATGAAGGAAAGTTGCTGATTTTCTTTGCATGGCATATAGAGAAAGACGGTTATTTAATAAAGAACCTAGTAGCACGAAGAATATTCGGTGCTAGGTTCCAGCAACGAAGCACAATCGTTAGAAAGGATCCATGAAAAGGATGTTTTGCACTTGTGCACGATACTGTTTTGCTAAATGTTTGAGCACTAGGCATCCACCAAATGCATGGAGCATGAAAAAGAATTTAAAAGTATCAGTGATCAGCTCCTGAACATGCATTGCAATTGGTTTATGAGGATATGACCTACGTTGAGAGGCAGTGAGATACCCATGCTGTAGGCTAGTCGTGGGATCCTAAAGGGGAAATCAAATAAGGACAATGGTACATTCCTGGACACGCTTATTGGGTACCTTGAGCGACGTTTGTGCGAAATGTCTAAATGTTGAGCGACGCATCGAGGGGCCAATCCCCAAGGTGTAGGAGAGTCACAGAGGGTTGACGGCATTCAACCGTAGGAGGAACCCCATGTGTATGTGATTCGAGCCTTTTGGCTATGTGAAAGGGACTCCCTCTGAGGAGTAATATTAGGTTAGGATCAGTTGGACTACAACGTATTACGAACGCAATGTGTAGGAAGGAAGAGATTTCAATAGACGCTCCTGGCCGCGAGGCCGAGGGGTTGTCTTGTGCATAGTGACGAGGTCCGCCGGCTAGTGCATGAGCCAGTGCCGGCCCGTTTTTTGGTCCATCATAGAACAACATGGGAGGCACCCCTCAGCTGATCGCCGCGGCCCCACTACAACCCTTCTACACCTTGGGGTGTAATATTTCTGCCTCGAAATATTGAAGACCCGTAATCCATGCAAAAAGAAAACTAAAATAATCTCCTGCATCGGTAAATGTTGGTCGATAAGTGCTTACCCCGCGTGTGCGTCAATAAAATCTAGCCGTATGGAGCACAAGAGCCGAGGCTTGAAACCCGTAGGCCGCACGGGAACATCTCCTCAAGGGGAGGGAAAATGGGATAATGGTTAAAATTGTGGAATTTTTTAAAATAATAACCCCCTCCCCTCAGCCGATGCATGGTGGGGAGAGGGAGTGTGGGAAGGACTAGAGCTAAGTGGAGTAGAGAGGAGTGGGAAGGGGATCATGCCTCCCTCCATGTGTGTGGATTCCCCTCCCCTTAAAGGCCTATATAACCTCCCCCTTAAGATTGGGGGGAGGGGAGAGAGGGACGTGACCCTGCCGCTTGAGGAGGACGTCGTGAAGAGCCGCCACGCCACGCTATTGTCGCACCAGACTGCTACTGCCACACCACCTCCACCATCGTCATCATCACCATCGTCCTCTCCGTCATCACACTTTTTCTTCTCCACGTTTCTGTCAGAAGACAGAAGCTTAGAAGCTTCTAATTTTAAGCTTCCTTAAGTCTCGTTCCCCCGAGCCTTCCCCAGGAACTTTAAAGCCAAGTCTCCAAGGACCGTGTCCTGTGCGAGAGAGGGAGATCGCAGACTGTGAGACTTCAGAACACGCGAGTAATCAAAGGGGAGTTGTTGTGACAAAATACACTGCATAGATGGCTCCGAAGCTAAAGACGCGAGGTGCATATGCGGGAGCTTCCAATCCAAGTTCGTGTGTGGACAACACCCCAAACCCCAATGCCCAAGTTCTTAAAATTTGATTCCGCATGAAAAGAATGCACTAGGCATGTCCAATTCTCGTAAGCAAGTTTAATTACACTTGGAAATTTTAATTGGTCGCCCGATTTTCAAAGATTTAGTTGCATGATGTGCATTTGAAATTGCTTGCACTTCCAAGTTGCAAACCTATCGCATAAGCTAAAAGGTGGATTTGTCTAAATGCATCCTTGATTTTTTTCTCACGAAAAAAAGAACAACGCATAATGCATTTAGATAATAATCTCCTAGATGTGATTCGTATGAGATAATCATTGACGTCCATTAGATGTTGTCCAAGTAGTTGCATTGCATGAAAGGGGATTTATGTACTTTGTAAATTGCATGCACTGAAAATTACATCCTAGGTTGGGCTAAGTGTCGAAGGACGAACTAAATCAATAATGGTCCCATGGCATTCATGTATGGACTTTTTTTTAATCGAAGTTTGTATTTAGAAAAGGATGCATTTCATATTAAAGCTTGAATTCAATGCATTAAGCAAAGGGTTATGAGCATAGTTCTTGATGAAATTCAACGTAGGTTCTTATACGAGTTAGCCCTAAATTGTCAATCATTATAGTTTAGGCAAGAAAAAGAAATGGTCATTGTACATTTTATAGTTGCATAGAAGGAAAAAGTCAATGAATCACATATTTGTATGGAATGTTATGTCTTGCAACTAGTTACACCTTTTAGGAAAAATATTAGCGTCTCTAAGAGAAGATCACCTCTTGTTGCAAGACAATTAGATCGATTAGGTAATTCGCTTGCAATGGTGTAACTCAAACGATGATTACCTCAATGCGCTAGGTAGAGTTAAGGTGCGATAAAATTCTGCTTAGTATCGCACTCGGAAAACCGACTTGATAATTTCGACCTCAAAGGTCCTACCCACATTCACAGAATGTTAGGGTTAGTTAGACACCCATACAGTAACGTTCTAGGGTTTTTACCCTAGGGTAAATTGGCTTAATACTAGACTTCCAATTGAGTTTAGACACCCTAGGGCCAAATGTTGTCGGCCTAGTAAGGTTAGGGTTGGGTTGGGTCGAGAGGACTCCCAAACCCTACATCTTGACCAAAGGTATTCTTGACCGGGAATACCGTGCGATGGGAGAAATATGCAACAAGTTGCAACATCGCAGGGTTTTGTGTTTAAATCACAAAGTAGAATTGCCACTCCTTAGAACAAGGTTGGCGAGTTCTAAGTGCAAGTCTAACTTGCAAGAGGATGAGTGGTCATCCTGCTACTTCACCCTTCCTTGGGGCTGATTTGCCAAGTTAGGGAAGTTATGTATTGCCTAGCAAGAAATTGACCAATCAAGATAGGACAGTGGAGTTGTCCAGAATTTATTGACCTTAAAGGAACCTAAGATATTTGTTAATTTGGGTTAACAGGGTATAAACCCTAACCCAAGGATAAAAGGGTAAACAAGCAACGAAACCCTTGGGATCTTGCCAAGTCGCAATTGATCCCGGATCGAATGCTGGATGCATTCGGAGAGAAGGATTCACACTTTAGCAGTTGGCCAAACAAACAACCACTGGATTGATTTGTACAGTTAGGAGCACTATTTGTAATTCTTTGCTCAAGGAACTAAAGATGGAAAAATACTTAATGCTTCATGTTGAAGGCCTGGAGGGAGAGGCAGCATCAGTTACCCCCGATTGTCTGCTTGACCCTATCGAAGGGGGTTGTTAGCCGCGCCGGGTACGTGGACGGAACCCGCCACGAGAGTCTCTCCGTGGGTGCTACTTGGAGTAGGAGGATGCTTGGGTGCCAGGGGGGGCTTTGGCCATAAATCCCTTGCCTACGGGTCCTGCATAAGAGGCCGACGTGACTCGAGATTGGATCTCAAAGCCCGCATACTAGTCTCTATGGGCGTAAACTTGGAATAGCGATCCCTGAGGATTGCTGGAATTGCCTTCGGGCGGATTATAGAATTGCCTTCGGGACGGATTATGGATTAGCCTTTGGACTGGATTATATGATGTATTCCAAAGACTGATAAATAAGATCAATTGTTGAAAAGGAACTTGTTTGACATTGTTTTTCTATGTCAGTGCTTAAGTTACGTGAAGAAACTGGTGATTAATTGGCTAATTAAGGAAGCTGTTTTTACTTGTCAAGCTAAATGTGGTAGGTAATTAGACAACTAAAGCAAACCCGAGGAAAGTGCGATGGATGTGACCATGGGTCCATCCCACGGAAGGGTGGTCCCGGTTGGCCATGAACTTTTCTCAAAGAAATTGACAGTAAGGTGAATGATGACCTAGAATCTAGGATACTAGAGTCCCGATTTATGCTGTTTTAGGGGAACGGAACGGGACTATGCCTTACGGGCAGAGAGGTCGAGCTTTGCAGCCCTCTCGTTTCCCATTCTCCTTGAACCAAGTGCAGTATAAGTCCGCTTCGACCCTGATGTTTCTGCATAAAGTAGTTCGTCGATGCTAGTTACCTCCGAGGAACTTGACCATTAGGGAAACCCTGATTCAGGTCAATCCTAAGTGGCTGGAATGTTTTCGCTTCGTGGCAGACTCGGGAAGACCTAGATCGCAAACCCCGTGACATTCCATGGGAGTGCCGGGCGGCACTTTCTGGACTCTCTTCTCGATGGACTGCTAAGACATGTCCGGCAAATGAACAGGTGGACACATTACATGGGGATTGGCCCCTTGATGCGTCGCTAACACATAACTCATATGAAATAGACTCCGCTCTTGGTACCAATATTATATCGTTCCAGGAATGTACCAGTCCTCACTTACTTGTCCCCTTGGACCCACCATCTAGACCTACAGCTTGGGTGTCTTACTCTCTCCAGCGTGGGTCATTTATCATTCAACCAAGTGCTATGCATGCCAAGAATAGATACCATGTGTATGATTCATGCAATGGTGGATGATTTATTGTGCACAAACAAATATAGTTTGAAATCAGCCTATTTGTCGTGCAAAAACAACCCTTTTAATGAATTTCCGCTAATACACAATGCTGTGCTGCAGGAACCTGGCACCAAGGCTAACCTCATACTGCTAGATCCATTATTTTCAAATAAACCGCATCCTGAATGTTATGCATAAAGAGAACAATCAGACTTTGTATTATTTCAGCACTTAAACTGTTGTATAACATCATCCTTCTCCTCACCGTTTAAATTTTGCTGCGGTACATAGGTGTAAAGGGTTTTTATGTCATTTTTTGTACGTAAAAGCAATAAATATGCACTTTAACACAAAGGACAAGGGCCAAATTGAGGTTTAACCTCATGCTTTAGCCCCATTAGACATTCACATACATCGAAATTATTTTTCCATTTTTTTCCACGCAAGAAACCCATTTTTCCCTAATTTTTCTATTTATTTTTAATAGAAAATAGGTTTTTTTGTTTTTTTTTAATGACTGATCATTTGAATTGAAACTGGGCATTATCACTTATGTTATCCCATATCCACTCATTTTTTCTCCACTCAAAATAAAAAAACTATCAATTTCCATCAAAATTAGTGTTTTTTCGGGTTTTGAAAATTTATAATTGTTGTAAATCAATACCGCTTCTGCATAACAGTGATTGCAACCCTCAAACATAATGCAAGGAACATTCAAATAAAATTTCAGCCCATATGCACACCATTTAGATCATGAACGATAAAAAACAAGCAAAATTCTTTCATAAAATAGAGCATACCGCCTTTTTTGTGTTTTGGGTTTTTTGAATATTTAATTGGGACTGTGTATCGACCAACCATCCATGTATTTCAGCATAGATATTCATCCTTCAGCCTCCTCATCCTCTTGGAACAATCCGGTGCCTCCCGGATAAGCATCCATCACTCGATTCTCTTCTTGATTCTTGCCACATGAAGTTCCTGTATGTAGGAGAGAGAGGGAGGAGAGAGAAATACTGAATTTGATCTCCACAACCAGGCAACCATTCCACACGTGGTCTGGAGCAATAGGGAGAGAAGATAGAATGTAGTTCATTCATCCGGTCAGTTGGGGGGGTTGCATTGAAGTGCCATAGCCCCTCTTCTTTATCAAATCATGGCGCCTTCATCTTTGCACACAAAAAAAAATGCCCCCCCCCCCAAATTCGTTTTTTCGTGGGCTCCCTAAAGGGAACCCCCAAAATTCATGAATTTTGGGCTCTCTTAAGTCCTATTCACACTTGGCCTTAGCCTTGGCCTCCCGGGCACTCCCTCTTATGCGTCCGGTGTTCGAATTGAAGTCTGAAAAATCCTAGGCGTCCGTCTTGAAGTCCTCCACTGCGAGCATCTCCCAAGGTCTCGTTTGACAAGTCAAAAAATTGTGAAAATTCACCAACTATCATCTAGTGGGTCTTTTAAGCACTTTCGGGCATTGCTGCTTAAAATCATACTGATTGCCACCGCCGCCTTTGACGAAGTCTATTTTTCCCTTGAAATTCAAAATTTTTGGCTATTTTTAAGCACTTCTCGGCATAAAAAATAATTTGTCACTAAGTTAACTATCACTTGTTGATTCACCAGAATCTTTTTAAGCTTAAACCCATTTACAACAGTTTTCAAAGGTAATCCCAGCATGTCCTCTAGAAGGAAACCACCCTAACCAATGTCCTACTTAATACTATATGGATCTGCATATATGAGTTTTAGCTTTCCTAAATGCTTACCCATCTTGGCATTATACATGATCACCAAATCTTCCTTCACAAAAACCTTATTTCTTGATAGTACCCTAGCCTTCCTCCTATTATGAATGACTTCCAAGATATACAAAGCCATGATATGATCTTCCTACGATTGCATCAATTGCTCCATTCAACACAAAAAAGAATCCTTTGGAGGAGACAACTTGTGCTCCATTGCTACCTATAAATTGGAAACACACATTCCATTGGCACTAAAGCCTCTAAACGCCAACTTAAGAAGACTTAACCTATAGTGACCTTGTATGTAGTTCTAAATTCCCACAAAGCCATATCCAATTTATTATCCCTTGATAAACACTTCAATTATAGACAAAATGGACTAGCCTACACTTGGAGGGTCACAACCAAGCAGTGCGGGGGCGACAAGGGAGGTGCCTCCCTTGCTCAGTGGTGACCCATACAGCTTGGTGGTGACCCTCGTGGGGTTAATCACACATGATAAACACTTCAATTATAGAAAAAATGAACTAGCCTTTTCACAATTATAGACACATGCATTTTCCTTAAGAGAAAGGCAAACGTTTCACGAGGATTTTGTACTCAAGAAAGACCATACTATATCAAATACATGTCAATAAGTATAGCAATACCTATGACAACCTTTCATTTTTTCTTCTTGTTGCATTTTCATTTTCATTTACAAATTGGAAAACAAGAACCAAAAGATTACAATGCAAAGGCCTTAAAGGCCAGGTTCAAGGGTCTCCTCGAGGGTAAGGGGCCAAATCTTCAAAAGCAAGCTTGGCCACGAGTGCGGCTAGGTTGTTAGTGAGGGTGGGGAGGTTGTCTTCGAGGTTTTCATTGGGATTTGGGAGAGGTTGTGGTTCGTTAGGGATGGGAGGTTTGATGTGCTTCCACCATTTTATGCCAAAGAGTCACCAATCTTTGCACTCCCCTCTCCATCACTTGTGACTTGCTCTCTATAGGCTGTCTTGATTCAACCTACTAATGAACATCTTCCATGGCCTCCTCATGACCTTGTATGGCATCTACTACATCTTCTAAAGCCCTACCTGCTCTTGTTTCCACTTGCATCTTCTCTACAATGTCTCTCTTGCAAACTCCTCTCTTCGCAACACCTTCTCCTTGTGGTGCTTGGTAATCATAGATGGACAACACTGACTTTGAATTTCTTGACTTCAAAATCAGAGTAGTTCCCTGTATTAACATCCTACGCCAAAGAAGAAATTACAAAATATGAGCTGTGACTGGAAAAACAAGCTCGCACCATAAAACCCACTCATTTTAGGGTCCTGTTGTGGGACCTAGACAATCCTTGTACTCAAATTACATAAAGGGTTGCTACAAAAAGAATGCCCTCCATGCACGCCACAAGTTTATGCCAGTCAACGTAGAGACACAAGTGAAAATATTTTAGGATCGACCCCTTCAAAGAGAAAGAGCCAAATCTCAAAGGAGAGATGTAGATACTTATTGTCGGGCACTTCCATGGTAGCCATTTCCAACATTATTTGTAAAATAACAAACGTTTTGTTGGATGACTCCAATGAGAGCTATTCAATGATCAAAGTTGATAAATAACCAAAACAAAGATAAAAGAACTAGGTATACACATAGACAATCAAGGCTATTTAATCAAGCATTTCTTCTGATGGTACGAAATGAAGACAGTTCGCACATCATCAATTGAGATGTAACTCCATTTCTTCAAAGCATCCATCCATGAGACTTTGTTTTCTTGTAGGGGATGCGACAATAGCAGGTCAAGACAATACATAGATCTCTGGATCTCTGGTGGGTAGCAGTGCTATTACATAGCTATCAAATCCAAGAGCACAAAAATAGATTATTAAGGAAACATACCAATGAGATTATTGACTAAAATGCTCACAAAAAAAAAATCTAAAAATTACTATTGGAGGGCAAGAAGGATGGATTCTGTCAACTCCTCTTTATTAGGGTGAGCAAGCACCCCAATGTCCACTACATCTAGCTCCAAAACGTGTCCTTGCCCTCTCAACCTTCTCAAAGGTATAGCTGGGACTACCTTCCCATTGCCATCGAGCACTCGTTGAGAACAAGGTTGAGCTTGTTTTGGAGGGCGAACTTTTCCTCTATTAGAATTGGTGGATGTCAAGGAGTTGAGTTGGAGGTAGAGGCACAAGAAGGTGCTGGTGAAGAGGGACAACAAGAAGCAAGTTGGGCCCCCATGCTCATCAAGGATGATTGTGGGAGGTGGGACTCGACCTTGGGGGGACTCATCCGTAGGGGGTTCAGCTTGACGAGACTCCTCTTTGGGAAGCTTGGCATGGAGGGGCACGCATCCCTAGGAGGCTTGGCAGGCATGGAGGGGATTGTTCTTTGGGGGACTCGGCATGGAGGGACTTGGGGTGGCAGGGCTTGGGCTCATGGGCATGGAGGGGCTCAGTGTGATTGGGCTTTGTCTAGAGTGGCTCGGTCTTGGTCTAATGGGGGGGATTGTCCCTGAGGGGCTCGTCTTGGAGGGGCTCGTCTTGGAGGCTCTTGAGGGGTGAGACCTAGAGGGCCTTGAAGTGGTGGAGCTTGGAGTGGTGGTATGGGACCTGGAGAAACTCGAAGGCTGGGACCTAGAGGGGCTCGGAGTGGTAGGGTGAGACTTGGAGGGGCCCAAGAGCTAGGATTTGGAGGGGCTTATTTTGGAGGGCTTGGAGGGGCTCAAGGTGATGGCAATTGGGGTGGTGAGGCAAGGCCTGGGCTTGGGCTGGTTAAGACTACATCTCAACTACTTGTTGCTGGGCAATTGCTCTTGCTCTGTGTAAGTGCGGGTCCATCTCATGTGGGATGGGGGATCTTTGTCTGGATCATTGACAGTGAAGAGGTGGGATGGCAAGAATTTCCTGCATATGCTAGTCTAAGATATCAATAGGATTCAATAGTTTGTCATACCGTAGCCTATGTGATGCAAGCTATTGAAATCTCTCAGCATGTCAATCACCTTGTGAGCATGAGATACAATAAAATATGCATCCTCGAAAAACTCCACAAGAAAGTCATTTGCAATTTGTTGAAGAGATAGAATTGCAGATACACCTCATCTCATGTCAATGTCCCATTCATCACACATGGTGAACCAAGCTCTGGAATTGCAAGAATGGTATAGTAGGCTACATGTGATTTTCTATCCTATGTAGCTCTCCAAGCATTGCCTAGTGAGCTTGGTATCTTATGCACCTCGAGTAAGATGGAGGCATCGGGCTTGAACCAAAGACCAAAGAGAGTCACTACCAAGCAATAGAGGTTACCGACTTACACTTACGGGTGGTGACCCTCCAAGACAATAACACCAAACAAGAGTCACCATCGAGCAATGGAGGCTTTCCTTGGTAGTGGTAGCGAGAGGGGATTTTATAGGCAAATTTTTGAAGCAAAAAAGAGCATGGGAGGTTGTCAAAGACCAATTTTTCATGCAAAATGAAATGGTTGGAGATTGATGAGCTAGAGTTTTCCTAGATGGAGTTCGATGCCAGGAATCCAATGCAAGTCTCAGTTTGTCGATCGAAGTCTGTTTGACCCCCCATTTAATCCATGAAAGGTTTTGAGTTATGAAGTAGCTACATGATTTGAGAGCCAAAAAGTGTGCTATGGTCACTAGGCTTATAGAGTTCAACGTCACGAAGCCAGTTCTCTAGTCGGATCTCAAATTGGAGCTTGTTCAAATCTCTATTTATGAAAAAACCACTTAGGTCAAAGTGTGAAACCTCCAAAAGTGAACCTATTTTTTGTGGTTTAAAAGCTTAAGCTAGATTAAGCTTAGTATTGGAAAAGACAATGATTTTTCAAAATGTGGGAAGTGGGGTTGGGAGCGGGGGGTTAGCGCCCCATTTTTTATTAAAAAATGGCACTTTCTGTTGTGCATCATCAGAGGAATGCTCCAAGCCTTAAGATCAATTTCCTCTCCCTCCATTGTGACAAAATGGTGCAAAATTTGATGCATTCTATGAACAAATCTGATTTTAGTATTTCTCTCTCATATCTCCTCTCTCCTCTTGTGGTTTGTTCTCATGGATTAGTGTATGAGAGAAGGGGGTGGGCTAAGATGAATGATTTTGATCATACGATGATACAGGAGTGTAAAGAGGCATGAATCAAGTCCAATGGATTGTTAGCAGCCCCATTGAAGAGCATCAATGGGCCTCCAATGTTGAAATACCTACGTCATAATGCACAGTTTTATGACTAAGTAACTTATTTCATCGTTTTATGATAAATTTTGGTTAAAAATGGTTGGAAGTTCTTGTATTTGATTACCAATACTTTGATTGATTAGTAATGTTGAAGAAATCACAAAAAATAAATCGTATAATAATTTTATGCTAAACACACAAAATCAAAGACTATGCGGTTCACCAAAAATAAAATTTTAAGCATGTTTCAACCCATAGGAACATCATATGCACAACAAAATCAAAGACTACGCGGTTCATAGGAAAATACATAAAAATACGCCTTAAACCTACCAACGAATGCATAACTCTAAATGGTAGGGAGAAGGGGATTGTTGAGTGTTTAAAGTATGCCGAATTATGATGTTTCAGAATGCATACCATATATGGTTCGTTGTTGTCTAAAATGAAAGGGTTTAGTAGCATGAGAAAGCTTGGTACTAGCCCCTAAGCAATGAAGCAATTGCATATTAGAAGAAAATCATGAAAAAAACTATTTGCGCACTTTCACATTGTTGATTGTTAATGAATAAACTTATTTGAGCACGGTAGTCATACACAATTGCATTGCACATGCCATATGGTATCATATCTTGGATGCATAGCACCTGTTTATATGAGCAATGATCTATGCTGAGAGTGTGAGGTATCCCAAGCTATAGGGTTAGAGATCCATTTCTTTGGGGGATATTTGATGAGGTGTATCTATTATTTCCTAGATTGATCAATTGAAAAAGTGGAGTTTGTTTTGAATGTGTCCAATGTGTTCATGACGCATCTTGGGGCCAATCCCCGAGGTGTAGGAGAGCCATAGTGGAGATGCGGTGATCAGCTGAGGGGTGCTCCATTTGTATGTGCCTACGTGGTGTGTAACCCCAATATTTTTAGGGACTTGCTCTAAGGAGTGGTGGAAAGAATACTCGTTGGACGACAAAATCATACAAATGCAAAGCTCTTAGATGCTCCTAGCCATGAGGCCGTGTGGGGTGGTTTAAGGTGAGGAGTAGAGCCCAACTAGTGCCCTAGAGCTAGTGTCCCATTTTAGGTCTCGATAGGTGGTGCATTTGCTGGGAGCCACTAATAAGTGGCAGTTTTCGAATCTCGGTCAATAGCGACCAATTCATTAGTGTATGCAAAAAGGCAGTGAGATATATTCAAAAGACTGACAAGCCAAGCTTCAAATGCAAAAAAGAGCTAAATGGGCTAGATGGCAGGCCAAAATTATTAGAAGATATTCTCCGCAAAGGAGTGGTCCAATATCCCTAAAAGGGAGGGGTCTTAGAAACCCTAATTCTATGCATAATTTGGTAGGAGGAGGAAGCTCGAGTACTTCTCCTTTTCCAATTAGTGAGTCCACTTCGAGTGGAGTAATAGTTCTGATCATTCAAACTCCTTTAGTGAATTCGGTTGTTACTATGGCGCAACCCATTGCAATCCTAGTAGGAACGCCAGACTTGCCATTAGGGTTTTCTTTACCCATTTTTAATGGGTTAGCAGAGGAAGATGCGGAGCTTCATATTAGTGAATTCCAAAAGTTAATGTTTAATTGTCAAAAAGGACATGATGATGTTTTTTAATATGACTCTGAAAGGACGAGCTGCAGTATGGTATCATAACCTAGAGGCTAGAACCATAACTACGATTGACTTCTTCTTTGTGGCCTTTCAAAGAGAGTTTGCCCCTAAAAGGTGAGATCAATATTGGCTACATGTCCTCAATGTAACACGTCAAGAACCTCATGAGAATGTTCGAGGGTATGCCAAGAAATTGAAGGAAGTATTCCGTAAGTTGCAAACCTACATTCCTATTCCAGCTCCACTGCTCAATTGCAATACTTTTTGAATGGAAACGATTTTAACATTGAAGTGTAGTTGAATACTGTTGCTCTTGTCGACATTGATACAGCTATTACAAGAGTAAAGGAGGTAGAATCACGATTACAGGTGGCTTATATCTCTAGGGCAAACTGGAATCTAAGTCTAGGTGTTGGAAATACTTTGGCATTGATGAATGTCGGTCAAGGGATACCCATGAGTACTCCCAATGGGAGAGGAAGCATGATTCAAAATGTGCCCATGTTGCCAGCTCCTCCTAGTGTGACCATGCCTATGACTAGTAAGATGGCTCCACCAAATGCTAGAAGCCAAATGATAAATCCTACCGTTGTTCTAGGGAATCAACAACCAATTCCCAAACAAGTGGTTAGGCCAATGGAACGATAGGTAGATGATCGCGATTATGAGTCAAGTGCCTCAAATACCCTTGGTGAAGTTAAGGATATGATGGCACTCACAGTCATAGGTAGTAGGCTTTAGCATGCACCGAAGACGTGGGTGGCAAGGACATCTGTGGTCGCCTTGGAGGATTTTTGGTGGTGGGTAGATGAAGGTTGTTGGGGCCACATTGTTGGCATGGGTGGTTGGTGGTAGGGTGGTGGGAGTTGGGGGTAGGGCTATTTGCTATTGGGAATTGCGCTGGAATGGCACATGTATTGGGTTTTGGGGATTTTGCACATGACGATTCTTGGCAGGCTGGTGGGATGATAAAGGATAAGAAATCAGAGTTGAGTGTCAATGAAGATTGAACGACACTTTCATTGGAGTTTTCAATACCTGCAATTGAAAACCTCTCATATGTGGTCTCTACCTTGGGGTAGTGCTAGCCTTCTTTATCGTGCACATGACGTAGTGCAATTTGTTTGGGAGACAGGTCGAACTCTAAGCAAGTTGAGAGTATTGTCCTGCACTTGAGGACCCAAACTGTGTATATATTTTGATATAGATATTATGTGAGTGCTCCTGCATACTTAGATATTACGTAGTTAGAAGACCGCAGGCTGGTTTCTCGTAACAACGTGTGGATGAAGCAAAGTTGTCCATGTTGAGAAGAAGTACACATGAAGGTATATGAGATGTCCTTTGTGTTGTGATGGCACGACGTAGCATAATTGAACACAGGGACACCGCACTTTCGGTAGCTGGTACCTATTGGACTTGCTTGATGAGGACGGTGTACTTTTCATGGCCATTCGTGCGATGCTTACCACGATTGATTGAAATGGTATCAAGGCAGAGTGCAAGAGGGAATCGTGCAAATGGGTCAGGGTGACAGGTCTAACCATAGGCGAGACAAAAGCTCCTTGGGTATATCCTGCCCTTGATGTGCCCTGAACAATTGTGGGTGATGCGAAAGGGCGAGGGGACTAGGGATGGAGCTAGCCGACCAAGGTCACTGGATGTACCTAATTTGAGGACCCCTAGGTGCTGTGATGTGATCATGGGTGCTTCTTATCTTTTCATCTCTTTTCTTTTCTTTTTTTCTTTTTTTTTGGTGGACTTGCCTGAGTACAACTATTGTAATATGTTGAGGCTATCAGCCTTTCAATGGGTTGGGAAATGTCGAGCTTCGAAGGCTCAGGAGATGGATATTACAACGATGATTGTGCCCTAGTCTCATTGTTAGAGAAGCAGTTGTTGAGATGGGGAGATACACTTGAGATTTTGCAACCCTCTTTGGAACATGTGATGTTGGTACAATTGAGGTAATGGCTGTCGTGAGTGCTCGGTGTAGAGTGTAACCCAAAAAGAGAAAGTGGTTATGATCATGCTTTGGGCCATGCGATGTGGGCGATCAGCAAGGGTGATTTTCACTTTTGGTAGCATGGCTTGCCACGGCTGTTTGTGAGGTTGGTAGTCTTGCGGTGACTTGGGCATTGAACACTTTCGCACAAAGACCTACATCGTCCTGCATCCACTTGTCACTTCATGAGAGTATATGCAAGTCGCATGCATCAAGTGTAACAAACAGATGTAATCACAACAAGATATTACTTTATCAAATTCCTATTATGCTAACTACGATGCATATTCCGGTGTGTTTACCGCAGCACAGAGGAGCGGGAAAATGGAGTAGAGGAGCGAGAAATTGGAAAAAGGAGATAACCAAAAGGGCACAAGACAAAGGAAGGAAAAGGCGCCCCGGATGGAAGTTAGACCCTGAAAATTTTGAATGACGACCTCTCCAGAAGGCCTCAATGTCACCTCAAGAAAAGAAAATAGTAAAAGCGCACCATTAGTTATGAAAGCGCTCCCGAATCCTTGTAAAAGAGTGCTAGGCTCACTCCTGTGAAAACTGTATGCACTAGTTGGGAATGGGATAAGTTAGAATGATAGGAAATAGGAAAAGAGGGCCTAGGCTAATGGTCGGCCATGTAAAAAGTGGGGATGACCGCCCAAAAAGTAGGGCATATATATAAAGTTCAAAAGTGAATGAGAAGATCATTCTTGTGTGTGGCCAAAGCTTCTTCTTATTCTTCTCTTGTTTCTTACCTTCTTGCTTGTGCTTGAGTGAGGGATTGAGGGAGTGTGAGGGAGTGAGAGAGTGAGTGTGTGAGAGTGAGGAATCGTGGAGAAGAAGCTCCCCATATTCTCTCTTCATCTTCTCTTCTTCTCTTCTCTTCTCTTTTCTCGCGCGGCTATGCAGGATGGAGCTTGACGGAGAGGGCTTGAGGTTTCTTGAGCTTTCCGCAAGGATTGTGGAGCTACCGGAGTGCAAAAGAGAGGAGGAAACTCGATCGAGCATCAAGGTGAACTCACTACACCTGTAAGGTAGGCATTGCGCGTTGGTTATGTGAGAGGTAGCCATGGCCGCTCGGCTTGAAACACTTGATCAATAAGCGGTCCGTAGGTCTCGGGGTAGAGCTCTGTAGCTCCCCTTCATTTTGGTTCCATTTTCGAGACCAACAGAATCGAGCCTCGAGCGCCATGCGCATCGAATCCAGCATAGAAGTAGGGTTTGTAGCCCGAACCGGTGCTCAAGATAGTTAGGAGATTTAGGAGGTTTTAATCCTTGGAGCAAGTAAGTATTTTGATTTGTTGTTGAAAGTTAGAGTAGGAATATCCATCTCCATCTCTTTTTTTTTATTTTTGTTGCATTAGGTTAAGATTAGGATAGGAAAAAGAAGGAAAACAGAAAGGGTTCTGCTGCTGCTGGAAATAGGGAAATAGGGGCACAAATTCTGGAGTGTCGTTCGATTCGAGCACCACAGTGATTCCATGTATGTCTGGCATTTCCTTGTAGTGTTTTGCACCTATCTGGAAGGCACTGGAGGATTCCATGGAGTAGGTGCTGAGCTTGAGTCATCGCGCGCAACCAGCGGGCTGTCATCCGCGCAGTCGGACTAGCCCGTCCGATTCCCAGAATCGAACCACCCGATTTCTGGAGTCGGACCGTCCGACTGCGAGAATCGAACCACCCCGTCCGTCTACGAGAATCGGACCGTCCGACTACAAGAATCGGACCATGCTGTCTGATCCGATTCCAGCAGTCGGACCCAGTGCCAAAATCGGACCACGTGTCCTAGTCTCAAAATCGGACCAACTGCAAGGATTGGACCACTTTTCCTAGTGTGAGAGTCAGACCATTGGTCCTAGCGCCACAATCGAACCACCCTGTCTGATTTTCACAATTGGACCACCTTGTTCGAGTCTCAAAAACAGACCAGCCTATTCGATTCCCAGAATCGGACGGTCCGATTCTGAGAATCGAACCACTTTACCAAAACTTTCGCAACCTCAATCGGGGAATGCACCCACATCACATGAGATGCCACAAAGGCAAGACCAGGAAGAAGCATGTCAGCAAGCTTACCAAGACATATGGCCAAAGAGTGCTGACCAAGGAGGAAGGCAACCACCCAGCAACCTCCTCACCACTTTAATAACCATGCCAATAACCTTGAGCCTAGGAGATCTGCTTCGGCAGCACCCTTCCTTATGGCAAGAATTAAAGCACTAGGTGGAGGGAAAAGAGGAGCACACTACCATTGACTTGCAAGAGCAGGACGCAGTCACGCAGATTCCAAGCCTAACGCTACACTCAGTTCCAAGGTCATTGCACGTCAATGCTTTCTGGGAAGGCAGTGAGATGCATACAATCTTACCTATCTTAGCCTTGGGGGATGTAACATGAAAAGGAATCGTAGACACAGGCGCCGGTATCAGTGTCTTGAGCCACGCAGTTCTACATGCCTGGGGAAACGCACCCGTGGAAACGGCTAGGTTCAATGTCACATTGGCCAATAGAATGAGGGTCAGACCATTCGGGGTCCTAAAGAGCTAGCCAGTAAAGGTCGCAGGGGTGCAGTTTTTTGTGAACTTCATTGTCATGAAGGGAGTGGACTATGACATACTGCTAGGCCGACCCTGGATGAGGAACACTTGAGTTATTGAAGATTGAGGTAACAATCTCATCTTCTTGGGGAATAGAACAAAAGTGATAAGGGTTGAGATGGATACCTGGAAGACTACCCCAAACCTTGATGCTATCTCAACCATGCTAAAAGGTGATGCACAAGCAAGCAAACCTTATGGGTCATTGACCAAGTACATCCCTTGCCCTGAGGATGAGTGGGATTGGATGCACATCTTGGCAACCATTGACCTACCATTCTTAGATGAGGAAGAGCTATATAGGCAAGCTGCTAAATCCCCAAGCATGCCAGCAAGGGAGCCCATCGTGCCACTCTACATGATGGCATGAAGCTCACGTAACCCAGGGAAACCAGTCTCGTTCCATATCCCCACCAACAAGCTCGAGAGCTTTAGGAAATCATAGAGTACCTGACCGATAAACTGAAGGGCAACATGGCTGCTAATCTAAAACCCCTAAGTGATCTTTTGGCTAAAGCTGAGTGGAAATGGACCAAAATTCACGATCTGAACCTATTATACAATTGGGCTTTAGTCACTGACGAAAAGGAGATTGGAGAGGAAAGCCTGGGGGATGACGAACAGTCAGAGGGGCAAGACTCTGATGATGAGGAGTACGAGGATTGCCGCTCTATTGGAGACGAGAGTGAAGAAGATTTAGACATGATAGAATATGACATCGAAGGGAGAACGATTGAACAGATCAAGGCAGACTCTAGGCCTAGAAGGGAAAGGGCATGCTAGAATGAAAGAGGAGTCATGCGGATGGAGTGTGATAGATCCTGGTTGGAGCACATAGGAGCCATGGATTACGAGCAGGTAGGAGTGATGCAACCATTGGTAGTTTCAGTGCTTAAGACGAATACACCTACTGAATTATGACCCCCTGGCGAAACTCCTTCCTCAAGCGAGGGATGTGAGTTTAACTCGGATTCAGAAGTCAGTATGGAGAGTGATCCCAAAATACCCTAACCCTCTAAGGTCAGACGCACCAAAGGGGACTTGCCAGTCCACCTCAGGTGCAGACGGCTAAAGGAGGAGGCCAGGAAGTGAACTAAGGACACAGAAGCAGAGAGGCAAAAGAAGCCGTAGGATCTCCCCAAACGCTTCACAAAGTTTAAGAAGGGTGATAGAGTGGTGATTTTGCTAGGAGCAAAGAGACAAGGGCAAACCAGTGAGCCAATTGAGGGACCTACCAAGGTCAAGGAAGTCAACTTGGAAGGGGAAGGCGAGAAGCCTCGACCTGTGTTCATTGCTGACGACTTGACCAAGGATGAGGAGGCTAAACTTGTTGCTCTCCTACGAGAGTATGTCGACGTGTTTGCCTGGTCCTTGGAGGAACTTAAAGGAGTCGATCCGAGGGTTGTGACCCATAATATCCCAATGGTTCCACATGTGATGCCAACAAAGCAACGACCTTACCCTATGAATCCCAAACACGCCTATGCAGTGAAGGAGGAAATCGATAAGCTCCTGAAGGCAGGATTTATATATGAGATTGAGTACACGGATTGGGTATCACCTATAGTGATCGTTATGAAAAAGAATGGTAAAATTCGAGTGTGCGTGAATTATAAGAAAGTTAATGCCGCTATGAAGAGGGACAACTACCCCTTACCGTATACCAAGCACATGCTGGAGAGGGTAGCAAGCAAAGAAGCCTACAACTTCCTGGATGGCTTCTCTGGCTATAATCAAGTGCAAGTGCACCCTGACGATAGGCACAAGATTGCCTTCGCCACGGAGTGGAATAGTGTATTCGCCTACATCATTATGCTCTTTGGGCTAATGAATGCACCTGCGACCTTTCAATGATTAATGTGCACCATCTTCAAGGATATGCTTAGACGCGAGCTAGAGGTGTTCGTAGATGACTTATGCGTACACTCTAGTTGGGCTGAACACTTAGAAAAGTTGAGAGCTGTCTTTGAATGGTGCCAGTTATACAACCTCTCATTGAACCCCTTAAAGTGCCAGTTCTGGGTGAAGCACAGATGTATCCTAGGGCATGTAGTGTCAAGGAACGAATTGCCATTGACTTCTCAAAAGTCAGGGTCATTATTGACCTATCACCACCCATTAACTACAAGGGCATTCAGTGTTTCTTAGGCCATACGGGATACTATCGATGCTTTGTATTGAATTACGCACTGATTGCTAGACCATTATACAAGCTGTTGATCGTATTCAAGTGGATTGAGGAATGCCAGCGTGCATGTGAAGAGTTGAAGAAGGCTCTCAACACTGCACAAATCTTATGAGTCCTAGACTAGAGCATAAGGTTTCATGTACATATAGATGCCTCTAAGGTTGCTATTGGAGCTGTTCTATGCCAGCCTGGTGAGCATAACCTAGATTACCTCGTGAGTTTTGCTAACAGGCAGCTCACTGAAACGGAGAAGAACTATTCCACTACAGAAAGGGAAGGGATAGCCATGGTGTTTGCTGTAAAGAAATTTAGGCATTATCTGTTGGCCACCCCCTTCGTCTTTTTCGTTGACTATCAAGCCTTGCTTTATCGTGTGAACAAGCTGTGTGCTACAGGCTACATAGCTAGATGGTTACTTCTCTTGTTGGAATTTGATTTCTCTATGGTTGTACGTAAGGGAAAGCAGCACTACATGGCCGATCACATGTCCCGCATACCCACAGGAGAAGCTGTTGGACAAGGCATACCTGATGACCTACTGAACGCTCATCTCTTTGGCCTGTCTAGTGAAAGAGACTTGTTTAGAGCCGATCTGATGCCATATTGGGCCGATGATGTAGTTCAAGTGCTAGAGAACGGTCTACCTGAGAGACCTATTGAGAAAGCCAAGCTAAGGAGGCTTATCTTAAAGATCCAGCCATACCAACTGATCATTGGTCAACTCTATAGGCTAGGACAAGACAGTTTGTTGCATAGATGTGTGTGTGAGCACGAGATGCACGATGTATTAAGAGAAGCGCATGGTGGAATAGCTGGAGGACACTTTAGTGGGGATACAATAGCCCGTAAGGTGCTACAATCCCAACTATGGTGGCCTACCCTATTCCGTGATGCTACTAAATTTGTAAAACACTGCGATGAGTGCCAGAGGACTAAGGTGCCTATGCGCAAGGATAAGGTGGAGTTGATGTTGAGATATCCAGCTCCACTCATGATATGCCAGGGTGACCGTTGTGCGTTTATGTCACGACTTGTCAATTGTGCAGATGCGGTTGGTACACCGCCCATGAATAATAGCTAGATGACAGCTATCCTTATCTATTCTAGTTCGTAGCTCAGTTAGTATGCCACCTTAGTTAGTTGAGTTTGGTTTGAGACCCATATATAGGGTTCTTCTATTTCTATGTATTCGACTTCTTTTTGGCTTACACAACTAAGAAGAGGAAAACTGTTTTCAGCCTCCACCCTTGTGTGTATTACCCCATTGTGCAAGCAAGAAAGCTACAAGTGAGACTCCTTCCTTCTCTCCCACGATCTTGACATGGTATCAGAGCCTTGTTCGTGGTAAGGAGCTCAAGAAAGCAAGCCAAGCTCGCGATGTTCTGGTAAGAGGAGCAGTGTTGCTTTCATTTTCTGTTTTGGGAGTAGATCTCTGCAGGTAGCACAGCCGAAAATTGCAAGAGTGCATTGTCTCAGGTTGAGACGCCCTTCGCGGTGAAGCAAGAGGGCAGTATATGCTGCGGGAGAGGCTTTAGCCCTTGGCGACCCAGTTTTTTTGATTTGAGACCATTTCGGGGCCTGTTTTGGAGGTGGAAGTTTTCTGCACGCACTCAGGAAAAGGCCCAGTTTTATGCTGTGCAGCCATTGTTCTACAGGTCGGTGAAAAGTTACTGTAGAAATTGCATCTATGCCTGTACGCAGAGACATTGGGAGTTACAGAATCATCCTTGTTGCCTATTGATGCAAAATCGTCACTAGGAAGTGACTGTGTGGTTAAATACTACTTTCTCAGTTTTGCAGATTTGCCCTTGTGAGGCTGAAGCTGTGTTCTCTGCAGTGACAGAATTTTTTACAGTATTCTGTAATGGCGTCTGATTCTCTTTCACAGATTGTAACTGAAAAGCTTGACAAGAACAACTTCCAAGCATGGAAGTTTAGAATGACGAATTTCCTTATGGGAAAAGGATATTGGGAATTTGTTGCAGGAAATGAAGAAGAACCACTTCTTCCTGATGTTCCCAATCAACAGCAAATGCAAGCATTTAAAGCATGGCATGAGAGAGCCAGGAAAGTTATGTATTGGCTGTCTATCAGCATTTCAGACTCTATGATTGTGCATATTCAGGATGCAAGTACGCCAAAGGAGGCATGGGATACTTTGTCAAAAATGTATAGCACAAATACGCAAGCCAGAAAAATGCAGCTCAAGCAAAAGTTGCATAATGTGCAAAGAGAAAATATGAGCATCAATGACTACCACATGAAGGTGAAGAAGATTGCAGATGCACTTGCTTCCATTGGGTCGCCAGTGGAAGATGATGATTTAGTTTCTGTGACCTTGAATGGTCTAGGAAAGGATTATGCACAATTTCGGACATCCATTTCAGTTCGTGAAAGATTTTCTGATTTTGAGGAGTTGATTGCTCTTCTAATTTCTGAGGAGTAGAGAAATGGTGGTGCATCTTCTTTGGGAGGAACTTCAAAGGAAGCTGTCTTTTACTCAAATGCTGGAAGAGGTAGAGGCAGAGGTAGAGGAGGCCGATCTGCAGGCCGTGGTAGAAATCAGAATATGCAGCAAACTCAAGAAAAGCAGTCCTATGGAGGAGGACGTGGTAACTCTAGAGGCAGGGGGAGCCAAAAAGGTCGTGGTGGATGGCAAAGAGGCCAAAATGCAAACAGTAATATTGAATGCTACTACTGTGGTAAAATGGGTCATATGGCTAAAGACTGCTATAAAAAGCAAAATGACATCATGAATGGAAAATTGCAACAAGAGAATTATGCATCTTCTAGTAGACAGGGTGATGACAGAAATGAGCATTTGTTTATGGTGCAGCACATAAACAATTCTGTGACAAGTGCAGAAGAAAGCAATGATGTATGGTATGTTGACTCAGGTGCATCAAACCACATGGCAGGTCATGCAGAATGGATGGAGGATGCAAGGGAAATGAAAAAACCAGGATTTGTGGAGACTGGTGATGATACTGCACATCCTATTGTGCAGATTGGAAAAATTCCTTTGTCTATGTAGGATGGGAAAAAGAAATACCTATCCGATGTATTTCATGTCCCGAATATCACCAAGAATCTGGTCTCTGTTGGTCAAATGGTTGAGCAGGGCTTGCAGGTCAGATTTAATCCTCATGGATGCTTTGTTGAGGATATGAAAAATAAAGGTCGCTTGATAGCAAAAGGAAAGAAGAAGGACAGAATGTTTACGTTGGATGCAGACATGCCTGAATTGAGTGCAGCAATGTTTGCACATGGGACCGGTGTAGATATTGATATCTGGCATAAACGCATTGGTCATGTTAATATACAGCGACTTAAATCAATGCAGGCCCAAAATATTATTGCAGGATTGCCTAAATTCAAGGTTGGAGAAATGCATAAGGTATGTGAAGCTATCAATTTGGAAAACAGGCAAGGAAACCATTTCCTAGACATGTTCAAGAGAGTGAGAAGCCATTAGAATTAATCCACTCTGATGTGTGGACTACTAAAGCTGCATCTCTTGGAGGCTGTCATTATTTTGTCACTTTTATTGATGACTATAGCAGAAAAGTTTGGGTGTATTTTATGAAAAAGAAAAGTGAAGTTTTTGGGTATTTCAAAACTCTTAAAGCTATGGTTGAACAAGAAACAGGCCTGCAAATAAAATGCCTAAGGTCAGATGGAGGGGGAGAGTACCTCTCAAATGAGTTTGCAAGATTCTTGTAGGAGCATGGCATAAAGCAGCAATATTCATGTAGTCATATCCCACAACAAAATGGAATTGCAGAAAGGAAAAACAGGCATATTGGAGAGGTATCTCGTGCCATGCTCAATGAAAAAGACCTGCCAGATTTTTATTGGGCTGAGGCAGTTGCTACAGCAGTCTACATAATGAACAGGACTCCCACTGCAGCAATACATGGGATGACTCTAGAGGAGAGGTATACTGGTAGGAAACCAGATATTTCTCATTTAAAAATTTTTGGTTGCATTGCCTATGTTCATGTGCCAGATGAGTTGAGATCCAAGTTGGATCCAAAAGCTGAGAAGTGCATCTTTATTGGTTACTCTCTGCAGAGCAGAAAGGGTATAGATACTATAACCCTTCGATTCATAAGTTTACAGTGAGCAGAGATGTTGTTTTTGATGAGATGAGTAGCTGGTATAAACCAGTAAATGTGATTGATTATGTAGATGCACAAAATGGTAATGCTGCACAGAATTCACAGCAGTAGTCAAAAAATATTAGTGGACCTAGAGTGTCCTCTAGCAGTGGTTCATATTCTTCGCCATGAACAGGCAAATTGAGATCATGAGAATCTCCTCAAAACAATGCAGATAGTGGTATGCAGGTTTCACGAAAAGGAAAAGAGAAGGTAGATCAACCCATGTTTGATGTGAATGCAGGTCACTCTTATGTGGATGGTGAATCCAGTGGCTCAGAATAGAGCATTGATGATGAGTTGGGTATTCCTTCTATTGTTACACCTGGAGTAAGGAAGACCAGGGATGTTTTGAGAGCACTTGGGAGTGAACCTACTTTGCGCAGGTCTACCAGAGCTAGGTATCCTGTGGATAGGCTGAAATATGATGGATTTACAGCCATTCACTATGCATATATGGTTAAAGTGATACAGGAACCAGAACCCACTTTTTTTGAGCAAGCCATGGGAAAAGAAAAATGGGAGAAAGCCATGGATGAAGAAATGGATGCCTTTGAAGCAAATGCTACATGGGAGTTAGTACCTTTGCCTAAAGGTAAGAATGCAATTGGCTGTAAGTGGGTTTATAAGGTGAAGCACAATGCAGATGGTTCTGTGAACAGATACAAGGCAAGATTAGTAGTCAAGGGATATGCACAAACATATGGCATTGACTATGAAGAAACATTCAGTCCGATTGCAAGGATGGCAACTGTAAGAGTAGTCATTGCTATGGCTGCATCAAAGGGATAGTCTTTACATCAGATGGATGTAAAGAATGCCTTCTTGCATGGTGATTTGCAAGAAGAGGTCTATATGGAGCAGCCACCAGGTTATGTGCATGCTGTTCATCCTGAGTTTGTTTGCACATTGAAGAAAGCCTTGTATAGCTTGAAGCAAGCACCTAGAGCATGGTCTGACAAGATAGGACAGTATCTTGTCACTATTGGCTTTCAGATTTCCAAGGCAGATTTCTCACTTTATGTGAGAAAAACAGAGAAAGGTATTATGCTACTTGTCATTTATGTTGATGATTTGATTATGACAGGTGATAGTGATGAAGATATCCTTCATGTGAAAATGCTATTGAAGCAGAAGTTTGAGATGAAGGATTTGGGAGAGCTGCGTTATTTCTTGGGCATTGAGGTGATTAGATCACCAAGTGGGATACAGCTCTTACAGAGGCAGTATGGATTGGACATGCTGTCCAAATATAGGATGACAAGCTGTAAGCCTATTTCAGTTCCTTTGGAACAGAATGTGAAGCTGAGCGCAGATGCAGGTGAGCTTCTGGAAGACCCTACTATGTACAGACGCATAGTAGGAAGCTTGATTTATATGACTATTACCAGGCCAGATTTGAGCTATGTTGTTGGATTGGTAAGTCAGTTTATGCAGGCTCCAAGGAAACCGCATTTGGATGCGGCTAGACGCATACTCAGGTATGTGAAGTCCACATTGCAGTATGGACTATTTTATGAGACTAGGATTCAGATACAGTTGCATGGATACACTGATGCTAATTGGGCTGGTAGCATTTCTGATAGACGATCTACCAGTGGATATGTGTTCTCCTTTGGGAGTACTGCAGTCACTTGGAGCAGCAAGAAACACAAGGAGAACAGGGCATCGGCCTCAGGTCCTGTCTCGGCACCCAAGAACCTACCAAGCCCTCACAAGGCGACACTTAATCCTTTTTTGACGCTCACTTTTATTTTCGCTCCAATCTTCCTTAACTTCTTCTTTTCCAGCAAGATGCCACCCCTAGGAAGACAAGGCATCGGCCCCGAGTCTGACTCATTCCCAGGAACCTACCAAGCCCTCGCAAGGCAATGATCAACTGCTTATAAATTTTCCTTTATTTTCTTTTTTGTGATAGGGGTTAGAACCCCTTTTTACACACCTTCGTATATTTTTATTTTCTTTAAGATATTCAGGATTTCTTTTCCTTTATTATCTTTATTTTCCTTCGACAGGTTTCTCTAACTGCCTCACAACTAACAAGAACTCCTAGAATGGCCGCCTAGCAGGCTAGCAGAACAGGGTCACTAGAACTATTTCTAAAACAGGTCTTTCAATGCTTGGCAATGTCTTTACAGGAGGCAACGACTACTCAGACCTCCCTCAAACACACTGAACCTAAACCTGGGACTTCATGCCTTGGACGCCGGTCCCCAACAAGAAAAGAAAAACCCCTTTAACAAGTACACAAACATGTATAGTATAAAAAAACACAGTACTAAAAAAGGAAGGATATCACCTGGATAGGGCCACGAGAAGCTTCCACACAACAAAAGGCTCCTTCCAAGCTCTTCTTCCGAACCTGTCTAGTACAAAACTCAAACAAGAAACCATTAACCGCACCTGCACTAAACAAACAACTGGCCCTCTTGGCCTAATGAAATAAAGCACTTCATTACCAAACTTAATCGGCCCTCTTGGCCTAATGAAATAAAACATAATAACACCTACACATCCTTCCCTGGAAGAATCCAGATATACAATAATAGGCTCCCTCCCAAGGAGGAAAAACAGGCTCGTAGCCCTAAATTAAATGCATAAGGTTATGACCCATCCCTCCTGCATAGATAGCAAGAGGTGTACGCATAACATGTTGTCTAATCAACCTATGGGTCCAGGATAATAACGATAGATTGGTCTCGGCAACTCTTTGCATCACCCATATCAACCATCGTCTGCCATATATTGCATGCTCTGATAACATTCCCCACAAGCGACCGGGTCCTGTTTCATCATTGATAACAATATCCAAACTAGGACCACAATTAAAGAAGAGGTCTCCCTCATAAGCAAGATTTGCTAGTGAATCCGCAAACTGATTCCAATAATGTGGAATCAGTTGAAAAGATACTCTCTCAAACTCTTCAAGTAGGGTCATCGCAGTCCGATGATACATACAAAGAATGGGATTCTGCACTGTGTATGTCCCATCTAGCTGATTCAGGATCAACTGGGAATCCCCTTTCACTAACAACCGCCGAATACCACCTTGTTTGGCAATATGCAGTCCCATAATCAAGGCTTTATACTCCGCCATATTGTTAGTGAATCCTACCTCGAGATAAGCAGCTAACTTCATTGTAACTCTACGTCGGGGATCTCGGATTACTACTCCAACACTCCCTTTTTTATTAGGGCCCCTGGACGCTCTGTCAAAATATAATGTATACGTCCATAATGAGTTTACACTGTTGAGATGACAAGCTCAACACATGCAGACATTGATGATGGACCGCCTGGTTAGATGGGTCCACACGTCTACACTTAGCACGTCGGTGGTCATTATGCATCTCACATGGCCACTGACTCATTACTTATTATATTCAGGTCGTTACACCTATTTACAGCTGGCATAGTTATAGCGCCAGTCGACTAGTGTAGTCGGTTATGCATTGTTTGACTTAGTAGGCCACTTTCCTTTTATGTTGTATCTTATCTATACTTTCTGTACATTGTAAAGTGTGTGGAAGAAGAAGAAGAAATCAGCAAGAAAACATTTTGGCCTCCATCTCTCTTCTTGTCTCTTGAGTGAGCTTCTCCTTGTGCATTCTGTGTGTGTTCGGCGCAGCATCTTGAGCAATCCTCTCCACCACACGATTCTTGACATACACAGCCTGCCATCACGAACTCCTCTACTCGTAGTTATGGTAATCAAAGTTTAGCATGTTGAGAGGATGAACTGATGGCTCCATCCCACCTTCTTCATTGAACTCAACAGGGATACTCGTCAACAGTCGTAAGCAGTGATGGCAAAATACTTTAATCTCCTACACAAAGGTTCCGTCTTCTTGCTCAATCACTTTGTATCCTTTGCTCCACCAGATAAGCTTCCCCTGATGGTATCTCTGCTCCAGATATGGGTGCTCCAAAGAAGGGATTAACCGACCCATCAACCAGCTTTTAAGCTCTTTTGCATGTCTCAAATCATCCCCAGCATGGACCTGCAATGCATTTTCTTTGTATTAGAATACTTAGAAATAATAAGGCTTAATCTTATTAAGATTAACCTTATTTTTAAACTCTACTCCCTGTAGATCAGCTAATAGGGCCATAGACCTATTTTTCCCTAATCTCACAATCTTGTAGGGGCCATCCCATTTAGGTTCCAGCTTCCCTGGAAACAGCTCCCTACGCGCATCGTAATAGAGGACTAATTGCCCTTTTTTAAAGGTATATTTCTTCGCTCGAAGGTCATGCAGCTGCTTCATCTGACGTTTAGCTACCTCCTGATGTAATAAGCTCTGCAACTTCAGCTCATCCAGGTGGGCTATGGTCGTGAAACGTTCAAAAAGGGAATCCTTATCTTCGAAGGAATGATTAATTGCAAACCGTATGGTTGGCAATTCAATTTCAAGGGGTAACACACACTCTTCCCCATAAACCAATTTGAATGGAGTATGGCCGGTAGCGCGCTTGAACGTGGTATTATACGCCCATACTGCCACATACAACTTCATGTCCCAGTCTCGTTTCTTCTCAGAGGCTATCTTAGACAAGATCCCCACAAGCTGTTTATTAGTACTTTCAACCTGCCCATTTGCTTGCGGATTATAAGGAGTCGTTTTATTGTGCTTGATTTGCCAAGCTTCTGTCAAGCTTTTGATCACTTTATTCAGGAAATGAGTTCCACGGTCTGACACTAATTCTTTTGGGGGACCAAAGCGGCAGATAATTTGCTCTAACAGGAAACTTGTAGTCTCTTTTGCATTGTCCTGCCTCGTCGCCTGCGCTTTTGACCATTTTGTGAAATAATCAGTGGCTACTATAATATACCTCTTCTGGGTAGTAGACGACAAGGTGATAGGACCCACAAAATCAATGCCCCACTTCTCAAATGGAAAGATAGCCATGATAGGCATAAGTGGACATTTCCTATTCTCTCTATTGTCATGTCTTTGAGAGGTATCACATCTCTTTACATACTCAAAGGAATCTTGGAAGATAGACAGCCACCAATATCTGGCTCTTAAAGCTTTCTGCGCCGTCAACCGTCCCACGAAGTGCCCTCCACATGCAGAGTCATGACACTTCTCCAAGATAAAAGGAACCTCGTCAGGCATCACACATCGGCGATAGATATCATCAACACCTTGCCGATATAGTGTCCCTGCAATCAAAGAAAACTTCAAAGCTTGCTGCTTGATTTTCCTCTTTTCAGACTTTGACAAACCAGCTCCCGTCTCTCTTGTTGATAAATAATGCGTAATAGCAGCATACCAAGATGGGATAGAAGCTGTATCAATTTTAAACATTTTCTCAATATCGCTTCCTTCAGCCAAAGTCTCTTTCGGCTCCCTGAAATCCACAAGGCATTCCACAATACCCTGCAACCTTTGTGGCTTACTCTTAATCTCATAATCGAACTCCTGCAAAGTGATTAACCACTTTGCCAAACGATCAGGCGGCTGCAGCTTGTTCATAAGCAGTCTAAGTCCTCCTGCCTTCATATAGAATACTACCTTTTCATAGAGGATGTAGTGCCTGAATTTCTTAGTCCCAAATACCATCGCAAGACACAACTTCTCCATGTAGGTATAATTAATCTCTGATATACCCAACTTCCGGCTAGCAAAAGCTATCGGATGGTACCACTTTTCCTCCCAGATTTGGGCTAGATAGCAGCTAATACTATGCATGGTGGCTGCTGAAAATATATAGAACACCTCGCCCCTTTTAGGTGCTTTTAAAATGGGTGCTTTAGTGAGCTCCTGCTTCACATCCTCAAATGATATTTTACAAGCATCACTCCATGCAAATAGACAGTTATAGGATAATAAATTCGTTAGTGGCAAGGTTCTTTCTACCAGGGCATTGATAAACCTCCGATAATACCCTATCGACGACAGAAAGCTATGAACCTCTTTCGGAGTGTGTGGTGGACTCATAGCAACTATAACCTTGATCTTTTCAGGGTCAGTTGCTATCCCTACTGAACTAACCACATGGCCCAGCAATAGCCCATAAGGCACTCCAAAGACACACTTCTGTGGGTTAAGAGCGATACAAAATTGTATGCAACGCTCAAAGCATTTTCTTAAAATAATCAACATCCTTTCCCTTACAGTGGCTGCCCCCAGGTCATCAATAAATACTTTCAACTCATCTGGGGAGATGTCACCAAAGGTCTTGTCTGCTATTCGTTGCCACGATTTAGGTGCATTGCATAAACCAAAGGCCATCACATGGTATACAAAAGTACCAAAGACAGTAATAAAAGTTGTTTTCAACTTGTCCTCTTCTGCAATTGCCATCTGGTTGTATCCTGCAAAGCAATCCATGAACGAATATATTTCCCTACCCGCTAATTGATCCAAAATCTGGTCAATGAATGGCAACGGGTACTAATCCTTAACCATCTGCTTATTCAGCTCTCTAAAATCTACACATAATCGGATCTGGTTGTTCTTCTTCTTCCTGATAACAACGGGTGAACACCATTCTGTGTGCTGAACAGGGAAGATCAAACCAGCTTTCCTTAACTTCTGCAACTCCTCAAACAGCCCGTCCCTCAATTCAAAAGGCATACGCCTTACTTTCTGACGCACAAGATGGCTGCCTTCTTTTACAGGAATAGTATGAATAGCTACGCTGGGAGGAATGCCTCTCAGCTCATCATAGCTCCAAGCAAAGATATCGTGGAATTCTTAAATCAGGGACACATAGTCCTCCCTTTTTGCTGAACTGAGCATGGAACCTAATTTAATTGGCCGCGAATCATTCGGCGTGCCAAGGTCCAACTCAATTACATCCGCGTCTCTTATCCTATCTTGCGGCTCTATCGGCTCATTTAGAGTTATCTGATAGATATCCTTTATAGTGGACCCCTCTCTAGATTCATCACTGGATAACATCTCACTACCAGATGGATCATCTGCTATCTCTAATTCAGTAGACGATAAAGGAGCTCTATCACTTTGAGGAGACTCAGGATAAGCATCGACTATTACTCGATTAGCACCTCTACCTAGAACCACTCGACCGGCGGGTATATCGACTTGACAGTCTGTTCGTAAGATCCAAGGCCTACCTAGCAAAACTCGATAGCTAGGGCGTCCTGCAAATCTTATCACCCTAAAGTCCAAGAAGCATTCTACACTTGCAACTGTAACATGGACCTTAGTAACGCAACCTTCTGGTTGTCTTAGACTATCATTAGCCATTCTCAGAAGGGTGGAGCTGTCCTTTTGGATACCTAGACCCAGCCTCTCCATCAATTCTGAACTCATGATATTGACGGAGGATCCAGTGTCTACAATGGCATGTTCCACTAATATTCCATCCACATAAGCTGGAACCCTAGGGCAGTTCTTTTCAGCATGGTCAAACCAATCTTCCCCTACTCGTGCTATGCCCAAGGGTTCTACAATGTACCCGATACGCAGGATCTTCTTAAATTCCTTGCATACTCCTGGAGATAATTTGATCAATTTGCAAGAGGTTCACATCTGGTTTAACTTTGCAAAGAGAACTCGCTAAATCAAAGTCATGATAAGTAGCCAAAGCTCTCTTTTCTTGCCAAACCATCCTCTTTTTTGGTCTTTGGACCGGTTTTGGTGCTTCTTTCTTAGCTCTTGCCTTCTTTCTTGGCACTGCCTCAACTTTCTTGTCAACTGGCCTTAGCGGTCCCCCTTCTATGCTAGAATTCTGGACTTGCGTCCCCTTATCCCCTTGTTTAGGGTTTGCCTCAACTGGTTTTGTATTATCTTTGTCAACCTCTTGAGCCTTTTGGCCTCTTGTCAGGGCTCTTAAGTTAGAGGTTTCAGCATCATTGACTCGTACAGCCTCAATAGGGCTGACTCTGTTGCCTTGTGGCAACTCTTCTATAGTTGTTTTTCCCCTCTGCAATATTTGTCTTGGTGCATCATTATGCTGCAAGTTATTTCCTTGCGCTCTATGATTCACGGAGCCCAGTTGTTTACTCCCTTGTTGGAGAGAACTAATCTTACTCCAACAGGTAGCAGCTAGATGGCCCGACTTCCCACAAATGTCACATTTCACATTTGGACAGTTTCTAGGGAAGTGTTGTCCACCACACCATTTACAACTGAATCTAGAGGGTCCACCCTCTTCAGGGCGTCGACTCCCTATCAAATTTTGTTGCTTCTTCAAGAAATTAACGTCGACAGCTTTTTGTCAATATTGCTCGGAGATCACATCGGTATAATGCTCCATCATGTCCTTGACTTCGCCAAGGACATTAGATGCACTCGACTCATAGCCTCGATCATCGACCCGCCGTTCCATTGGCCTGACAATCTGATTTGGCATTGGCTGTTGACCCATAGGAACAACATTCGAATTTGACACTTGGCCTCCAACATTTGGTGGAGCCAACTAACTTGCCATAGGCAAAGTCACACTGGGAGGAGCTGGCAATAAAGGTACGTTTGAAACCACACTCCCTCTCCCAATAGGGTTAGTCATAGGCATCCCTTGACTTCCATTCGTCAATGTTGGATTGCCACTAGGTACTAAACCCCCATTAACATTCATTCGAGAGGTGTAGGCCATTTGTAATCATGCTTCTACTCCCTCTGCCCCCGTAATAGCGGTATCTATATCTGCTAAGGCCACACTGCTCAATTGTACTTCGATATTAAAATCCAACCCATGTAAAAAGTATTGCAATTGGGCAGCTGGTGGAATGGGAATGTAAGTTTGCAACTTACAGAATACTTCCTTCAACTTCTTAGCATATGCTTTCACATTCTCGTGAGGATCTTGACGTGTCACATTCAAGACCCGCAACCAATATTGGCCACCTCTTTCAAGGGCATATTCCGCTCGGAATGCTGCATAGAATTGATCAATGGTGGTTATCGTTCCAGACTCTATGTTGTGATACCATACCCCAGCCCTTCCTTTTAACGTCATATTGAAGAACATCATGAGATGTCCCTCATCTTGGATGCGATAATTGAACATCAATCTCTGAAATTCACAAATGTGAAATTCTATATCCTCTTCCACTAACCCATTAAAAATGGGCGAGGGAACTCCTAAGGCTGGTAAATCCAGTGTCCCTGCAGGAATCACAGTAGACTGTGCCATGGTGATAATCAGATTAGCAATAGGAGCTTGAAGTGACGGATTCACACCCCCACTTAAAGTGGGTAGACTTGGTGGAGAAGAGGAAGAACTTATGCTTCCTCCTGCCCCTAATGGAATAGGTGGAGCAATTAAGTGACTAAGACCACTACTTTGTATACGTACTGGACTACTCCTTTGAGGAGAATAACGGCTTATGATCTCTAACCGCTGTCTAGCCCTCTCAGCACATTCGGCTTTTTGGATTTCGGCTTGACGGTCTTTGTCAAAGGACATAAACCAACTTCCTTTGGTCGCTAGAAACCCTAGATCCGAAAGCCACCACTTATAAGAGGCTCCCAGCAGATGCACCACTGATGGGACCTAAAACGGGCCGGCATTGGCTCATGCACTAGCCGAACCTCATGCTCATGACACACAAACACCCTCACGGCCTCGCGGACCAGGAGCATCAATCTAGTGCTAAAGGACAAACTGCCCTAAAGCTTAATTCATGCGTTTATAGTTTATAGTCCAACATTTCCCTTAAACTCCTCAGAGGGAGATCCCAAAGTACATAGGCATAACGCCTCGTCACACACATATAGGAGGCACTCCACCGACTAATAGTCGGAGCCCCACTGCAGCTCTCCTACATCTCAGGGATTGGCCCTTTGATGCGCTGCTAAACATATAACACAAACGAGCACAAACTCCTCTCTTTTATATTTCTCGTATTTCCAGGAGATATACCACGCTTCCTCACTTCACAGTCCCTTAGGAAACCGACCCTCTACCCTACGGCAAGGGATAACCTCACACTCTCAATCATGGGTCAAAGTCCTAAGAAAACAATTGCTATGCAATCCAGGAGATTTTCCTTCCGATATCATGAACCATGCATAGTGCATAATGTGAATGGTTTGGTGCACAAACAATAGAAAATCAGCATTGTGCATCGTGCGAAACCAATCTTTTCATGACTTCCATGCTAACGTTCGTGTATTGCAACGAGGAGAGACACCGAGCCTTACGCTCATGCTGCCTTTTCCTTTATCTTAAAACAACTTCCTATAGCCATAATGCAACACATAAATCAGATTTAAGATTATACTTTAGCGCTCAAACTCCCCCCTCGCCCGCCCGTAGGTTCTTTGACAATAAAATTTCATGTTTTATTGATATTATATCTCATGTTTCCCCTTTATTTTGCAAAAAAACCCTATTTTGCTTCTTAAACGCGTGTTTTACGGGTTTTACACCATTAATTTCAATCACAACACTTATGATTTTTTTTTCTGAGCATAAACTGATCAAACTCATAGCAAACAACAACATAATGCATAATCAGCCCATGGGAACAAATATTCATGAAGCAAATTGCATAAAACATCAATTTCCTTTGTAAAAATAAAATTACCGTTCTTTGCGGGTTGCGGGTTTTTTATTTGCCATGTCTCGGGACTGATTTCTAGCAGCCATTAATGTCCATGACAGTCCGGAATCAGCAATCTACCCTCCTCTTGAACTGCGGAGTAATCCGGTCTTCATTGGACAAGCATCCATCAATCCTTCTTCTTCCCACATGAATCTACCTCTAGAAGAGAGAGAGGGAGGAGAGAGAAAGACTGAAATCAGAGATTTTGATAGAGACCACCATTGCGCGAGCGAAGCATGGTGATATGATCAGCAGGTAGAGGGGAAGCAAGGGCAATGATCATTTGCAGTGGTTGTTTTGAAGCTGCCATCTCCATTCCTCTCCCATTAAGCGCATTTTTCGGTGCCATGCTATCACCTTCTTCTCACGTTTTTCCTCCTCTCCAAGATGCCACGATTTTTTGTGGCATAAAATGCCCCAAAGTTCCCAAAGGTCACTTACATTTGGCCACTCTAATGTCCACCTCTTCAAATCTTGACTGGTTTCTTGGCTCCTTCCCCGTCCGGACTCCGAATTGAGCTCTGAAAAATCTTGGGCATCCGGCTTGACATCCCGCATTGGTCGGTAACTCTTGGCAACCCGCACGTTAGTCTGAAAAATTATCAAAAATTAACAAGTGTCTCTCGGGCGCCTTTAAAGCACTTTGACACTTAAAATTGTCCTAGGTCGAGCCGCCGCCTTCGACGTTGAATATTTTTCCCTTGATATTCGTAATTTTTAGCTATTTTTAAGCACTTCTCGGCATCAAAATTCCGCTCTCACTATATCATTGTGGCAACTGATTACCTGATGAAGTGGACAAAGGCAAGAGCCACTAGGAAGAACGATGCTAGAATCACTGCGAAGTTCTTGTGGGAGCAGGTCCTTTCATGTTTTGGTTGTCCAATTGAACTAGTAAGTGATCAGGGCACGCACTGCATTAATGAAGTGATATTCCACCTGCTCTCGACCTTCCTAATCATTCATAGAAGGTCCTCGCCCTACTACCCTCAAGCAAATGGCCAAGTAGAATCCACTAATAAAATCCTAGTCAACGTGCTTACGAAGGTGGTATCCACATCACGAAGTGACTGGGATAACAAATTAATGGCGGCCTTATGGGCCTATCGTAAAGCTTATAAGACGGCTATAGGATAGATGCCCTTTAGGCTGACTTACGGAACGGAGGCCATTCTACCCTTAGATTTCTTTGTCCCTAGCTTAAGGATAGCAGCCCAGGAGCGTTGCGAGGGAAGAGAGGCTTGGACCAACCTCTTAGTGGAGTTAGAACGTCTCACGGAGACTCAACTCTTAGCCACCCATGCTCTGATTTGTGAGAAGGCACGAAGAAAGATGTGGTTTGACAAGCATGTCAAACAGCGCAACTTTGATTAGGGGGACCTCATTCTACCATACTCTATGAAGGGTCACAAACAGAAGATGAAATTTCGAGGACTAGGACCTTTCTGAGTACGTACAATTAGTAGAATAGGTAATGTTGAATTGGAGATGCTCGAAGGTGAAGGAATAGACTTTTTCAATGGCAGTTGCATGAAAAAGTACTATCCTCCTTCCCATTCGTTGCATGAGCCATCGATGCTTGAAGCCCGTGTCAACGTCTGCGTGGCCACTATTACCGAACTAACAGATCAAGATGAAGAAGCAGTGGCACCCGCCTACCTACGAATCACGGTCACTGCAGAACAGATGTATTCTTTTGATGCCTTGATCGACGAACGTGCCGACTATAATATCTTGACACATGACCATTGGACACGCATTGGTCAACCTAAATTATAGCCCACAAACGCTAAACTCAGCCCATTTGGGGGCAACACTTACTCACTCTTAGGAAAATGCAAAGTGGTTGTCTCTATCGAGTCTGAAAGTATACCAGTCTTCTTTTATGTGTTGCCAAACACAAAAGGGGCTGGTAATAACTCACTACTAGGTTGCACTTTTAAAAAGCAGATGAACTGCAATGTGGCCTATAAAGATTGCATCTATCTTGCTATAGGCAATGTGCACATAGTGACTACTTTCAGCAAGGGTTATCTTGATCCTTCTACAATTGCAAAGCCACTAATAGAGACCCCTACGACCACGCCTATGACCAAGCCTAGGGAGAAGGGCTGTGATATCTCACCCCACGCTCAAACAGCTAGAACCAAGCCCACCAAGGCCATTCACAAGGCCAAGGAGTCCATGCTCATATGGGTGCCAAAACGACAAGGGCCACCTCCTTCTAAACTGCAGAAACGTGCTTCTAAACGCAAAAACTATCAGTCACAGCCTAAGAGGCAGCTGAGATGTTATCGATGTAGGTGCACGACCATGCTGCGATGGATCCCCAAGGATCTCTTGCAAGCACAAGGATACTATGAGGGCAACCCTTGGATATGGGTGCCTAAGAGTGAACATTCAAGAGGCTCAACTCTAAGCAACCTCACTCCAGCTAGAGAGGCTTGCACATACGGAGCTCAGGCTACAAAGCAAGCTAGACCAGTACCGGTTGTGATTAATGAATCCCAACACATTTATCGTCCAAAGCTAGATGCCCCAGAATTATCCAAGTCAGAGGAGTTGAGCACCCCCATGCCGGCTCAGATAGAATGCAACACACCTCCTATGCCACTGGAGCCCCCTGCAGCATCTCAAAGTGCTTCTGAGTGCAAAGTCCCATCTGTGACGCCATCAATGGAGTCACCACTGTCCACCCAAATTGCACCATCACCACTAGCAGGTCTTAGGCCTTCGTATGAAAGATGATCATTCCTTTCAATGGCCAAGGATCTTGCTAGACCTCGGGAGATGACGTAGTGACATGCATCAAGGTGTTAGATAACACCTTCACCACATTTGCTAGGAGCTATGAGAGGCTTGACCTAGGACTTCTCCATGAACCCCTTGCTTTAGATGTTCGTGCGTTGCCATACACTTGGGAATACTACGAATTTATGACCATCAAATTCCCCAAAATTGCCACCAAATTAATCGCTACTAATGGAGAAATCTCAAAGGAGCAAGCCATTCTCAGAAGACTAATTACTTCGTACCACAAGCCTGCTCGCTCTGCACAACCTGAACAAGAACTGGAGGAGCTCACGTAGCTTGCCAGCTTTGATTCTTCATTCTTACAATTGTGGTATGCCTTGCAACTCTAATGGGAGAAAAAAGGTTGCCGCATCACAATGCCGAGCAAAGAAGGGCAATCAAAACAATTGAACACGACCCTACTTATGTGGCACCTCTTTTGTTTAGGGTTTTGGCCATTACACGCAACATACACTTAGATGACCATGTGTTAGCCCACCCTTGCATTGACCAATTCCTTAAGGAAGAGGAACTGCACGTTGCTAGCTGCCTCAACTCTGAGGACATCTTTCATGATGTCTTGACCTATATCACCCAAGCTTCCATACGACCATGTGAACTTGATCGTCATGCCCACCTTGAATATAACCCTAACCTCTATACTTGGTTGTTGGCCAAGTAACTCGCCCATAAAGTCCATGTGAGTCCTCCTTCTTCCCTTGCTAATCCTGGGAAGGATTCCTTTAAAACTTAAGGGGGAGGGGGGAAGCAAAGTGAGAGCCAAGTGATGTAGCAAGGTGTAGTGATGGATGAAAATGATCAACTAAATTTAAATAGGAAAGAATGCAAGGAGGAAATAGATGTTGCTTTTGAATTATTTCCAAGTTTCCTACCTCTGAAGCAACACGGAAAATTGTCACACGCATTCTTTCTTGGGTTTTTGTTAGTGATGAGTCAATTCATAACGCTAATATTGGCATGGTGTAATGACAGGCACCTACCATGGCAGGACAAGAAAAGGGGGGTAAACTTCCATTCACTGAAGAGGAGCTGACAAAGTATGGGATCAGTGTTGAGACATGTGGATTTAGCCAGTTCACGTTCAAACATACACTGAATTTAGATGATGCCATCCTAGAAGAGCCGGCAGTGAAGGAGTTGGTGGATAAATGCAACCTCCAAAAGTAAGTGGAAAAGGTCGGATAGGCTGTAGATTACCGCATGTGCGCTAACTTTTTAAGGAGCTTTGATGAAGGTAGGATATGTGGCACGGTCACAGTAAGGACTGGTGACCAGGAAAGAAGGGTGCAAGTGCCCCTTAATGCAGCTATCATCGAGAAAGCCCTGGGGCTTGTGTCCAAGAAGGAGAGGCGTCCAAGAAGAGATGTATATACCATGATGGGAGTAAAAAAAGATGACATGCACACAGTGGATGGAATCGGTTTGGCTGATATTCCCTACCCCGCAATAAAGATGCAAGATAAAATGGTCCACGCCCTTTTCTCAGGACAGAGATACAACGCTTTATTGAACAGAATCGGGGTGCCATTACTAGAGAACATCGCTGCAGGAGTTCCAAAGGAGGTGGATTGGAACGGTTTTGTGTAGAAAACTATCAAGAATTCAGCCGCGCTCCTAGCTCCAGCCACATCACCAGCTGGTGGGGAGTCTCTTGCTTCTACTACACGATCCTCAAGGAAAAAGCCTGCCTCGAAAGCCTCCACAATCAGATATGGTACTGTCCTAACGGCAATCATCCATGAGGCTATCAAGGATGCTGGTGTAGGTGAAGAGCAAGTTGTGCATCAACGCTCACCTCACTACGAGGAAGAAGGCTTGAGTGAAAGGACAATAAGTGACAAAGGAGAGCCGAAGGTACCACCTACTCAAGCGGCTAAACCACGGGAGCAAAAGAAGAGTGACAAGGGCCAGAAGGAGAAGAAAGAAAGACTGAGCAAAGAAGAGCGAGCCGAGATGAAGAGGGCTCAAAGAGAGTCAAGAAGGGTGGAGGAGGAACGAAGGAAAAAAGAAGAGGAAGAACTCGAAAAAATTAGAGAAGAATCAAAGAGGGCAGAAGAAGAGAGGCAAAGAAGGGCAGAGAAGGAAACCGAAGAACTAAGAATGTAAGAACTTGCTGAGTTGGCAGAGGCCATTCATAGATCTGTCGAAGAAACCTATGGGGGAGGAGAGATCGATCCTTTGAGTCCCTGCCATGAAGCTGAAGCAAGTGGCAGTGTGGAAACGGCCCTAGTAGTTGTAGGCAAGGGCAAGTCCCTACTGCACCCCCTACCTTTCTCCTTTGTGCCAGTAAAAACCAACACCACAACCACAATCACCCCACAACCCATGCCCTCTCTAGACATGGCCCAATTGATGAACATGATGTAGCTACTTGTCAGTAAAGTGGCTGAAATTGTACCAGAATTTGGAGCAAAAAGGCCCGCTGCCACAAGTGCCGAGTCTAGGCAAGATCCAAAACGATAGAAGCTAGAGGCATCAACCACTACAGCCCCTACTCCCATGCCATCTGGTGCCGACTATGACACTTATGTGGCTGAGCTTCTAGCACAATTGGACAAGGCAAAAGAAGAAAAGAAAACAGCCCTGGTGGAGTTAGAGAAAGAAAAGGAAACTTCGGCAGCCTTAAGGCTAGAAGTTTCAAAGCAAGGAGCCGATCGTCGCAGAAGGGAAGTGAAAACTCTACAGGATCAGCTGGAAGCAAAGACCAAGGAAGCCCAGGACAATGAGAGCTGCCTAAGACAAAGGCTGGAAGATGAAGAGCAAAACCTGGTGGGTGGCAGAACAATGAAGCTTGAAGTTACTAGTGCAGCAGTATGCTGAATTGCAACAGTGAATTACCGAACTGGAAAGGCACAGACAGATAGAAGCTCAGGAGGGCGAGCCAAGTGAGCAACAAGGAGATGCCATAGCTTTTCGACTATGGTATGAACTTGAAGAACAAGACAGATTGGAGAGGGAAATAGAGATCCTAGAACAAGAAGGGCCGAGAGTTCCCATAGCAGAAGCACAAAGGCTGCAGAATGAGGCACAATGACTGCAAGATGCATTGGATATTACCAAGGGAGACATAGAGGCCCTCATGGCCATGGCCTTCACCCAAAGAAGATTGCACTTTGCAGAGATCCAAAGTCATGAGCAGCTTGTGCAAGAAAAGTCAGAGCTATTTGCTGAGGTAGAAAAAAGATTTGGCATTGCAAATTAGACAAAAGAAATTGCTGAAGAGCAGCTGGCTCGAAAATCTAGGAAAAGGAACCAACTCTGGTTCTTAACAAATGAGCAGCAGAGCAGGTCGTGACAACGTTGGCAAGTGAGCTGGAGGAGGGAAGAAAGAAGATGGATGAGAGAGCTAGTGAGTGGGAAAGAAACAATTTGAAAGAGTTAGGGATTTAACAAAATGCTTGGCAGTGGCTGAGTATGAGAGAGTGCTTGCAGAGTCCAGGGCAAAAGCTGCTAATGTATGTGTCAACAAACAAAGGCAAGCCTTCCTCAGCATAGTACTACATGTCACCCAGGCGGAGGGAAATGATTCAGTGGAGAAGGTAAGAAGGAAGCTAGAACTGACCACCCGAGCACTAAAGTATGGCCTTCAAGAATGGGAGCTTCCAACAGGCATAGGAATCACAAAAGAGCAGCAATTTCACTACCTACGTTGTGCCGGCCTCTCCACTGTTGAGCTTAAGGAACTTGGGTTTGAAGAGCATGAGTAGCCACCACCACCACCACATGCGGTTCCATCAATTGTCGAGCAGAATGTCGAAGAGGGTCCAGACTTTGAGCAGGATGCTGAAGAAAAGCAACAAAGAATGCCCAGTCTGCCTCTACCAGACCTCTCGCCTGAAGAGCCCGAAGATGCCCATATGCCCGAGCACATTGTGGCAGCCAGAAGAAGAAGACAAGAACTAGCAAAGGAAGCCCAACGCAGAGCACAATCACTACCAATACAATTCATTGAAGAGGCTGTGCCACTATGGGAGATCCCCATCCTATCGATTGGCCTCAGGAATTGGCCACATGGCGTCAACAGGAGTTCCAGACGAGGCCGTTTGAACTTTCATTTGCTTATCCATGATCTCTGGACCGTGCTTTGCCTCTGGGTATTCTAGCCAAGATCAAGGATCTGGCTAATGATCTTACAAACAGGTGGATAGAGGAAAGAAGCCTCATAATAACCAGATGGAGGCAAGAGCCTGAAGACTACTGGCAAGACAAGGTAAACAAGGTTCCCAAAACCGTCCAAGGCTACGAGGCACAGCTGAAGTGGTGGAGGAGGATTTGGGATACCAATTTTGACGCCTGGACCGCCTTCTGGAGCTCGCTTCTTGAAGAATGCAATGACCCCATCTACGTGCCCTACCCTCGTAGGCACAGAGTTGACTATGATCGAAATATTCATGGGGATTTTGACTTTCCTAAGATATATAATGTTAATGCCCAAAGTCCCAAGGAATGCCTAGTCTTTAGGTTAGAGGATCTCCTCCCATCTATCAACCGCTTCCTCGTAGATTTGTCTTCTTGTCCAGATCCAGCCTTCTTAACTACCTATTATTATCTTAGGCTTATCAAGTTTCTACTAATGCAGAGACCCACAGCCGAGGAAGCCCACCTCCCTCCACTCTTTTTTGACATCAACCTAGGGATAGATAGTAGAGCCATGACTAGACTAATGATGAGGGCAACCCTGCTTCCCTCCTTTTGCCTAGAAATCTTAGAGGATATGAGTGATACCCACTTCACGAGGTGAAATCATCCTTTCTTGTCATCCACACCTCTGAAGGCCCGGGCCAGTATTAAAGAATATCTACAAAGTCGCACATTCCTATCCCAATGCTTGCGACTGCCTCGTGATCCAGTTGAAGGTGATAGGCATTAGCCAGGACATCTTCCTTGTATGCAATTCTTCAAAAAAAAAAAAGAAGAAAAATAAAAAGAGAAAAGAAAAAATCACGAGGGCTCACTTCACTCACTACACCTAGGGTTTACACCTAGCCCCTCCCCCACTTCATGCTTAGGGCACATAGGGGCAGGACTTCGAGACGTGTCACCCTAAGTTTTGCACTGCACCTCCAACAACACACAAACTGGGTCCTCAAGTGTGGGACATTACCAAGGGCTTACCCAAGGTTAGACCCATCTCCCAGTTCCACTACGCATGCACTTACACCACACCGTGAGACAGACACACCCCCTAGGGAGTGCACAACTTTCTCTTGTAGGCTATGATCTGTTGAGATATAGAGCTCCACTCGTGATATGCCAGGGTGACCATTGTGCATTTATGTCACTGACTTGTTAGCTACATACGCGGTTGGTACACCGCCCATGAATAATAGCTAGATGATAGCTATCCTTATCTACTCTAGTTCGTGGCTCAGTTAGTATGCCACCTTAGTTAGTTGAGTTTGGTTTGAGACCCATATATAGGGTTCTTCTATTTCTCTGTGCTAGAGTTCTTTTGGCTTACACAACTAAGAAGAGGAAAACTGTTTTCAGCCTCCATCTTTGTGTGTATTCCCCCATTGTGTAAGTGAGAAAGCTACAAGTGAGACTCCTTCCTTCTCTCCCACAATCTTGACATGGTATCAGAGCCTGGTTCGTGGTAAGGAGCTCAAGAAAGCAAACCAAGTTCGCGACGTTCTGATAAGAGAACCAAGTGTTGCTTTCATTTTTCGAGTTTCGGAGCAAGTCTCTGCCAGGTAGCACAGCCGAAAAGTGCAAGAGTGCATTGTCTTAGATTGAGACGCCCTTCGCGGTGTAGCAAGAGGGAAATATATGCTGCGGGAGAGGGCTTTAGCCCTTGGTTGCCCTGTTTTTTTTTTATTCGAGGCCATTTCAGGGCCTGTTTTGGAGGCGGAACTTTTCCGCACGCACTCAGAAAAAGGCCATGTTTTTTGCTGTGCAACCACTATTCTACAGGTCGGTGAAAAGTTACCGTAGAAATTACATTGTATGCCTGTGCGCAGAGACATTGGGAGTTACAGAATTATCCTTGTTGCCTGTTGATGCAAAATCGTCACTAGGAAGTGACTGTGTGGTCAAATACCACTTTTGTCAGTTTTGCAGATTTGCCCTTGTAAGGCTGAAGCTGTGTTTTTTGCAGTGATAGAAATTTTTGCAGTGTTCTGTAATGGCGTCTGATTCTCTTTCACAGATTGTCACTGAAAAGCTTGACAAGAACAAATTCCAAGCATGGAAGTTTAGAATGACGAATTTCCTTATGGGAAAAGGATATAGGGAATTAATTCGTTGCAGGAAACGAAGAAGAATCAGTTCTTCCTGATGTTCCCAATCAACAACAAATGCAAGCATTTAAAGGATGGCATGAGAGAGCCAGAAAAGTTATGTATTGGCTGTCTATCAATATTTCAGACTCCATGATTGTGCATATTCAGGATGCAAGTACGCCAAAGGAGGCATGGGATACTTTGTCAAAAATGTATAGCACAAATACGCAAGCCAGGAAAATGCAGCTCAAGCACGAGTTGCACAATGTGCAAAGAGAAAGTATGAGCATCAATGACTACCACATGAAGGTGAAGAAGATTGCAGATGCACTTGCTTCCATTGGGTCGCCAGTGGAAGATGATGATTTAGTTTCTGTGACCTTGAATGGTCTAGGAAAGGATTATGCACATTTCCGAACATTGATTTCTGTCCGTGAAAGATTTCCTGATTTTGAGGAGTTGATTGCTCTTCTAATTTCTGAGGAGCAGAGAAATGGTGGTGCATCTTCTTTAGGAGGAACTTCAAAGGAAGCTGTCTTCTACTCAAATGCTGGAAGAGGTAGAGGCAGAGGTAGAGCAGGCCGATCTGGAGGTCGTAGTAGAAATCAGAATATGCAGCAAACTCAAGAAAACCAGTCCTATGGAGGAGGACATGGTAACTCTAGAGATAGGGGGAGCCAAAGAGGTCGTGGTGGATGGCAAAGAGGCCAAAATGCAAACAGCAATGTTGAATGCTACTACTGTGGTAAAATGGGTCATATGGCTAAAGACTGCTATAAAAAGCAGAATGACATCATGAATGGAAAATTGCAACAAGGGAATTATGCATCTTCTAGTAGATAGGGTGATGACAGAAATGAGCATTTGTTTATGGTGCAGCACATGACCAATTGTGTGACAAGTGCAGAAGAAAGCAATGATGTGTGGTATGTTGACTCAGGTGCATCAAACCACATGACAGGTCATGCAGAATGGATGCAGGATGCAAGGAAAATGGAAAAACCAGGATTTGTGGAGACTGGTGATGATACTGCACATCCTATTGTGCAGATTGGAAAAATTCCTTTGTCTATGCAGGATGGGAAAAAGAAAATCCTGTCGGATGTATTTCATGTCCCGAATATCACCAAGAACCTAATTTCTGTTGGTCAAATGGTTGAGCAGGGCTTGCAGGTCAGATTTAATTCTCATGGATGCTTTGTTGAGAATATGAAAAATAAAGGTCGCTTGATAGCAAAAGGAAAGAAGAAGGGCAGAATGTTTACGTTGGATGTAGACATGCCTGAATTGAGCGCAACAATGTTTGCACATGGGACCGGTGTAGTTGCAGATATTGATATCTGGCATAAATGCATTGGTCATGTTAATGTACAGCGACTTAAATCAATGCAAGCCCAAAATATTGTTGCAAGATTACCTAAATTCAAGGTTATAGAAATGCATAAGGTATGTGAAGCATGTCAATTTGGAAAATAGGTAAGGAAACCATTTCCTAGACATGTTCAAGAGAGTAAGAAGCCATTGGAATTAATCCACTATGATGTGTGGACTACTAAAGCTGCATCTATTGGAGGCTGTCATTATTTTGTCACTTTTATTGATGACTATAGCAAAAAATTTTGGGTGTATTTTATGAAAAAGAAAAGTGAAGTGTTTGGGCATTTCAAAACTCTTAAAGCTATGGTTGAAAAAGAAACAGGCTTGCAAATAAAATGCCTAAGATCAGATGGAGGGGGAGAGTACCTCTCAAATGAGTTTGCAAGGTTCCTGCAGGAGCATGGCATAAAGCAGCAATATTCATGTAGTCATAACCCACAACAAAATGGAATTGCAAAAAGGAAAAACATGCATGTTGAAGAGGTATCTCGTGCCATGCTCAACAAAAAAGACTTGCCAGATTTTTACTGGGCTGAAGCAGTTGCTACAGCAGTCTATATAATGAACAGGACTCCCACTGCAGCAATATATGGGATGACTCCAGAGGAGAGGTATACTGGTAGGAAACCAGATATTTCTTATTTGAAGATTTTTGGTTGCATTGCCTATGTTCATGTGCCAGATGAGTTGAGATCCAAGTTGGATCCAAAAGCTGAGAAGTGTATCTTTATTGGTTACTCTCTGCAAAGCAAAAAGGGTATAGATGCTATAACCCTTCTACTCATAAGTTTACAGTGAGCAGAGATGTTGTTTTTTATGAGATGAGTAGCTGGTATAAACCAGTAAATGTGATTGATGATGTAGATGCACAAAGTCCTCTAGCAGTGGTTCACATTCTTCGCCATGGACAGGCAGATTGAGATGAGGAGAATCTCCTCAAAACAATGCAGATAGTGGTATGCAGGTTTCACGAAAAGGAAAAGAGAAGGTAGATCAGCCCATGTTTGATGTGAATGCATGTCACTCTTATGTGGATGGTGAATCTAGTGGCTCAAAACAAAGCATTGATGATGAGTCGGGTATTCCTTCTATTGTTACACCTGGAGTAAGGAAGACTAGGGATGTTTTGAGAGCACCTGGGAGTGAACCTACTTTGTGCAGGTCTACCAAAGCTAGGTATCCTGTGGATAGGCTGAAATATGATGGATTTACAGCCATTCACTATGCCTATATGGTCAAAGTGATACAGGAACCGGAACCCACTTCTTTTGAGCAAGCCATGGGAAAAGAAAAATGGGAGAAAGCCATGGATGAAGAAATGGATTCCTTAGAAGCAAATGCTACATGGGAATTGGTACCTTTGCCTAAAGATAAGAATGCAATTGGTTGTAAGTGGGTTTATAAAGTGAAGCACAATGCAGATGGTTCTGTGAATAGATACAAGGCAAGATTAGTAGTCAAGGGGTATGCACAAACATATGGCATTGATTATGAAGAAACATTCAGTCCGGTTGCAAGGATGGCAACCGTAAGAGCAGTCATTGCTATGGCTGCATCAAAGGGATGGTCTTTACATCAGATGGATGTAAAGAATGCCTTCTTGCATGGTGATTTGCAAGAAGAGGTCTATATGGAGCAGCCACCAGGTTATGTGCATGCTGTTCATCCTGAGTTTGTTTGCACATTGAAGAAAGCCTTGTATAGCTTGAAGCAAGCACCTAGAGCATGGTCTGACAAGATAGGACAGTATCTTGTCACTATTGGCTTTCAGATTTCCAAGGCAGATTTCTCACTTTATGTGAGAAAAACAGAAAAAGGTATTATGCTACTTGTCATTTATGTTGATGATTTGATTATGACAGGTGATAGTGATGAAGATATCCTTCATGTGAAAATGCTATTGAAGCAGAATTTTGAGATGAAGGATTTGGGAGAGCTGCGTTATTTCTTGGGCATTGAGGTGATTAGATCACCAAGTGGGATACAGCTCTTACAGAGGCAGTATAGATTGGACATGCTGTCCAAATATAGGATGACAAGCTGTAAGCCTATTTCAGTTCCTTTGGAACAGAATGTGAAGCTGAGCGCAGATGCAGGTGAGCTTCTAGAAGACCCTACTATGTACAGACGCATAGTAGGAAGCTTGATTTATATGACTATTACCAGGCCAGATTTGAGCTATGTTGTTGGATTGGTAAGTCAGTTTATGTAGGCTCCAAGGAAACCACATTTGGATGCGGCTAGATGCATACTCAGGTATGTGAAGTCCACATTGCAGTATGGACTATTTTATGAGACTGGGGTTCAGATACAGTTGCATGGATACACTGATGCTGATTGGACTGGTAGTATTTTTGATAGACGATCTACCAGTGGATATGTGTTCTCTTTTGGGAGTGCTACAGTCACTTGGAGCAGCAAGAAACAACCCCTACAGTTGCCTTGTCGAGCACAGAGGCTGAGTACAGGGGTGCAGCAATGGCTGGATGTGAGGTAGCTTGGTTGCATAAGCTACTTTATGATATGCATCAGTCTACAGATGGGCTCTCCATGAGGCAAGAAGAATGATCTGTGAGGCCTACATCATTGAATCCCACAATAACCATCATCATCATCGAGAGTCTTACACCTTTGCTAACCGGTATTACTATCTTGTTCTTCTTCTTCTACGAATCATATTTCCATCATGGCCCCGAAGAAAAAGAATTCAAAAGCGGAAATCACGAATGACCCTACTAACATGGAAGCAATAGTTGGATTTGCGAGCACGGGAGTCACTAACGGAGTCACATGTGCGGATAACAATCCTTTACCAATTTCAATACCACAGGTTTTTTCTAAAAATTTCTATCCAAAATCAATAGAAATAAGATAAGTCTCTTAAGAAATATTGCGATCTTAGAGTATTCACTTGGTAAATTATTAGAACATCTTATAGGCTAGGGAATCTACGAAATTCTAGAACTTGAGAAATCATGAGGAATTTTTCAAGACGGATTTATTAAGAATGAACCCCGAAGAAATTAGTCAAGGATGTAGTTTAATCTAGAAGATTTGATAGATCGAAAATATCTCTAAGTTGAAGAAACAGACTTAAGGCCAAGAAACATGATTATAAGAATGTCATTATAAACCTCAAACTGAGAGGTTAGAGACCCCAAAATCTAGATACCCTAGGGAAAGAGCTCACTGCGTGAATTTCAAAGGTCGATTACTACGAGATTAATCATCACTTGAAAGTTGCATGTGTTTGAAGTCATAATTTCTTAAAGACATCAATCTTGTTTCTGATTTTCTAGATTAGATCCTCATTGAATTAAGTATTGGAACATATATAAATTGAGGAGCCCTATACCTCCCCCAAGGATAGGTGCTAAATCCCCATACCAAGAGGGGATGTTTTTACTGCCGCGGAAGCATGGACCGACTCCGATGGCGAGAGGTCTCCTAGCATGGATCATATTAAGTAGGAGGTGATTAAGGTGCCAGGGGAGCTCTGGCTAATAAATCCTTTACGCACCTAGGAACTACTTGGTCCCCTGTATGGCCCAAGCCCAAGTTCTGGACACCTAAAAAAGCTAGCTATAGGTGGGTTTGATCTTGGTGACGTATAGATGCGCCGGATGAGGCAACACGTGAAATTGTAAATTTTCTCCTGTATGGGTGAGAGAACACACATTATGGAACATAATCAATGAATTTGTTTTACTCCGATTGTATATCTATGAGTAAATTACACAAACGAACAATTGTACATAAAAGGATTCTTTTTAATTAATGAAGCTATTTTTATATGCTTCACGTAATGTGGTAGGTAATTAGATAACTAAGAACTTCCATAGAGGGAAGCGGATGGATGGATCCCTGATGAATCCAGTCCTATGGCAAGTTGGTCTCGGTTAGACGAGATGTTTTCCCAAAAACAAACGCTAGGAAGAAACTCTAGGAAGGGCCTATTCGCTGAATTACCTAGGGGTTGGTCTCAGAACCTGAACTGTAAATTATCTTAGGGGAAAGGTACGATAGCTGTGCCGGAGTACTATGAAAGATTTCATAAATCCTTAGTCTGCTACTGGAAAAAAGTGTTGTACTCCATGAACCAAGGGTAATGGTAGTTGCTCCTTCCAGACAAGAAGCCTCTCAAAGGACACCTTCGGATGTGAGCTAGTTGTTGATAGGTGACTTTTAGGTCAATTAGGAACCTTCAGGTCGGTCCTCCGTGGTTAACAGCAGGACAATTCCCTTGCGGGGTAGACCTAGGGTTAACTAGCCAGGGACAAAATCCGATCATTCTGGTTAAGTACGGATGGCGACAGCTGGAAGGTAAACTTTGGGCGACTACTAAAACGTTATCCGTCACATCATCAAGGGCAGGTACGTTACATGATACCTCAAAGCTATGAGACTTACATGATACCTCAAAGCTACGAGGACCCTCAAAACTTTTAAACTTCTTCACTCCTACTCCATAGATGAACAAATCCTTAAGCCAAATCAAAGAAAAAAAAGAACCAAATAAAAAACTAAGGTTAAAATGGAAAAAGTAAAAATGACTAATTACTAACTAATTAAAACTTACTTGGTTAACATCACCTCTCCCACCTACCAGATCCCACCAAGCTAGCCATCCCTTCTTTACTGAGATAATCATCATCATCATCACGATAACAAGCAATGAAGTCTCCTCCTCTCCCTCTATGCAATCATGGTGGCTATGAAAAATGCATCTATTGTGGGAGCTTCTCACTCTCGACTGCCAAGACCCATAGACCACTTATTGTTTCAAATGTTTCAAGCTAAGTGCAATGGCTATCTCTCACATAGTCATACATGCTCTCACACCTACAAGTGTAATGCACTTAGCTCCATGCTCGATCAAGTTACCTACTCCCACAAGCACTCTGGTATCCATAATCCAAGGTGCAAGCTCAAGCAAGCTTGATCCTCAAGCTCTAAGCTCCATTGCCACACGTGAGACAAGAGAAGAGAGGAGAAGAGAAGAGAAGAAGAAGAGAGGAGAAGATGGAGAGCTTCTCCACCATGGTCCCTTACCCTCACACACTCAGTCTCTCACTCCCTCACACTCCCTCTCCCAAGCACAAGCTCAAGCAAGCAATAAGAAGAAGAAGAAGAGGAGGAGGAGGAGAGCTAGTTTTGGCCACATGCAAGAACGAGCTTCTTCATTCACTTTTTACCTTTTATACAAAACCATGGTCCCCTTTGGGCACCCATCCCTTTTTTACATTCCTGGCCATTTTAGCCTAGGTTCTCTTTTTCTATTTCCTTCCTATTTGCATTGTGCCTTCACCCATGCCCATCTACTTTTACAAATTGCACACGAGGAAGCGTGGCTCTCTCTTACAAAATTTTATGGTGTGCATTTACATTTAAAATGTGCCTTTCCTCTTTTGCACTTGCCCTAAACTTTTAAGGTTGTCCTTGTGCTTTTGGCCTTTTTTACTCCTATTTTTTCAATCAGGCCACCTTTTTTCACTTTTTCCTACATCTTTTTAATTTTCTTTTTTCTTTCTTTACACTAGGATTAACATTACCCCCTCCTAGTCGAGTGCCAATCCCATGGCACTTGTTGGCACTTGTTGATGAGGGCTCTGGTGGTTGAAGGTTGTGGGTCGATGATGGAGCTTCGTGGAGATTGGCCATGGAGAAGAAGCATCACAAAATGGATGTGAGATTGTGGAGGCTGAGAGTAGATTGAGTGGATGATGGGGGCCTCCAAAGTCGATGGTCGTATGTACCTGAAAATGAAAAGAAAGTGCACTATCTAGGGGGTATGCCTACTGCACCGTGCAATGCGGGGTATCTGTGCCAGTGAAACTGGGAGTCGGGTTGAACCTCAGGGAAGCCTATAGTGGTGTCCCATACTTGAGGACCCAGTTTGTATATAGGGGAGGTGCTATGGGTGTGACTTAGGGAGATATGCCTACCCATAAGTGAGCACAAACTCCCTAGGTGTGTCCTACCCTTAATGTGCCGTAAGTGTGAAGTGGGGGAAAAAAAGGGCTAGGGGGTTAGACATGGAGCCGACCAACTGAGGCCACCAAATGCATCTAACTTGAGAACCCCTAGGTGGTGCAATGTTTGTGGCACTCTGATATTACATGGGAGTTTCTCCTTTACTTTTGCTTTGTGTGGGTCTTTTCTTTGTTTTTGTTTTGTTTTTTTTTTTTTGGGAGATACATTAAGAGGGAGCATGCTAGACATCATCTTGATGCTCTTCAGTAGTTAGTTTCGAGGGGCCTAAGAGATTTGCCAAGGAATGCATGGCTTGTCATATAGTCCTTTGCTCTTTTGACTGCACTTGTGGCCACAAAGGAGGGACTTGGTTCCTGCCCTCATTCTTTCTCTTGTGGCCATAAAGGAGGGCTTAGTTCCTACACTCATTCTTTCTCTTGTTGATTTGATTCAAAATTAGACCCTTTTTCCTGGACCAGCTCCAGTGGCTCCTATTGAGGAGGCTACATTTGTTGTTCTAGCTCCCTACAAAGAGAGTTCCTATGTGGTTAAGTTAATTGAGATTAGGTGAGCACATTTCTCCTCTACTGTGATGGCATGAAGTCCATGTTGTAGTGCTCTCCTTGTTGCCTCTATTTTTCTTTTTGATTGTTCCAATGTCTCTTCTTTTCTCCATTGTGTGACATTCAATGCTGTGCTGCTCAAGAATGCACATTATTGCTCCAGCATTCCTATCTTGACAGTCGTGGCTTTGCTTTTTTCTAGGAGGCGTTCACTCTCAGAATGGGCCAACTTGTAGGCTAAATCTTTGATTCTGTTTTTGCTAGAGCAATCTTCTCCTTCTCCTATTGCCTTGGTCATTCTTTCTCCTCTTCTTGCCTTTTCGTGCGCTCTTTTTCTAGTCTCTTTAATTCCTTCTCCACCCTTTGCAGCTCTCTATTTTCCTTGGAGGTCGATTGAGTTTTTCTTATGGGGTTTTTGAGAGTGATCTTTTTTCTCTCGTCTTGGCTCAAAAATTTTGAGCCTTGCTGCTCACTGACTGTCCTCTCCCCTTGAGGCTTCTTGCTATCGAGATTGTTGGTAATTCTCATTTTTATTAGCAACTCTCTTCGTGTTGTTGTGCTATTCCTTATGGACTTCATCTTCCCCCTATTCTCTTAGTGAAAGTGAGATGGTTGGGCTTTTTGGGGTGAAAGAGGGATGCTCCTTTAAGATTGGTGATGGTTGTGGGGTCTCCTCTGCTACTTCTCTTTTTGTCTCCCCCAGAGCCTACAATCAAAGCCTTGTAGGCAGGTTTTTCCCTCTCGGACTCTGTTGTGGTAGCTGGAGACTCCTCTTCTGCCACCCTTGGTATTGTGGCTAATATCTTTGCCGATGGTTGTATTGTCTTCTAGACGTAGGCATTCCAATTTACCTCATCCAAGGCATTGACTGCAAGACTCTCTAGCGATGGAATGCCTATTTTGTTCATGAGAGCATTATATCTCTGGCTTGAGAAAAGGGTGTGGACTATTTTATCTTGTAGGAAAATGGTGGGGTCCAAAATATGAGCTAGGCTGATTCCTTCATTTAGTGTAAACCTTCTTTTTATCCATCCCTAGCATCCCATACACATCCCTTTTTGGCCTATTTTTCAGCTTCTCCACTAATCCCAATGCCTTCTCCACAAAATCTAGATTAAGGGTAACTTCCACCTTTCTAGAGGCTTCACCTTGCCCGATGGTCATTGTGCCAATGTTCCTTCTTACGTCAAAAGTTCTTAGGAATTCTATGCATCTACTGTGGTTGATTTTCTGGCAAACCTTCTCTATGTATCTGTGGAGATTGCACTAGTCAACTATTTGTCTCACTGCACCTTTCTTGTTCACAAGCTCTCTCAAATTACTGACGCTATGGTACTTTAGTTGGTTGTAGACTTGCATTTTAGTGCGGTACTTGTGCTGCTCTCTCTGAGAATGGGAGTTAGCCTGCCATCTCAAGGTCCTGTTATTACACAACAATTTACAATTAGCTCCTTTTAAGTACTTTTTGCAAAAAAGGAAAAATTTTAGATCGAACATTATGGAATGGTGCAATGTTCGAGTAAGGAATGGAAACTTTTTATACTTCAAGCAATCCACACATTCCAAGCATGAATTCCATAAAAGATTTTCTTCAAGTACAAGTTTCCTTCATTCGTCCTTTATTGCTTTTGAACTTTTTTTTTGCCTTTGAAATTAAGTTTGAAGTTTTGAAGTTCAAGTCGTGTTTTCTTTTCCACCTTACCCCCTCCCCCCTAGGAATGATGAAAATCCTTCCTAGGATTGGAGGATGAAGAGTTAAGGGTCCTTTATTTCTTCATGATCCAAGCATAGAACTATGGGTTATACTTTAAGTGGGCGTGATTGTCCATGTTTTGAGGCAGCCTAATGTCTATTTGTGTAATGTAGGTCAGGACATCGGTTAGGAAGTCTCCAGAGTTCATTCTGTTGGCAATATGTAGTTCTTCCTTAGTCAGGAGTTGATCCAAATAAGGACGGGCCATGAAATATTCCTCTAAAGATCATTTTGTGTGTGATGGCCAAGACTCTGAAACGAGGTAGGAGCAACATAGGTAGGGTTGTACTCAACTGTTTTGATTGTGTGCCATGGATCTAGACATTTGAGGGATATCCCAAATGACCACTAGGTATCCTTAGATACTATCCACAATACTGTGACAACAAGTTTTATGTTTCAACAATGATGTCTGAGGTGATGGCATAGAAACTCATAGAATTAAAGAACCAGGCTAGTAAAACCCTCAATAGCCTAGTTGATATTGACAAAGATACACATCAATATCTTAGCAATATTTGAGGCAACACGGATCACACTTTCAATATCCATACTGATGGTTGTTGCATGTTGATACTCAATGCATTGGTATTGTGGCATCACACCTTAGGTTGTGTTCCCAAACAAGAAGTCTAAGACTTTCTAATGTAAGTTCCTTAAGTAGATGATGCTAAGTATCTTGCACATGCATGATGAGTTCTTCTGGATGCCTAAGTTTATTCCATGCCTATGGTCTCCTATGAGATGTGTTTATTCTAGGGAACACATAAGGATGATATGCATTATTGTGCCTAAGATGCTTAAAAGTGTATATAGGACTTAGGTGATTGTGATTGCCTAAGGACCTAAGGTACATGGTGGGTGTAAGGTGAGGACTAATTGTGGATAACTTTTGAGTGATTTGTGGTGCCCATGATTTAGTATTAGATGTGATCCTAGTGCATTTGAACTAAAAACATCGTGCCTAAGTGTTGAGAGCTTGTGATGTCTAGTTGAAGGGAATCAAAAAGGTGATTTCTTGGTGCATTGTCTTTTAAGAGATGCACGTCTAAGCATGACCCATTCTAGATGTACCTAAATATGTGAGTGCCATCTATTGGATGTGTGATTTTGGATGAGGGATTAGGTTATGATTGATCTAGCCTTTTATGGGTTTTGGTGAATGTTTAGGGGTGAAGTCCTAACTGCATAGGGAAAAGAGAATTGGGTAATTTTTTTATGTCCCAAAGAGGTGTCCCCTATGGCTATGATAAGGAGGTTCTTTGAGTTTATGTGCATGTTTTCTTTTAGGCCCGAGGGGTGCACCTATAAGAAATCATCTATATAACATGAGCTCAAAGGGTATTAAGAAATACCTTTTCTTTACATGCTATAACTCCATAAAATGACCCCTTTTACATTACTAAATTTACAGGTTTTTTTTCAAATTGTAATTTAAAAACCTCTTTTATAAATATAATTGTTTCTATAAGGTGGACCTAGCTATTTAATCATCACTCATTGTCACTATCTTATGTTTAAGGGTTTAGACAATATATGCAAGAGAGACATGGCTCATGAGAGGTGGCATGTTCTAATCTAGGGTTGGATGTGTGTACCTATATGTGGAGTATTTAGGAGAGGTGTAATATGCATCTCAATGGCTAAGAATATGACTTAAGGAAATGTGACCTAGGGTTATGAAGCATATCTAGAACTTTAATGGGTAAGTAGGGTTAGATGTGTGGCTCATACCAAAGATTTATTAGTATGAAGGGGATGCACTATATTCTAGGGCGAGCATTATGATCCTAAAGTGGTGTATGGCCCCAATGTGGTGCTCCAAGGTGTGTGCCTTCAATAAACAAACACATGGTGCCTAATTCTATCATCCAAAGATTAGATGGGTGTATAAGTTGGCTCTACAAGATAGTGTGTGTTAAAGATTGAAGGTCTAGAAGAGAATGTTGTGCACTTAGGTGGAATGCGCTATGAGTGCACTTGTGCCTAGGTGAGCTAGCATGCCTAGTGACTTAGGATCACAAATACTAGCCTGCATGTTGTATGCAATGAAGAGAACTACAAGAGAAGAAAGAGGAGAAAGAAGACTATAGAAGAGAGAGAAACTTTGGAAAAGGAGAGAGAAATACTAAAAATAGAGAGAGAAAGACATGAAGGGAGATAGGAAAGAAGGAGAAGCCATGGTAGCTGAGAAGGAGCTTAGAGAGATGAAAGGGATTTCAATTTATCATTCAATGATCACTTATAAATGTTCATTATGTCCTTTTTATAAATTTTTTAAGGTGGCCAACTATATTACTAAAATATTCCTTATCTTATTGCCCCATTTTACTCATTACATTCCACACCCACTCAAATGCTTTTTGTCCTCAAAAACAAAATGTGGGACTTATTATAATGTTTTTAGAAAGTGGTGGACATGGGTAAAGTACTACTATATTTAGACATTACGAAGAATCAATAATATTCAAGAATTTCTTGAAGGTAACTAATGAATTATAGGCTGTGGACCAAGTGTGATATATATACATCAATGCTGAACCATAAAGATGAAGTATTGGTCAACATGGGAGAGAAGAAACGGGAGAGCAAAGATTGCATAAGAGAGAGTGAGTGAGGAGAGAGAAATTATACATTAGGAGAGAGAAATGTTAGAGAGAGAGAGAGGGGAAAAAGCCATGAAAGTTGAGCCTGGGGAGGTCAATCATAAATATATGTATGTATCACGTGGGTACAACATAGGGGATTTTTAAAATACATTTTTCACATTTACAGGAGAACCCCATATAAAGGGGTTACTTATAGATTGAATAGAAAAGGGTTATATTTTATTAAGGCAAATTTCACAAATAATGATATTTATAAATAGGCCTTGAACGCACATGATATAGAAGGTATACATATAGTGAATTACCCAAGAAGCTGAGAAGGAGCTTGGAGAGATGAAATGGATTTTACTTTATTGCTCTCCATGGTCATTGATAAATGTCCTTACATCCTTTTAGACCTATGCAAGGTTGGCCAAGTGTATTGTTAAAATATTCATTATCCTAATGCCCCACTTTACTCATTATATTACATTCCCACTAGGATGTTTTTTGTCCTAAAAAACAAAAGGTAAGACTTATTGCAATGTTTTTCCAAAGTGGTGGACAAGAGTGGAGGAGTATTCTATTTAGATATGACAAGTCACTAGAGAATGCTTAAGTGGGAGAGGATGTGATATGTTGACTTTGATTTAAAAGCTTCCTGACTTCTCATCGCAAAATGGACTTAAAGAACTCTAAAATCATTAAATAGAGAAGATCTCAAGCAAAAACAAAATGAGGATCGTAACCCAACATTTTTTTCGGATTAACAAGGACTGCAGCTACCCATCACGGAAGTTACCACGTGAATGAGAGTCATGAGCCATATTAGTCATTAGTGTCAGTGTGTATAGTATGGATGGTCCAAAAATACTAGATTTTTTTACAAAACTAACATATTTTTTATATTTTGGATATTGTAAATATCCTAAAAAGCTATGGAAACTTCTAGAACACGGTGTCATGTAAAAAAAGCAAGTGGTTTTTTCAACCAATTTTAGAGATTTAATATGATCAAAGTTGTTTCAGCTAGCCTTAAGCTCTTCACCTATCTTTTGTCTAGATCGCCATCTAAGCTTCATAGTGGAAGTGCATGGGTGGATAGAGCCAATTTTGTATCAGTTGTTTGGAGCTAAAGAATTTTTTAATTCTCCTCTTATCTGTTGTGTACTCTCTAATCTCTTTCTCAGATTTTATTCACTGCATCGTGTAATTTTTACATGGTATCAGAGCCCAGGGGGCTCTAGGGATCGAAAGAGTGCACAACAGACAAAGGATTCAACAACAAAGAGGAACTATGTTATCTTTTGGAAGTGGTTCTGGTGCATCAGGAAGTGGTGCAAGAGGCGGTGCTGCTATATTGGCTATTCAAACACTTAGGATTCGTCCACCAACCTTCAGCGAAGGCAAGTTAGATGGTACAAACTACACCTTGTGGAAGTTCAAAATTACAACTATCCTTGATTCTTATGAGCTTTTGGAGACTGTGCTATGGGTTGATGCAAAACCACAGCCTACCCCCGACCCATCAAATTCTAGTGTGTGATGCTTCCTCCAAATGCAAAACTTCTAACGAAGGAATGCATATGTATTATGTGCTTTAGTTACAAGCTGTTTTGATAGTGTTCTCATACAACCAAAGCATTAGAGGCTTGGAATGTACTGAGGAGTTGGTATGAAACTCGAAACCAAACAAGGATTCAAAACTTGGAGAATCAACTACCAGTGGAGAAGTTTACTGAAGGAGAGATAGCTGAAGCATTCATCACTCGGATTAAGAATCTACGTGACCAAATGGCTGGTATTGGGATACAAAAGACTAGTGAGGAGCTAGCTCGAAGGTGTCTTCAAATTTGTCCAAAAAATTTTGATGGACTAGTAACTACCTTTAATACTCAGGTGAGACCTCAAGCTTTGAATTTTGAGGAGTTTTGTGCATTATTGATAGAGGAGGAGTTGAGGCTGAAAGCCCGAGAAGGAAGCAACAATGGAGATGATGCATTCTCTCCCAGTGCAAAAGGCAAAGGTGGTTCCTCCACCAAAAATAATGGTGAAAAAAATAAGAAGGGAAGTAAGAAGAAGTTTCAAGGAGAGTGCTTCTATTGCAAGAAGAAAGGACATGCAATCGCAAATTGTCATACAAGAAGGCAAATGAAAAAAATGGTATCCTTAAAAGTAAAGGGAAAGAGATAGTCAATACAGCTGAACTGGAGTTATTCATGGCGACCATTGAGGAAGTGTGCTCCTCAGTGCAAGAAGAATCTACCACTAACTCATGGGTGTTGGATAGTGAGGCCTCCCATCACATGACCAATAAGAAAGGTCTATACAGTTCTATGCAACCTCTACAAGAATCCATCACTGTGACAGTTGGAAATGTTGCAAAATGCGTTACTGCGGGCACATGTACTATTTCTTTTGTTGTTGCAAATGGTGAAGTCAAAAAGCTTTCAAATGTGTTGTATGTTCCCAAAATTAGGAGAAATTTGTTATCAGTTTGTTACCATAATTGATCTTGGTCATGAAGTGAGATTCAAGAAGACATGTGCATAAATTATCGACAGTGCTGGCAAAGTTGTTGGCAAAGGAGGAAGAAGGAACAACATGTATGAGCTAAGTGCTCTTACAACCATACCTAGAGTGGGCACAAGTAAGCTTTGGTATGAAAGCATTGAATTTGTAGTGTTAAAGGAGATGCACAAGTAAGGTATGGTTGCTCACCTACCTGTAGTGAGATTGAATTGAAGGAACCATGTGAAGCTTGTATGATGGGCAAGCAACAGAGAAAGACATTTCCACACAAAAGCAAGAATAGAACACAGGCTCCTCTAGAGTTGGTGCATGCTAACTTGTGCGGTAAGATACCTACACAGGCCTTGGGGGGATCTTCTTATTTTATGTTGATTGTTGATTACTATAGTAGGAAGATGTGGGTGTACTTCCTTCGTAATAAGGCTCAAGCTTTTGGTAAGTTTAAAGAATGGCTAAAACTTGTTGAGAATGAAATAGGGAAAAGTGTGAAGAAATTTAGAACAGATGGTGGTGGTGAGTTCAACTCGAAGGAGTTTGAAAACTTTTGCAAGAGCAAAGGGATCAAGCGTCAATCGGATGACGCCTCACACACCTCAACAGAATGGTGTTATGGAACGTAGGAATCACACCATTGTGGAGATGGCAAGATGCATGCTAAAACCATTTTTGTGTTGAAGCTGTTAATACTGCAATCTACATTTTAAATCGGAGCTACACAAAGGCTCTCAAGGGAAAAACACCTCATGAGGCTTACACTGATAAGAAATCTGTCTCACATTTCAAAATTTTTGGATGTGAATGTTATGTACAAGTTCCAGATGAGAAGAGAAACAAGTTAAAACCAAAAAGCAGAAAATGTATCTTCTTGGGTTATAGTGATGAGAAAAAGGCTTACAAATTATATGACCAAGAGGCAGAGAAGATCATCGTGAGAAGACAATGCCACTGTTAGCTGCTTCTTACTAATCCAAGAGAAAATTCGTGAACCCAAAGAGAAACAATAACTAGAAACTGACTTCCTGGAATTACTGTCTCTTGCCCAATCTAAGTCACAGTTTCCCATAAGAGAAGTTATGGAACTGTATGTGATACCATAGTCAAGAGTTTCCTTCAAGTATATGAGCACCCCCATCCTAGCTTTCCAATGACTCTCATGAGGTTTGTTTGAGAACTTGCTCAAAACACCAATAGCAAAACTTATATCTAGTTTGGTGTTACACAAGTAGATCAGGACTACCGACCACAACCTCCTGTACCTCCCAATGTCTGCTAGTGCCGACGTATCCTCAAGGGATAACTTTGCATTCACCTCCATAGGTGTAGCTATCTCCTTGCACTCGGTCATGCCAAATGCCTTCAGGATCTCTCATGCATACTTCTTCTAAGAGATGAAGATCTTTCCTAGACTTCAATCCCCAAACAATAGTGTAGCAAGCCCAAGTCTGTCATTTCAAACTCAAAACTCAAACCCTTTCGAGTTTGGTTGATCATATCTTCATAGTCACCTATAATAAGAAGGTTGTCCACATATAGGACAATTACTACATACTTTTCACCATCCCTGTAAACATACAAGTTAGCATCTCAGGCACATCTTTTGAAGTTTAACTTTTAAAAGAACTTATCTATCTACTGATACCATGCTCTGGGGGGGCTTGTTTCAACCCATACAATGCCTTCTTTAGATTACACACTTTGTTCTTAGAATGGGGGGTCTCAAACCCTGGTGGCTAAGCCATGTACACATCCTCCTTGAGATCACCATTTAAGATTGCTGACTTAACATCCATTTAGTAAACTGGCCACTACTTGTGGGCAACCACTACAAGTAGTATGGGAATAGTGGTCATTCTAGCAATTGGGCAAATAACTCTTGAAAATCAAACCCTTTAGCCTATGAAAATCCATGTGCAAGCAGTCTGGCTTGGTACTTTTCTAAGATATCATTAGCCTTGTACTTTACCTTCCAGATCCACTTGGTGCCAATAACCTTTTGCTTTGCTAGCCGATCCACTAGCACCCAACTGTCATTCTTCATTATGCTACCATACTTGGCTTGCATAGCTACCTTCCATGCTAGATCTGCAAGTGCTTCTTCTAAGTCAATTGGCTCCTTTACTTCTCTCATAATCTCAGCCATCAGGGCTATATTGACTATGTGAGCAGAAGCCCTCCTTTGCTCCTCTATTCTCTGAGACCTCCTTGCTCCGTCTGCCTTCTCCTCAACAATAGATGTAGGCATAGAATTATTGTGGTCATAGAGCTGCTTCATCGAACACGGCAATGGCTTTTCCATTGGGGTGATGTCAGATTGGTGAACTTTTTTCTCATCATCTGAAGATGATGCTTCCTCCTCCTTAAGGATAGGGACAGCTCTCGGATAGATTTATTGTGGACTACTTCTTTACTTTGATAATAAAGTGGATGAACTAGCAAAAGAAAAATCTAGAAACACAAGAAGTGCAAAAAATTCCTAAATCAAGGAGAAAGGCGAACAAGAAAAAGTGCAGGTCGATACTTTTGTAAAAGAGCGCAAGGTGCACCATGATTTATTTTGTAAAAGAGCGGCCCACCCATGCAAATTGTAAACGGTTAGAGGCACGGGTTGAGGCCATGCCAATAGGGAAGAGGAGAAGAAGGATTGGAGGAATGTGCCACGGACCAAAGCTTTAGACCAAAGCTCGGACCAAAAAGGGGATGGCCGCCCAAAGGAAATTAGGTTAGAGTTTTGTATAAAAGGCAAAAAGTGAATGAAGATGCTCATTCTTGTTTGTGGCCAAAAGTAGCTCTCCTCTTCTTCTTCTTCTTCTTCTTCTTGCTTGCTTACTTGAGCTTGTGCTACTTGAGAGAGGGAGTGTGAGAGTGTAAGGGAGTGAGTGTGTGAGGGTGAGGGACCATGGTAGAGAAGTTCTCCATCTTCTCCTCTCTTCTTCTCTATCATTGGTGGAACCTTACAAGGATGGGGCATTGAGCATATCTAACATTTTCACCACTGTGCTTATGGGATTCAGTCCCTTATCCTAGATTTCTTACATTTCCCTTGGCCCAACTGCTCCATACAAAGAGGCTACACTGGATGTGATTGTCTAAATTTGCAACACCCCTCCTCCATCACAACCAAAAAAGACACAAACTATGTAGAGGCTTTAGTGAGCAACCACCTCCAAAATGTGGGCACACCACAAACATGGTAATAATCCAGAGAGACTATCGCAACAAAGCTAACTGTGGGTACCAAAAACATGGTGGATATCCAATGTTGTAATAGGGGCTTCACAAAGTGTGTAGAGGCTTTACTGCCCGGTTACATGAGGAGTTTACAAGCTTATGAAAGGAGCATTGGAGCAAGGCTATACAAGACTTCCAAAAAGTCTATCAAAGTAGTGTGAATAGAAGGATCAATGAGGCTTGTCCTTCTGCTCCTGATGGTCTTCTTCTTCTACTACTACTTCTTCATGTCCATGGTCTTCTTCTTCTTTCACAACTGCAAGATAGGCCTTTTGATGCCTCTTTCTGGCATAATAGAATTTTTTAGTATGCCTGGTCCTTTTACAGAAGTCACAAACTAGCTAGTACTTTTTGCCTTTGTGCTTGTTGACATACAACACTTGTTTATCCTTAGAGATACTTGGGTCTTCTTTATTTTTTATCTTCTTTTCTTCTTCTAGTAGGGAGGCCTGAATATCAATAAGTTTAGGATTTTGTATGTTGATTAAAGTAGTGGAGACATTATCATAATCTCGAGGATGGATCCTCAAGGATCTTACTGTAACGTGCCCGTCTTCGGCTATCCAAGCATGTTTTAGCGGTCCGTCGAGAAACGAATCTAAGAGTTGCCGCCCGGCACTCCCATGGAATGTTCCAAGATTTTTTGCCTAGGGTTTCTCAAGTCCGCCTCGCAACAGAATGTTCATGGCCGAATGCACTAGGATCGAACTGAAATTTGGATTCCTAGGGATTAAGATCTCCTGACAACATTCTAGCGTTGGGTCCTGGACATCCTACTTTACGTAGGGATACCCAAGTTGAAGCACATCCATGTCGCACTTGGTTCAAAGAGAATGGGAAACAAGAGGGATGCACCACTCAACCTCTCTGCCATAAGGCCTAGTCCCATTCTGGTCCCCTAAAACGGCATGAATCATGTTCTATTCTAATATTACCTAAAGGTTGTTCGTCTATAGAACCTTGTGAGAAGCCTCCCTGCTTTCTGGGACCACCCTACCATTCGACGGACCCGTCAGGGGTTCCGCCCACCCACTTCCCTCAATGAGCATTCTTTAGTTACCTAATTAGGTCCTATCACATTTATGTGGGACATTTAAAAATAGCTTCCTAAATTAAGCCCTTTAAGAAATCGGGTTCGTTTGCGTAACTTATGGCATTGACACAAAAGCAGTTAAGACAAGTTCTTTGGAAGTAAACTTTATATTATCATCTTAACTGAAATACAAGTCTTGTCCTAAAAGGACGGGTTCCGCAATCTGTGAGGATGCGTCTTATTTCTTCCAAGTATTTGCCCTTGCACTAGAAACAGGGCCTCGAGAATCTATCCCGAGTCACGTAGATTGTTTGAGTAGGACCCGGAGGCAAGGAATTTATGGCTAGAGCCCCTCTGGCATCCAAGTGTCCTCCTACATTCAAATTAACCTACAAAGAGACCTCTCGTGGCGAGTTCGGTCCACATTCCCATCACGATTATTTGGAACCCCCTTGGCTAGGGTTGGCGGTTAGCTAGGGGTAGCTTGGCCTGCCCTCCTTGAATTCAACCAGATTTATTATTCAACTTTCCATTGTGAGCTTGGGTCATTCATTTCATTCACAGACATTGAACCTAGATTTACAAGCACAAACAAACAGTGAAGGCGAGTGCTCTCAAGACACCTGCTAAGGTGGAGTCCTCATCTTTGACGCTAACGTCGCCTTTTTTTATCATTCCTGCCTTGGCGTCATTATCCATTACTTCCTGGGGGATGGGGAATACCCTCTGCTTGACCTCACTACTATGTATTAGGGCAGGACAAATTTACTATAGTTTAAGTGAGGGCTTCCCTGGATTACTATCCTTTGATCCCCCTATCTTAAGATCTTGGTCTAGGGTTTTGTTGGGTCAATTGGTAATCATCTTCTCCTATCTTAGAACTCTATCGGGTTCTAGGCTTACCCTAGGATCTCCTCGTCTTCATGATAATGGATACTTATATTTACTCTTTTTCTAGGACAACATAAACTAAGTCTACTTACCATTTTCGAGATAGCTACGAGCATCGAATGTAGCTTGGCGAGTAGTCATTCTCCTTGTGGGTACTACATTTGATCTTCCTTGTGTTAGTTTCGGGATGTTTCATATTCTGGAGACGATATACCCAAGCGTGTTTTTGGGATCATCGCGGTTGGCTATTGGGGTAGAGACCACAAGCGTGTTGACTTCAAGTAAGAATTATGGTCGTAAGGACAAGCCTATTTATTTTACGACTAAGGTTCTAGGTGAGCTAATCCTTGGCTTCACTTATCGGCCAGGACCTTATTTACCAAACTATCCTTTTCAAATAAGCTCAACAATTCATGTGCACATCATAATCTACCTTTTTAGATGCATATCCCATTATGTGGTGCAATTGAAGCTATTCAAGATGCCATGCAAATCCCAATGCAAGTCTCCCCTATGTTGTCAATGCGATGCGAGGTCCCTATTCGTAGAAATCCCTTTCAGTACATTTATGCAACTCATAAGGCATGACATAATTACTTAAATGCGAGTGTACATGCATCTGTTGAAATTACAAGTTAATTCTCTGTAATGGTCTATGGGATATTTATGTACCTTGATCATCTATGATGCATCTGCGGAAGTTAGATCTTATTTCTAGACTTGTATTCGCTATACCCGTTGATACCCATTTTATTTTCGACATTCCATGATTATTAAACCTCTTTTGGCTACCTTTCAAAATATGCAACTACCTGACGTGAGGCATGAATATATTTCTAATAATGCTTATGCTTAAATACCCGATTTCAGTTTCTAATGTGGTAGCGGTACCTAGTTTTGGAGAGTCGAGTTAGCATTTCCACCTGATAATTTGTTCATTTTGATAGTGGTGTCTTTCCCCGACCCTTCCCCTGTAGTCGCGACTTTTCCAATTTCCTAGGAGAGCTTATGCTTTGAGGCCATTATGGAGTTGGAGAGGCGGCCTTTGCTCCCTTCGAAGGACTCCTTGGTGCCGAAGTTACTACGCCTTATCTTGCCTTTCGTGGACTCCTTGTCAGCTTGAGGCAATCAATGGAGAGATTACGAGGCTTGTGATGGTGAAAGACGGCACTTGAGCCTTTGCTCAAGGAGGGGGTTGGTTCTTGAGTCTCTTCTCCCTCTCCCTCTTCCTCTTACTCTCTCCCTCTCTCTCTTCCTCTCTCCCTCTCTCTCTCTTACTCTCCCTCACTACCTCTCTCTCTCTCTCTTAAGCTTAGCAACAAGGGGGAGAAGAGAAGAATGGTGTCTCCCCCTTCTTAAGGAGGGGGGAGATTATATAGGGGAGTAGTGGGTATTAATGTGGGGGAAATAATACTATGATAGGGTTTTGTCATGGATCGATTGCGTGTTGAGTGCTTGAGGTCCTAAGCACAAACAAATTTGGGAGTCTCTTGGGTGTAAGCCGATAGTGATGGATGCATGCATTATCTCCCTCTTTACCTTTGTTGAGTATGCATTTAGTTTCCTGTTATCATCATGATCTCCCCCTTCACCTAATAATTTCGGCTCCCTCCCCTTGTTATATCCATGTGTCGTCATCACGGCCATCTTTTGGTTGCAACCCCCCCTTCCGTCGTCATCTAGGGGGGGAGGAAAATGTAATTAAAAATAATTTGTTTTTATTTCAAAAATAACAAGGTAAAGAGGGGGTAGAATTTGACGATGAGGGCGACTGTAATAGGGGGGAATCTGTTGGTGACGGCGTCGGACGACAGTAGAGTGTTACACTTGCCCACAAATGGGAGTGTTACACTTGCCCACCCACTTCCCACAAATGGTTTTCTTTAGTTTTCTAGTTACCTATCACATTAAGTTAAGACATATGAAAGTAGCTTTGTTAATTAACCCATTATCATAGGTTCCTTCGCATAATTTTACGGCACAACATAAAGATAGAGAAAATAATTTTTTCGCAAAATATATTTATTTATTATTTTGCAAAGTTATTTACAATTATTATCCCCTTTAGCCTACGCAGAAGATAAATTTCCGTTCACCAGAAAATCCCTTCTGTCTGCGTAGAAGAAAACAAACACTCGAGGATTTCCATCCCTTCACTAGTACTAGGGACTCCAAGATCCCATCGTGATTTGCGAGAGGGTCATGCAATTCCTAGGAGCGATGGAGAGATTTACAGCCAGAGCCCCCTAGCACTCCCACCTCCTCTTGCCTAACGGATTCCTCATCGAGAGATCTCTCGCCGTCAGGGCCAGTCCAAAGCTCTTCATGGTAATACAAAATAATCCACCTTGGAACAAGGTTCCGCATCTAGCCGTGGGGGAGGCATAGCATGATCTTTCCTCTTATTATCCTGATTATATATTTACAATCAGATCTAACTACTGCAAGCACAATCAATCTTTCTTGTGCAATCATCAATGCATGCACAAATCAAAAAAGAAATAGCAGCAAGTGTTTTTAGCATAGGAAGCAACCCACCCAAATCTAGGGTTTCTCTTTTAAGGTCCCACCTTATTCTTAGGGTTTTGCTTCCTACTTGCAACTCTTTTTCGAGATCCGCAAGTTATTTTGTGAATCTGAAGTTTATAAGTTTATTTTAACCTTATAAAAAATTTGGTATTTTCACCCTAAAAGAAAATATGGGCATTTATACCATGGCAGGCAATTCATGTGCTACCCTGCCCTAACCCGCGCTTAACAGGACTTCAAATGCTTTTCCAAGTCTGTTTAGAGATTAGAATTTGTATCGATAAATTCTTATCAATGTCCAACAAGTCCTATAGACTTCCAATATTTATTTAATTTCCTAATATTGATAGTTTTAGGGTTGTCAAGTATTTCATAGTTGTTTTTGCTTCAACATTCTTGATATTTTAGGTTAGATTATCTCGCTGACTCATACGTGGGTATTGACGCTCTTGCTAATAAAATCATTAATATTATCATTGTACTAAGAAAATAATTTTTATTTTACTTTACTCATATTCCATGGTTTAATCGACGATGTCTAACCATTATTTTTCTAAAAACTTCATTCTAAGCAATGCAAAAATCATAAGTGAATTTTTTCTTTTATCTTTCATACATCGAATTATATTTCCACGCACCTAATTTATGTGCATCTAGTATATATTTTCCTATGCAATTTTCTATTGATTTAATGCATTGATTATTTCATGATATTATCTAAATGATTTTTTATAAATTATTATAAAACTCATATGCATCTTTTTATTATTAGCAAAATAAAATAGAGATAGTTACTTTTAAGAAAAATTTATAAAATATTCCCTTTTCTAACACCGTCTACCTTTTTTTGATATTATAATCACATGCATCATTAATAAAAATACAATAAATATCACAAAATAAATCATAATTAAGATATTTTCTTAATGACAAGCATATAATCCTTTTCCAAGTGAAAGATTCTTTTCACTGAATAGTTAATTATTATATTACTTAGGCTATTTTTCTAAGCGATAGTTAATATGCATTTTCTTTAGAATGCGTTTATAATCATTTAAATCCAAATATAGTGATAAGCTTATAAAACATTAATTTTTTCCAAACTGACGAGATGTTAACTCTATTAGGTTTTTAGTAACGGGGGTTTCATCAATTCCTACCGCGTGATTTTCTCCATTGGTCGTGTTTCTTACTTCTCTTGCTTCAAATGGCCTTGTTGAGTTTTTGCGACCTCGTGGAGCCATGGATGAGCCATGGATGTCAGGCGAAATTATCGTGGTAGTTCAGGGAGAGTTGGTGGTCATCCATAAAAGTTTCACCAGCGTTTTGCTTAGTGATATGGCTATATGAAAGGAAGGCATAACAGGGGGTAGAGAAAATGGAAATGATGTAGAAAATGGGTATTTTCCTCCTTCAAGGCTCAAGCTACAATGGAAAAGAGAAGTGGAGAATTTTTTCTATCATCAGGAGGTCTTCCTTCTTGCTTTCTTTGTGAAGAAGAGGGGGTGTATTTATAGCCATGAGGGGGAGCATGTAGTCGACTCATTCTTTTGGCTACTTGTTAAAAGCTAAGTAAGCTTTATTAAAAATCCTTTTTGATTGCCTACTTGTTGGACAGTGGCATGGGGATGATTTTAAAATGCTTTATCTCCCTCTATAGGCGTAAAAAAGTCATAATTTTTGCTTATTTTTTTAAAAACGTATTTTTTCTTTAAAATGACTTCATCTGGTGGTTTTTGGCCAAGTTACCTTATGACTTATCTAGTCTATAAACACAAAGTGGAGAGAGGAGGTAGCACGCTCAAAGAGGGCAAAGGACTTGTCTGGTGCAATTTCTTTGCCAAAGCATCTTGAGACTACCATAGGTGCAAGTCCTAGTTTTGATCCCACCATGCAACAAGATGATTTGTCAGGGGCAGGAACTATATTGCGCACATTGAGGAATCACCAATGTGCACTGACAATTGGCATTCCCTTTGATGCTATCACGCTAGTGAGAGTTATCGGCCAAGGTGCCTTCAAATAGTGTGTTGAAGCTACCATAACCAATGTTAGCTATTTTCCTTCAAATTTAGAATATTGCGCTAAAATGTACAAGGGATCCAACAACACCAAACTACAAAATTTCAAGTGGAGCATGGGATGCAGAAAGTTAATGCATCAATTGTGCGGTGCATTGCCTTTACTTTTTAGGCCCCTTGGGTTACAATCTTTCCCTTCTTCAATGGTCATACACTGAATGATATATTGATGTGGGGTCCTTTTCAAGAATGGAAATACAGAAGAATAATCAAGCGTCTGCACAAGCCATCAATGGGATTCAGACCTGGTCCTGACATGGTGCCCGATGTAGAGGAGATGGCCAGAATTGTGGGTGTCATAAAAAATATGCCAAATTTTATTCATGCATCGGTAGTTGGGATGAAGACTTGCATAGTGCCAGTGTCATCCATTCAGATTTGCATGCTAACAATATAGTATTGGACTTTACTAGAGATAGCACCCCTAAAATTGGTATCATATATTGGGGTCTAATGCTTATTTCTGGTATGACAAGACCAACCCTCAATTGGCAATGTGGGGGGTAGATGATCCCATGCACATTATAGATTAGCGTAGATGGAAAGGAGCGTTAGAGAGGAAAAGAAGGCCATGGATTGCACCCAAGATCTATGACCCACTATGCATGTCTGCATATGGTAAGGAGTCAAATGTGTATGCAATTGGATGGCTCATCATCTGCCTTGCTGAATTTTGGTGCTTAGGCCAACGCTTGTGGTTACATAGGGAGCCGAGAGATGCTCCAAATAAAGAGATCATGCACCTAATAGAGTTCAAGGCAAGGGACCACATGTTGGGGCAGATGATAGGGCCATGCGAGTATCATTTGCAGATCTTGATGACTTTTTGAGGACGAAGTGTGGCACTAATCCTACAAAGGCACAAAGACTAGTCGTAGATCTTGGCCCTATCCTAGCTCACCCTTACTAAATAATCCACATCTTGCAATCTCTTCCCATATTTTGTAAAACACCTAATCTAGTTTTACTAGTCTCTATGACTCATGGATCCAAAGATGCCTTGAAACATATCATAATTTTTTGTAAAACTCTATGGAATACAACGTGTAATTTGTACTATATAATGCCATCTTATGAGCATCATACTCCATCTCCATGCCATTACGCGTAGAATGTAAATGCTTTACATGCTTGAGTAATATTTGTGTGGGTTGCTTCAAGCCATTTGACTCATATATGAAGTTTACTATTATTAATCACATCTTGATAATTAGATTTTAGATCCACGATCTTTCCACAATGCTTTCCACTTTATAATTTATAAAGATAACACTTAAAAACATCATATTTTATTGTTCAATTAAGATATGCTCCTGTAACAATCTTTTAATGTTGAATGCAAGTTTTACATTTGAATAAGTGATTTTTCATTTGGATTTCATGGGAGATTTTTACAAGATTCAAGTAATCTTCGATGATACTCAAGAAAATCTAGGTCTTGCGAGACTAAGAAAAGATGGATCTGAACCTACCTTTGCTCAAATTTGTGAACAAATTGAAGGTGATGAGCTCATAGATGGGTCTTTTAACTTCATTAAGGACAATTATATTATTAAAAAGTGACAAGAGGAGCGGTGAACTCTTAGTGATAATCTTCAAATTTACATCAAGAGGTGTGCTAGTGTGACGAATGAGCCACGTTCTCCAAATAAGCAACAATGTTTAGAACAAGTTGTAGATGATCAAAATGAAGCTTTAAGCAACCTCACTTCAAAGCTAAAAAGTAAATTGTTAAGTCCAAGCACTCTTGAGACTTGGAAACATGAATGCAATAGAATAAGGCTAAAGTTAAAACAATCAAGAATCTCAAGGGATGATAGATTTGAATTACACAGCAAAGATATCAATGGAGAATCTCGAGTTCGCGTTTGGTGTAAAAAATGTAACTCGTTGTATGGGAAGGGCTCAATGGAAGGGAAGCATGCTGCATATACTTGTCTTTCTAACTTCATGAGGACACACATAATGCAGAATAAACATCATGAAAAAATTTATCTTATGTTTTGAGGGCTTACAAAAGTGGATATACAACATACTGTAGTTCATCAAGAACCAGATGATAAGAAAGAAATAGAGAAGTTAGATTCTTACATGGAGAAACATAAAGGTATTATCTTTTTTCTTTATTTGAGTTTATATATGCAGTTCTTTCTATTGAAAAATAGGTTGTGCATTAGATGAGGCTTTTTAATATCAAACTCATTATATAATATAAGTCTACTTTTCATGTAGATTGGGATTTTGAGGTCATCAAAGCTACCTTACATGACTTCAAAGACTAAATCTTTACTTGTGTAAGGTGCAAGTACGATGACACATGGCTACATTTGTGTCCTTCAAGGTCTGACCTATATACAATTTTGATAGAGCATACAAAACCAATATTGCACACAAAGGCGTTTTTGAAGGAGGAGGAAAAATCCAAGCCATTGCTCATAGGATTGCGTGGATGTCCTCGAAAGGGTATAGTGCATGATCCAAAACAAACATCTCTTAGCAAGTTCATGGTCTCTATAAAGGCTAGAAATTCAACTTAGGGTGATCCATTGGCCTCATCTCTAAATGACCATGAAGATGATGAAAATTCATTGGTAAGTTTAAACTTGCTATGTTGGGGTTTATGTAGTCACATAATTGAGGTCAGCAAGAAGAGCATCAATGTGAAATCTTTATTAGATGATCAATGTAATGGCAAACTTTGGTTTTCAGAGCCTTTTACCAAGGCAAATCTGGATTATGAAAATACATGCTTTCAAATAGATGGTTGTTTTCGTTACATTGATTGTCCACGTATTTCAAATAGTGGGCAACCATTCACAAACTTCTATTGTGCTCATTGCAAAGATATACCTAAACTTTCTAACTTTAGGATAAGAGTATATAGGGAGAAGTTAGCCCAAGAGAAGAGAGGGGATAGGGGAACTGATTTGGCAGAAGATTAGATTATCTCATTAGACAGGAGCTTAGACAAACAACACTTGTTGCCAAAAAGCATATAAGAGGACTCACTTTTAAACTATGCAAGTATAAGCTTCGACTTGCAGCTCTTTCAGAAGGAGCTTACATGAAGCCAACATGGAGTCTCTTAATCGAAGAGATGTAAAAAGATTTTATAACAATATAATAGAAGCCCATAGATTGGGAAAATTTGGTGGAAAACTTGCTCTATGGGACTTCTTACAAGACATAGCTACAAATATGTTACAATCAAAGGGAGGCCAACAATATAGTGTAAATACCAAAGTGTTGTTTGAGGTTGCAAAGATGTGGGGTGGACCAAGGTTGCATGATTTCCTCACTACTAACCTCAATGGCCCTTCACTCTCAACGACAAAGAGAGCCCACAGATAAGCCACCCACTTCATACCTGGTACACATGGATATATTTTTGATGCCATTGCTGAAATATATTGGAAGGAGAAAGAAAAACATCACATTGCAAGAAAGATTCACTTTATTTTGGTGGAAGATGAGACTACCATAAAGAAGAGAATAAGGTAAACATATTGCAAAAAAAAAAAGGGCTTATAAAAAATATTTTCGATCAACTTTTAAATTTTATGACATTTGTTGTTTTGATTGTAGGTGGAACCCTAAAGATGATATGCTTATTGGGTTTGATGGATACAAGTCTTTAGACCATGAGTGTGGGACTTCATGCATGATTAAAGTTGGAGAAGGAAAAGCAGGCTATGATGTAATTGTTGATGCTTTTGAGACTCGTATCATTGGTGGTTATGCAAGAGTCTTTGTTGCAAATCCACTTCATGAAGCACTTCCATGCTTATTTGTGGCTGCTCATGGCACATGCAATCGGTTTGATGCAAGTTTTTTCCAAAGGCAATGGAGTAAAATCTCAACATTATGGGATGAGAAGCTTGCCTCGATAATAGTTCCTATTATTAGACATGCATCAAATGAAGATAGTTGACGAAGAAAACTAATGTCAACTGATTATGTTCACAAACATGGCACCAGATACAAGATTGAATGGAATGGATGGTCTCTCTCACCCAAATTATCAAATGGAGGGGTTTTGGGTCTACATGATTAAGATTTTATACATAAAGGACAAAAGCTTGTCAATATTCTTGACAAACCAAAGCGTCAGCTGGCTCTAGGTGATGTTTGGGTTACCTTGAATCATGTTGCCATTGTTTATGATTCCTTTTCAGTTGACAAGCATATGCTCAAGGAAGCTGATATCAGGCGAGATGGTTGTCAAAATTGGGCTGCAACACAAAGAATGTGCAGTAGGCAAGTCCAATGGTGTTTGGGGGAGCTAGCAAATAATGGAAAACATGGAAAACAGAGGAGCATGGTGGGAACACAAGCTTACCTTGAAATTGTAGGAGATACATTGATATTTTCTTGTCTCCACACTTCAGCTTGGTGGAGAGACTCCATTTAGCAGCAAAAGTGGCATTCTTTTTTCAAGTTTGGAGATCTTGGATTATGAAACATGCCACATATACATTGTCAAAAAAAATTATTAGTAAGGAGGCATTCCTAGATGTACAACTATCGTGCCACTTTGTTGTACTACTCATAAAATATTTTAAAGACTTTCATTCAAATAAGATACTTCCAATACATTTGATTGGATATGATACAGTTGAAATCTTCTTCAGCAAAGTTGGAAGCATGGTTGGGCAAGAGCACACTTATGATTTGATGGACATGCTACATAGTATAGGGATCTTGAATAAGCTTTCATATTTTGAGTGCAAGGAGAATAGTGTGAAATTTACATGTGCCCATAAGAAACAAGAGCACGTAAGGAGAGAGTTGAATCTCAAGGAGACCGTGGAAGAAGCAGATTTAGGTGATTACAGATGTGTTTCAACTAATGAGAAGATAATTGATGCCTTGAAAAGGGGGTTATAAAGTGCTCACCACATTTGTGAGTGTTTACGAATGAAACTAAAAGATAAAGAGGATAAGCAATGGTGGTTGGAGCCTTGGTTCAAAGGTTTTTTTTAATGGTTACGCCAATTTAAATTTCCAAGATTCTGATACAGATGAGGAATTTTCAGTTCCTACAAATGATGGAGTGGATTCAGAGGAAGATGTATCCACAAGTGAGATAAGGCATGTAGTAGATTCTTTGTTAGATGAAAAGGACAAAGTAAATCCAGTAGTGGAGCTTGACAATAATAGGTTTCTTTTTAAATCAACATTAGTAAGTCAACTCAATGGCAATCCCACATTGTCCAAAGATAGGCTTACCAGGGTGCGACAAGGAGTATACTATACTAAGGAGGAGAAACATCATACTCAAACAAATGACAATCTATTTGGCATTGGTTCAAATTGTGCTGTGTTCTTCCAAGAAGAGCATACCAATGGGAAGATCACAAGGATATTGATAAGATCTTCGAAAAGTATTTAAAAAAATAAAAGACAAAGTGTGTGGTATTTTAGGATGAGTTCAAAAGATGAGAAGAAAAGTTGGTGGCACCTATGTGGAATACAAGAGAGGGTTTAGCCTCCTAGAGAGGTCCTTAGGAGTGGAGGTTCAACTTGGATGGTATCAAAAATCAAAGGGAACTCGGACCTTTACATATGATTTGACAGACCTTGATATGATAGATATTGAAAGTGTCAATAATAACAAATATGAGCTTGATGAAAATGATTGGAAGATCTTCAATGAATTCATAAATAACGATTGAGGATAGGTAAATGAACATTATTTTTAATCTTTTTTAGTATTATCTCTTATGTAAATTGAGAGAATGAAAAAAGTATTATAGAGTGATTTTTTGGCATTTTCCTTCATGTTAATGTTTTATATTTGTATGTTTGTGCCAGGAAATGTGACTAATGGATCATGGTGATGCATCTAAGCATGTTAGAATTAGCATGGACTCTAGCTTTAAAAATGCAAAGGTGTTGAGTAGAACACACTTATGGATTGGAGAAAAATTTTGTATATCACATTTTTTGTATAACTATATCTACTTTGTAAAGGAATACAAAATAACTTTTGTATAAATGCAAAAATCAAAAACCATATTTTTTCATTGAATCATCATGTGTATTTTGTATATTCACATTTTTTGTATAGCTACATCTAATTTATAAAGGAACACACAAAATAAGTTTTCTGCAAATGCAAAAATCTATTATGTGGATTATTCTAGAATTTACTTGTGGAAATACAACATGTTTTTGCTTTTAATGTGCCTACCTCCTTGAATTATAAATGAAGAGTGGCTTCATTGTGTTGCTTGAATTATGGATTGAGTAGCATTTATCTCTTGTCATCTCCGAGAGAGAGAGAGAGAGAGAGAGAGAGAGAGAGAGAGAGAGAGAGAGAGAGAGAGAGAGAGAGAGAGAGAGAGAGAGAGAGAGAGAGAGAGAGAGAGACGCACACACACACACACACACACACACACACACACACACACACACAGAGTGTGTGTGTGTGCATGTGTATGTATGTGCGACAAATATGCCTTTGATCTAGAAAAGAGTAGTGGAGAGGATATTTTGAGATGAACTAGATACAACATATACAATGGTATACCTTGCTATAGCCCTACTACCACCATAATAGTGCAACATCAAGATCAATATTGCAATGTAAGCAAGCCCAAAGATAGTAATAGGATGGTTAAAGTATTTAGTTTTGTATTTTTTTATTAAAGACCTCTAAGACTAACACTGGGCTAGTCTAGCTTCCTAGTAATTGTGCATCATAGCTTTAGGCAATGCTAGCTGTAAAGATACTAACGTGAATGCCCTTTGCTATAACTAGTTCTAGGTTGAGAATTGCATGCTCTAGTTATATACTTGATGTCTCTATCTAGAAATTATTTGAAAATCTTACTTTTATTGATAAAATATTGAAATCTATCTTTGTATGTCCTATATTACAATGATATTTTCATACTCACTAGAACTACTAAGAGATTTTATGAACCATTGGGAGTTGCTTTGTGGTCAATTCTATATTGTAGTATCTTGTATCTATACTATTACATAGGCATCTATTAAATTCTTAAAAAAATAAACTCACAATAAGGGATTTATAAATATTGCTAAAAATTCACATAAGGGCCAAGAAAATTTTACAGAATAGGTTACATAGGGATATATAAAACATGCCTTGAACGCACGTGATACCTAGGATTTATACATAGTAACTTACCCAAGCCATTAACTATGGTTGCATTATTCTTCTTTGATGAGAGGATCCAAGTTGTCAACCAAAATTCTAAGCTTTCATATCACATTATCCACATTGGAGATTGCTATGCTGTAGATTTTTAGCCAATTAGAAGTATTATGTTGAAGCAACAATAGCCTTTTTGAATCAAAAAGTACTTGAGCAATCATATCATTATCTATAATAGTATGATGTAGCTCGATAGATTTGATGCAGTAGAGTATACCTTGTAGAAACATAGAAGGAGGTGGCAATCAACTGAGGTATCCCGTAACATTGAGCTCTAGATTCTACACAACTGACTACAAAAAGAAATGTTCAAGTAGTTAGCTCATTTATAGGATGCAGGATACAGGGATGAGTAGTTGATTGCACTCTCCCGGATGAGCGTTTTACCAAATAGCATTAACATATAAATTAAAAACATTAACATAGAGATTATAAACTAGCTATTTTTTTTATTTATGAAGAAAAAAATTGGAACAATTTACAACTTTTGTAGGCCAACAAAAGTATATCACAGAATGAGTAGAGGAAAGGCTTGGTATATACATCCATACAAAAGAAGTGGGTGATAAAAAAGATCTCCAATGCATATTATATGTGTTAACATAGGAGTGCATGTTAGTGGCCTATTATATCAATTATGCACTTGATCATTGACTCAAGGTAGTGGTTGTGAGTTGACTGAATGGCTGTGAGGTGATACACATTCATTGTGATTGGATACACGATGATTGCAAGTAGACTCACACTAATGAATGTGAGAGGTACCCAAACTATAAATGTGAGTGATGGAGTATTGTTTGATTGTGAGTGGTAGGAATCCCATACATGCTAGTGCATGAGGCTATCAAGCCATCAATCATGATGATTGCAAATTGTCAGGCAATGATAATTAGTGAATAGGTCAATGACTATGAGTTGACAAGTCTACCTGCATGTGAGTGCTGGGCCAATGGGTTTATTGCAAGTCGGCCACTCAATTGATTGTGAGTGCATGGTTGATATGATGCGTGCAAGTTGGCCACTCAATGACTACAAGTGCATGGCCTATACGATGATTTCGAGTTAATGCAATGTGTATGATTGTGGATTGCACACAAGTGATTGCCTAGACAACTAGTTGTGATTGTAAGAGCTAACCATGAGGATATATATGCAAGTGGACAACTTTAGTACTCGTGATTGGGATGGCTCAAAGGATTGTGATTTGTAGCCTTATTGATTACAAGTCCACAATTGTATGACAATGAATGATAGACTCTATTGATTTACAGTGCATTGTAGACATTACAAGTCCACAATTTGTGCATCCTATAGGATTTGGATGACGCCACTTGTGGAGAGGTACTCGATCAACTCGTGGAAGGCCACCTCCTCTAGCTTAGCTAGGGATGGATACATCACACTCAATAGCTCTCAATGGAATTTTTGCTCACTCCTGCGAAGCGGTGCCTACTTCCATGTGGTTTAAACATGCTTTACTACCAACCTTGCACTTAGATTCCACAAAAGCTTTGGTACTCTAGACTTAGTTCTAAATGATTTTTTAGATCAAATTTGTAGAGGTCCTAGCCACCTTGACATTGGCCATTATCTTTTAAATTCTCTTCATATTATCTAATTATCTTTGGATTGTTGTCTAATCTCAGGCTATGAATCCAGCTATGGTCTCAAAATTTGGTTATTTAATCATTGCTAGATGGTCAATTTTTTTTGGTTTCTACCTCATGTAGTGCCCTAATAGTATCATTGGCTACTTTCAAAAATTTTCTCTCTAATAAGAATCTTACAATAGGGTCCATTCTCGGATTTTCTATATCAAGTACTTGTCCTAAGTTACCTACAACATTATTGCAACATAGTTCTCTTGCAAAGGAGGGTTTTGGTGATAACATAAAGGATTATGATCTAGCGTAGCTAATCAAGATAAGGTTCTCAACTTAACTCTTGGTATTGCTCTTATGAATTCATTATTCTATTATCATAATAAAAAAGACACTTTGAGGGCATACCAATTAATAATGTGTTTCTAGCATTTATCTTCAATATTATTAGGCAACAACATAATGGGCACCCAAGGGTTTGAGGGCCTAGGCACTTCTCAATGTGGTGGTCTCTTATGATACACCAAGTTGACTAAAGGAGTGGTAGGGCTAATGAAACTTGAGTCCCAAAACCCTAAAATAATATTACAACATCATAATATTAATGCTATGATGTTGAAGTATTAGTAATATTGCAATACCATGAGCAATTAATATTGCAACCACAATAAACTATAACATCAAATGTGATTATCTCTTTAATTAAGTGCTTATCTTATGCAAGCTTATGCTCAAAATGAAGGGGATGTAATGCAGAATGCATAAATGTTAAAATCCAAACCTTGTCTTTTTTATTTCTTCTACTTAAATTAGAATTTTACCCTAATCGACAACTTCTTAAAACTAGCCATAATGGGTTTTGGAGTGCCATGCTCATCTTGTTGGGAAGTGAGCTTAGCCCAGCACTCATAGTAACATTTCACCCTATTCTTCCATAATGATAATCATATCAAGCTTATGATGGGTGTGTAGAGCTCCATCACGGAGTCTTGACAATGAAATCAAATGTTAGGGCACTTGAGCTCAATGAAGGGGAATTGCTGAACTATTTATTATTTCAAGTGATTTCACATAATTGTGGGTATCTATCTCTCACCTAGGTTGCTACTCTTCATTCCCTCTTCTATTGTTCCACTCCTATCCCAAGAATGTAAATTATAACAACAAGAACCAAGCTACACAAGTGTTCACCAAATCTTCAACTCTTACCATTGTAATATGAATGGTTGTGGAAGGATAGTTTGGTAGCTCTCATATGGGGTGCACTTCTTGCAACTACTCTCTATTTGTCTTCGTTGATCCATTCTCTCTTAAATGCATAAGCAAGCAACAGAAGAAAAGAGAACACTCATACTAGCAAGAGGGGAGAAGCCTCATACCCTCAAGCTCAAGAAGCCTCACAAGCTCACTCCCTTGCCCTCTTTCGAGCTCAAGCTATGATGCAAGATGAAGAGAGAAAGAAACAATGAGAATGAAAGCTACAAGATAGGACAAATAAGACTAAACTTCCATGATCTCTTTTTTAACTTTAAACATCAAAGTGATCAAGACTTTAAACCTCTTTCTTTATACTTTTGACCAATTTCATTTGAGTACATTGCCCAACTCTCAACTTGGGCCTTTGTAGCAGTTGTCTATGAAACATTATGATTGGCATAGGAGAGAGCTTGGTGATTGTATTTACAATAGTTCTTCACTACAATTGTGGGATTCAATAGTAATAAAAGTAAATAACCAAAATAAATTGGCAAAAATTAGGCTTCTTATCCTATGCTTGATGCCTATTCTCCTTTCAAATTTCATATCCTTTGTCATCTCTTCTTTTACTCTCTTTTACATGTAGCAACATCTCTCTTGCCTTTCTTTCTTTGTCTTGCACCATAGATGGATAATAGATGCAAATCATTGAAAACATGTATAGACTTCATACAGCTACCTAGTTTGCATAGCTACCACAATGAACCTCAACTACTCACTTGCCTACAACTATTATGAGTGTTGGACCTTGGTTTGCTAGAAACTCAACTATGAGTATAAACAACTCTTCTATAATCTGATGTTATAGCAAAGAGATTGTTGAAGGAGACACCTACACAATGGGATGAGTGCCTTAAATGATCCTCCCTTGTGTGCATTATCATGGGGATAAGTGCCTTAAATGATTCTCCTTTTATGGTGGGGCTCAAGGTGTGCTAACTTATATGGTTCTCCCTTTCGGGGAGAGTTCATAGGGATGATTGTCCTTTTTGAGTGACTATATTCATTGGCACATACATGGGCATTTTGCACTTCTGGGTGATTCTATGATATGTGCTATTTGATTGTGGTGCCTATGTGTGCATGGAAAGATCCATAGGTCAGTGGTGGTTGTCATATAAGTGGATCTTGGGTGATAATGAAATGGTACAAGAACAAAAAGAAATTGTCAAGCATCATGTGGGCCAATAAGCTTTATTTGGATTAAGTAAAATGCCAAGTGAAAATGCTAGTAAACTTTACCTGGATCAAGTAAAATGTGATGTGTAACTCACAAGAAGTTTTTGATATTTTCCTACATGGGAGAAAGGACTCTTTTCACACATTTCCCTATGGTGTTCAACACCATGAGCTTTTGCTCAGGAGACATTGATACCTAGCAAGTTGTGGTTGGCGGTAGGGCATTGTTGGCCCGTAGTGCCCCCAATTATGTCTAGTGGAGATGTCTTTCACATCATCACTAAAGCAAACTCTCTAAGAGTCTAAAACATGAGTCCCTCCCTCAGAGAAGCTCAAGCAATCTTCTCGAGAGTCTAAGATATGAGTCCTTCCCTCCTAGAAGCTTATGATACTATCATAATTCACAACTAGGCGCTCCGCGCCTAGAGCGCGATTTTTGCGGGACACCCCCCCCGCCCCCACCTCTCTTTAACTAATAGTATAGATGTGAAAATTATAGTGGGAGTTTATGTAAGACTTCTTTTCAATGGGATAAACAAGCTTTATCCAGATTGAGTAAACTAACGAGTTGTACTCACATTATCCGCATCGCACCTTGTTTCTCTTGTAAATTTTTCCTGCGTGTTCTTGTTCTTCTCTGTGTTGCCATGAATTCCACTGTTGCCACCCCCCGCAGCTTCATAGACCTCTCATCAGCCCTTAATGTGGTCGCCTCTTCTTCGTCACCGTCCTCGTCTTGTGTTGCTATCGTGCCGAATCTCTACTCGTCTTCCTGCTCCAAGCTTTTCCTTCATGCTATCCGGCCCGTCTCCCCTTCTCCATGCTGTGATTACAGGGACCCTGCCTGCACCCGGGCAGTCGTGCAGCTCTTCCCGACGGTGGAAGACGAAGAGGCTACAGAAGAAGGAGAGCCTCAAGTCTCATCCCCTTTGAAGCTCAAGAAGGGCAAAGCTGCCCTTCATCTAAAGAGAGATGGGGTATCCCTCTGTTCTTTTTATCTCAAAGAGCAAATTCCTAATTGTCTCTCCATTTTTTCGTGCTTCTAAGAATGTTTTGCACTGGTTATCAATGCTCAAATTCACGTTACAAATGCTTAATCATACCTGGTGCTTATGATTTTCTTAGGATATTTTGCACTATTTATCAATCTGAAATGCTTGAATTCACTTTGCAAATGCTTAATCATACCTGATGCTTATGATTTCTTAGGATGTTTTGCGCTATTTGTCAATATGCAATGCCCAAATTCACGTTGCAAATGCTTAATCGTAACTGATGCTTATAATTTCCAAGGATGTTTTGCACTGTTTCTCAATATGCAATGCTCGAATTCATGTTGCAAATGCTTAGTCGTAACCTGATGCTTATGTTATCTGAGGATGTTTTACTTTCTTTGTCAATTTGCAGTGCTTGAATTCATGTAAGCATTACTGATGCTTATGATTGTTATGTGCAAATTGCCTGATTCACATTGTAAATGCTTTGGGATAATTGTTGCTTACAGTTGTTATGTGTATGTAATTCTTAGGGACAATTGCTGCTTACAGTTGTTATGTGTATGTACTGATGCTTATAGCTGTAACGTGCAAATTGCTGGATCTCATCGTTAATGCCTATAGATAATTGATGCTTAAGGTTGCTATGAATAGGCCTCCTCCCTGTCTCAGCATTTTCATTTATGAGGATCACACATAAGCACCAATTATCACTGTACCATGTCTGATTCATGTTGAAGCTGCTTTTATTTGGGAATAATAGTTGGTGCTACAATTTTTAAGTATCATGTAACTGTCACCTTATCGGTGTACAATGCATAATTCATGTGGAAGTTGCTTCAATAAATGCTGCATGGTTCCTTACATCAAAAATTTTAAAAATGGGCCTGTTTTATTCTACAGTGGTAATTTGTTTTTCACCCATACTGGATACCTTTTGCGAAGTATTCATCGGACAGGATATCCAGCTTAAACATCTATGTCGGGTTTGGCAAAGTGCAGGCTGTGACAATGTCTTCCATCAAACATCATTCATCATCTTGCAGGGTGTTGGAAAATGAAGCATTTGTGAGTGGCGGTTTGGCCCAATCAGATTGGATTACTTGGTGATGTCCTCCATCAGACATTGTTTCAGCATCTGGTAGGGGAATTAGCAAGAAGCATTCTCAAGTATCTGTGGCTGTCATTGTTGGTTTTGTCTGAATATAAGTGAACCCTTTATTGATGGGTGACAGCTTATGTCAACATAGTGTGAGAGTGTACAATGGAGGAAGGTTGTGAACACGGGAGAGAAGGCAAGAGAGAGACAGAGTGAATGCAGAGATATGGAATGGAATTGCACTGATCAGAAAAGGAAAGGTGAATACAAGGCTGCGACAAAAAGCCCCTGTATGCTGCTGGTCTGGGGGAGGGCGCTGGCATTATATATAGCTGAAGATTGCAAAACTGGCTGACCAGCTGTAAGTGGAGGCAAAATGCTGCAAATTGGCTGGCGATCAGCTGGGAGATGTGAAAATGCTGTCCGACTTGCACATAAAGCTGCCACCTGCCTGTCACATGGCATAAACTGCAAAACACAGTCATGGAGAGGTGTGAACAGGGCTGAAGGCTAATGATCAGGCTGGAAACTGAAATGCGAATGTACAAACAGCTCTTTGGGAGACTCTGACAGAGCTCACAGCCAAGAGATGGACAACACAAAAACATGGAATGCTAATACCCCCTCTAAGATCCTAGGAATGGCTGAAGGCCAAGGGGATGCACGTGATGAAGCATGAAAGACTGCGATCTCTCAAGCATGTGCTCGGTGTACGGCAATGGATAGTTGTCCCTCTTAGTAGCAGTGTTTACCTTCTTGTATTTGTGAATACATTGTCTGCATGGTTTTTAGTAGGGTAATAGACTATCTCCAACTTGGAATTTAATATATGCTCTTGAACATAGTGATATTGAACCCTAATGTGCTTTGTCCAAGCACGAAGCACTGAGTTCTTGGCAAGGTAGATGTCACTCTGATTGTTGAGTAAAGTCGGTCCAACTTGAGGGAATCCAAACTCCACAAGCATGTGGCAGAGCCATATTGCCTCCTAAGCAAAATAATACAATAGTCAATACTTGGCCCCCATTGATGAAAGAGCAATGGTAGGCTGCTTCTTGCTGCCTCAAGAAATTGCACTGAAGTGAAGAGAGAGAGGATAGTTGGTAGTAGAATGTGGAGAGTTGATGCCAACCCAAATAGGACCACACCAATTTGTAAGAGTGGCCCCCTTGCCGCCTTGTGATGTAATGCCCCTAGGATTGAGTCCTCGAAAGATATTGCAAAATGCATAGAGCAACTTGTTAGTGAGCGTGACGGGGAGTCTTCATGAAAGAATACAACAAAGCTACCACAAAAGAGATGTTGGGCCATGAAACCAGCATTCCTTCTTGGATAGGGTGGTAATAATCTGATTAAGCACTAATTACAACAAGCATAAATTTCACATGAACTAAAAATACAAAATTTGCTACTTAAAATCGGACAATGGATACCGTGTTGGCCCCGAAATTGGTGCCTCTTGCGATATTTCTTCATCTTGTATTATTAAAGTTTGAAGTACATTGAGATGCAACTTGATCTCCTTCAATCTTCAATACATTGTGTTGTCGGTAGCAACTAGCAAGCCTTCAAACCAATTTGCTCCTTGGTTTGCTTGGGGATTGCCCTTCAATTTGCGCCTTGGAAGATGAAATTCTACCCCCAACTCAAGGTTGGCTGGCTAGCCTCTTGAAATTCTTTGAAATTTCCAAATTTTAGCTGCTGAATTTCAAGTCCTAGGCCTCGAATTTTGAGTACTCTTTTCAAGGTGGTCGTCAAACTCCAATTTTTGTTGTTAATTAGTGTTTATTAGTAGAAATTCTTCAATTGCACCCTCACAGGACTGAATTTGGCTGAGATCTCTTTAGAAAAGCCGTGAATTGGCTAAGAGAATAAAGAGAGAGCTGGAGAGAGGATTTTCAGAGTTTCACCGCCAAATTGATTGAAATTCAATGTTGTCCTATTGTGAATGGTTGATTGATTGCAGCCCATCATCAATAGAAGCCCCCCATGCAATCACTTGCCTTGTGGACCCCAAACTTGCCGTCCGGCGTCACTTGCATGTAGGGACTCTTGATTAGGTAAGGGTAGCTCTTTGGTAGACTCCAATGGCTAGGCTGATCACTAGTGGTTGGAAAGTTGCAACTGTTAGAAGTGGTCATATCATAGGTTCACGAGTGCCTTGGGTCTAATATATAGGTACTCTTTTCATTTTTTATTTGGTAATTTGCCACCCTATTTTGTGGTTGGACAACTCCTTTATTTTTGTCCATGAAAGGTGGGAGTGTGGCCACAATCCATCCATTCATGTACTTGTAGGTTCTTGGTTTGGAGAGAGGGAGCTTCTGGAGTGTGTGAGTCAGTTTAAACCATTGTAGTCTTGTCATAGTGGATTCCTATTTCTGGTTACGTCTTGTGCTTTGTCTCTTTCATTGATCTTGTGTCTTTCATTATTTTGTTGTGTGTTTTGCTATTCTAACATGGTATCATACGTTATGGTTTATTGAAGGAGCTATGCTTATAATCTCATACTTTCTCACCTTGTTTTGACTAGTTCGCATCCGTTTGACCTTGTAACCATTGCATTTTAATGAACTGGCTTTGATGTCACCTGCCCTATTGCGTTTGATGGAATGTGTATTTGCTTCTCTTGCTACACTATAATGACGGGCACCATGTTTTGCTGATAAATATTGCTGACATGGCTAATTTCAGATTGCCATATGGTGATTTGCGTCGACGTACTAGGCCTTGACTACCTTTGTGTTGCTTTGCGTGTGGGCACGTTGGTGCTAGTTATAATCGCTTGCAATTGTTTTGGCAAAAGCCTTAGCTAAGGCTTATATAGATGTAGTAAAGGCTATTGGTACTTTCTTGTTCTACCAGCCATCTATTCGATCTCTCGTTCACGAAGATGGACTCCAGGAAGAATTGTGTGTTTACGATAGGACTTTGATGTGAACGCGGTGATGGTTCCAATGTGTAATGATCGCGAGGAGTTAGTGGCGAGTTGTAGTCTATGTTGATTTGGGAGATGGTGATCGCAGTTGTGATAACATTGGCTTCTTTTTTTTAATGTTTTTGAAAATGTAAAGTGTTTAAATCTTTTAAAGTCCCCCCTCTCCCAAGTGCAAGTTCACATGGGGGGGAGGGAGCGAAAGGAAGGAATGTTAAACCTAGATCATTACCATAATGACTAGTATATTGAATAGTGATCCCAATGGTAGCAATATTGTCACCATTTAGTATCCTATACGTAAACCAAGTACATCCAAGATCCACTACATAACTAAGCCATCCATCACTACGGAAGTGGGGGTGCAACCTTTCCCTTGAGCATCAAACAATACTTTGGACACCCTCCATCCATTTGCATCTATCATAGGTGAAACAATATTAAAACTTTACCAAAAAGCACGTGGAAATGTGATCAACACTATATGGAGCATTTGCATGACTAGCATTAATACCATGAGTCCCAAACATAGTTGGCTGCATGTATTCATTGCCAAATAGACCACCTTGTGCCCAAGGCATCTTGCCAACATTACTATACATAGGGTTTCGCATTTAACTTTTCATACTCGGATACATTGGGCCTTGCATACTATGCATCGGTGGTTGCGTACCAAATACATTTAATCCTTGCATCTCCATGGTTGAAGCATGCCATTGCTTGGCGAACCACCACGAAAGTATCTTGGGTGACCCACATTGGCATGCATACCTTGCTATCCAAAAACCCATTCACATCATTTTCTTTTGCTCATTACCCACATTTGGAACATCATTCTATCGCATTGGCTCTTTCTTCAGTACATCTCGGTGGCTCGAAGCTCTTAAAGGCAATTTCCTCTTCTTGTTTTTACTGCCCTTCTTCAGGGAGTTCAAAAAGCACATAAACCAAGGGTCATTTCCCAACTACACAAACACTTGAGTTGCTGTTCTCAGCTGATCTTTAAACTGGTCATCAAATTCCTCTCCCTCTTGCATGCCATCAGCTTCAAGAGGCCTTGAAGGACCCGCATTTTGATTGCTTGCTGCCCATGCTACGTGCCTTGTCTAAGATTAGGCATTGCATTTCCTCTACATTTTGTGAATTTTCAGACTAATAGGCATCATCACTTCTCAATCCCATCTCACAATATGAAGACACTCTTGCTGTAATGCTTAGTTGATTACGATTTCAGCACTAGAGCAATGCTTCTAACTTCCAATCTGGTGGCACATGCCCACCAAATCAAGGGAATTGATGGTATCCCGGCAATGGAACCATGAAACTAGCATTCCTTCTTGGATAGGGGGTAATAAATTGATTAAGCACTAATTACAACAATCATAAAATTCACTATAACTGAAAATACAAAATTACCACTTAGTCCTGGACAATAGATAGCATGCTGGCCCCAAAACTAGTGCCCCTTGTGGTTTTTCTTTATCTTGTATTGGTAAAGATTGAAGTACACTGAGATACAACCTGATCTCCTTCATTTTTCAATACATCTTGCTGTCCATAATAATCGGCACACCTTCAAACCAATTTTCCCTTTGGTTTGCTTGGGGATTGGCCTTCAATTTTCATCTTGGAATACAAATTTTACCCAAACTTAAGGTTGCCTGGTTGGCCTCTTGAAATTTCCTAATTTCAGTTATTGAATTTCAAGCATCAGGCTGTGAATTTTGAGCACTCTTCTTAGGGTGATGTCAAACTCCTATTTTAGCTGTAAATTAGGGTTTAGTAGCTAAGATTTTTCAGTCACACCCTCCCAAGACTGAATTTGGCTGAGATCTCTTGAGGAAAGCTGTGAATTGGCCAAGAGAAGAGAGAAAGTTGTGAAGATATGCTAGGGTTTGTTTGAGGAAACACAACATGTATGACCAAGGTTGAAACACAAAGACTCAGATAGAGGCAAGCAAAGCTCAAACCCTAAACGCAAAACGCAAAATGCAAAAACTCAAAACTCAAACATCGAGACAAACAGAGAGAGAAGAAAGTTTGAAGTGAATGAATGTTGTAAATGAATGTAAGAGTGTATAGAATGCCCAAGGGTAGAACAATGTAGTGTCAGAGTGATGTCCACTGGAGATGGATCCCAAGTGATGTGACCGCTAGTTGGAGTGCAAGAAACACTAAATGTTGATTACCAGAGTGTCTGTGAATTGAGACGATTACAGAGGATGATACCTGATGATGAGGGTGGTAGCAGAAAGCTGCAAACTTAATAGTAGGAGGGCCACTTGGAGAAGTAGAAAGGTCGCCAGATGCTGCCAGGTAGGGTGAAGGCCAGATGCAAGCAACAGGAGGTTGTTGGAAGGTGTGGGAGATCATTGCCAATTGTGGCTTGGTGGAGGAGTGTCCAAACACAAGCTGGAGGAGATCGACTATGTGTTGGCGATGGTGGAAGAGTCCAAATGTAGCAGGAAGAAGGACGCGAGACAATGGGTGACAACCAAGGAGGAAGGTGCCAGACATTGCAAGGGCTGATAGAGGAGTGGCAACAATCACGAACATTGGAACACCGCGTGGATGAAGGCTGATGGATGAAATTTGCATTGAAAGAATGAGAAACCTGCTCAAAGGGATTGAGGTTGAATGATGGACAGCTTGTCTATTTATAGATGTTGAATGGTGTCCCAAAAAATTAGGGTTTTGGGGTCTAAGTAGTCACCCCAGAGAGAACAGGGTAGATCAAAGGGTGCTTGTTGACTGTCCTATGGCCTACCCAGCCCTACAAAGACGGATGGAACTACATTCAACTTTCCTTTTTTAATTTTGGTGAAAAGTTAATTTTAGGGGTAGCAGCCAATTAAGTAATAGTGACCTAGAAGACGGGAGTAGGGAGGGTACACCCAACACATCACAAAACAATATAAGCTTACCCAACCACTCGAGGATGTCGATGACGGGGGAAAGGTGATGAAGTATTATGGGAAGAAGGATAGTGGTGTAATCCGCCGATGAAAATAGCTTAGGATCCGTCTAGTGGTGCTCTGCACAATGAGATGTATAGTATGCTACATGCTGAAGAATGTGGATATAGTAGGTGCCACTTTGATATCATCCCTTGTGGGGAAATTGTTCTTTTGTCCAAGCACTCTAATACAAGGATAACGAAATTATGCAATGCATAGGGGAAGGTACAACAAGGAGGAAAGGCCGATGTCGAAAAAAAGTGATGAAACTTGTAGAATACCAAGAAGGGTAAAACCCCCTCTCAACTTGGATGTTGATGCCGAAGAAGAAAGAGGAGCTTGAGGATGTTGGTCTTCGTGTAGTGGCAAGAACAGTGTGGATGAAAATGATGAAGCATCCCGGTTGGAAGAGCAAGGATAGAAGCCACTGCTATAATAGCATAAAGAGAGATGCTACACGATCTGCCATGGGAGGGGAAGCCTTCATGCTAGTGGAAGAGCAAAACTCCAAGTAGATGGAACCATGAAAGGAGCGGTGTGCATCTCGTCTCTAGCTTAAGGACTGGTGGAAGCTTGTATGTTAGTCTTACAGTGAAATACAAAACCTTGCAAAAGAAATCAAAATTTGCAAGTATGGAGATGAGTAGTGAGATGCTTCAAAAAAACAAAACTAAAAATAAAGGAAAGCAAAGATAAGTGCAATGCAATGAGTATGTAAGTATCTAGCAAAAGTCTAAAAAGAGAAAGGCTAAGTGTGTGGTCACCATCATGTACGGCAAGGTGGGGAAGGTGTTGTGGAAGGTGCGGTGGATGCCTTAGGAATGGATGCGTAAAGTGCAATAGGTGAGTCACTAGCAGACCAATCAACTAATCCTTTAGGAGTAGTGAAGGAGATAGGTTGTCGAGATTGTTTGTGTACCACATATTGAGTAGCTGTTGGGGTAGATGGAGCAGACGATGTAGTAGTGGGAGGCATAGCCCCATTGGACTCGCCAATCGGAGTGGAGGTAGTCATAGATCAGTTGATGCAGTAGCGGGAGGCATAGCCCCATTAGACTGGCCAGCCAGACAGTTGTAGTAGTTTGTGGTGGTTTTCTAGGAGGAAGACCTTGGGTCTTGATATAACACTTCTCGTCCACATGGCTCGACCTCTGGCAATGTGTGCAAAACCTATTTTTTTAGGAATTTGTTGCCAAAGGGGTTGTCTTTCTTTCTGTTGGAGGAAGTGGTTTCACCCTTGTTTTGGCTTTCCTTCGCGTCTTGCTAGTTCTTGCCATTGTTGATTTTCCCTCCCGAAGAAGAGGCAACCAACTCTCACCCCTTTTGAATGGATGGGTGTGGAGGACTTCTTGTGGACTTGATCATGCAGCCTCGCATAACGCAAGAACTGGCACTCAAACTGGTAGAGGGTCGGCAATCGAGGTAGTGAGATAATGTGCTAGATAAAGTGGAAGTATTTGTCGAGCAACTTGTTCAAGAAGAACGTAATCAGATTGTCGTCCGACTTTAGGGAGCCAATAGTGTCAAACTCGGCAAGTAACCGTCGATACTCAACCAACTTGACTTTTAGATCATCCCCTTCCTTAATGGAAAAATCCTAAAGCTCAAAATCAAGATTGATATATTGAGTGTGATCTTGACCCGCGTAGTGGTCAATGAGATGACTCCAACACTCGGATGCGAGGAGAAAATGCTGTAATTGAGAGTGGAACTCAAGAAGCAACCCTTGCATTAACTAAACATTGGCTGCGGCATTACGGGCTTTCTATTGATGGATATGATTAGGGTGAGCTAATCAAGGGTGCGGCATAGGCTCAGTACCAATGATGAGGTTCCAAAGTTCCTGAGATTCAAGTACTTGTTGCATAAAGTTCGATCAAGTGGTAAAACTCGACCCGTTAAAATGTGTCTTATCTGTGAAGGCATTCTTGGCTGTTGCAACAAGAGTGGTAGTGCTAGGAGATGGAGAAGGTGTGTAATGGGAGTGGGGTGAATAGGGGGGATAAGGTGGGGGAGCGGAGTACACTTGGAAAGGAATCCCAAGGAGACTACCTCCCAAAGCAACTAGATACCCTTGATTGACAATAGGTAAGCTTTGTAGGCTCCTGAATGTACTGTGGATTTGCAACAGAAAATGCTATTTCAATGTTTTCTTTCTTGTCGTGGGGATTTTCCCAGTCCAATGGAGATATTGAGGAGCACTTTCCCTGTGGGATGCAAATCTGATGTTTCAGGACAGCCAGGGCCCTCTCTTTGCATCTGTCCAAGCAACACTCAGTGTGGACATGCAGTATGTAAGACCCTTTGATTGAGAAATACTGACTGCCAAACCTGTAGATGCTTTTGGTTGACTTTTTGCATCTTGTCTAAGATAATGCTACTTGCAGACTCAGACTAGTCTGGCTGCACACTGACTTGTCTGCCTAAAAGTTTGATGACCCCGTGTGTAAACTTCATGTGCCCATGCACCACAGTTGCAATACTGCTGCCCAAAACAAAATACAGATGCATTTAGATGACAAGAAGTAAGCTTTGTAGGCCACCTGAATACTTAATAATGAAGTCATACAAAAGTTAAAACTATCACGTTTTCTTTCTTATCTTGGATATTTGCACATCTTCTGAGGTTCCCATCCGGGAGCAGTGTTGAGGACCTCTTTTTGTTTGGAAAGCAAACCAGAAGTTTAAGGACAGTCAGATGTTCTTCCTTACATCAACAGCAATCTTAGAATGCAAACAATCATCTGGCAAGTGAATCTGTTTGCTATTGGCTACTCATTGTTGCAACCAGGAGTTGGGCTAAATCCTGTGCAAAGAACACAGACAGCATTACAGCTTCCGTTGCCAATTCATGCTCATGTATATGTTAAAATTTCACAGGGCAGCAAACAAATCTGAGCAGAGAATAAAGAGTACACAGCAAAATAGACAAGAACAAGATTGCTTATTTTGTAAACAAAATGATACAATGATGGCTATGTCCCCCTAGAGGCTTCCACAATGAAGCTTATAATGGGGACCTTAGAACTTTGAGCACCATGGATCATTGGTGGTACCTTGTGAGGGATGCATATTCATCAACAGTATATATTCAGGACATTGAGCCCTCTATACATTTCATCCCAAGGGGTATCATGGAATGATATACAGTTATGTAGAGGGATCCAGGCCTTACATTATCATGTTAATATGCTTCACACCAATGTGCACATACAACCCAGTAAGCGATTTCAGTAGTATCTGCAGGCTTGTCAATTAAACTAAAGCAAGTGCTTGCAGTGCCTCTTTTATGTGTATGGAAGTATTGGTGACAATATCTAAATCAGGTGCTCTGTGTTGGTTTTGTATATGTGATTGGCTAAGCAAAGAGCATGTCTGAGATGTAATCTTTTACTTACATTGTACATACTTTCTTGTGTCTATCAGATGCGCTCCAAAAGATTTCTGGAAATACTGAAGGTTCGGGTAAATATGCAAGAGTATTCTCCTGATTCAGCCATCAAGTTACTCAAAGAAACAGCAAACACCAATTTTGTAGAAACTGCAGAAGCCCATTTTCGTCTTAATATTGATCCCAAGTATGCAGACCAGCAGCTAAGGGCCACGGTGAGTTCATATCAGATCAAGTAAGGAGTCCTTCTCTTAGGGAATTGGTGTCTCTTTCATTCTGCTATTTGCATGCTGAAAAGCTGACTTGTATGTTGAACATTGTGATGATGCCAAAATAATGTAATTGCGCTTGCTTCACTGTTGTGGAAGACTTGCTCTTTGGTAAGTTTCCTTGGAAATCTATGATATTTTGTGGATTGTATCTTGTGGATCAAGATTTTGAATATTAGATGATTTTCCTATGGGGAGTACTGTACTTTTCACAATAGCAATTTTGTCTGAAGTTATGGCCTTTGATCATTTGAAATGAGAAAAAAGGTCAAGTATTGTTTAAGTTTTCTTGCAGGTGTAAGAGCCTTAGTAGGCTCAAGTAAACAATCATCATTCCACTGATGTGTGATTGTTGTTTGTCTTTTGACATTCATTATTTGTTTGCTTCTTACCTTCAGCAAGGTGTTCAAGCTGTTTAGAACATAACTTTATTCAAAACTTCTTCACCTTTTAGGTCTTAAAAGTTGGTATTAAGTCAATAGTAACATGAAATTTGTTAAGTTCTGGCATAATCTGGTCTTGCAGGTTTCTCTTCCGAAGGGAACTGGTCAGGTGGTTCGAATAGCTGTACTGGCACAAGGTTAGCTTTCTTTATTCTCATCATAAGAAGATCAAATTACTATTTGTACTTTTTACCTTGGAGTATGCAGTCATCATTTGATTATTCCTTTGTTTTAGAATCCTATCTTTCTGTACAGAATGTGTGATCTTTGAGCTTATGCTATGCTCTTTTATATCCTAGTTACTTCTTTGTGCTACTTTAAGTTGCTTTGGCTTTGCAAGTCTCTGGTTTTTGCATGATTCTCACCCTTTTTCAATGGGAGAAAGCATTGTCCAGTCATTTCTGTTCGGAATGGTGTTTTGTGAACATATTTGCATTACTTTATGCCATGTAGAAGCCATTAGATATTTGGCAATATGCAAGGAAAAGGGAAAGCCACAAGCTACTTAACTACTAAAATCACAAGGAAAGCCATAAAAGTTAATTATCAGCCCTGCATGTACATGCAAGAGCTTGGCAAGGCAAGGTTCGGGCAAAACTGAAGGAAAACGTTCAAAATCATATGTTCTGGTTGTTCTATAGAGCAATTTTGATCAAAACATTTGGATTATGGCATATTCTTCACATGGTTTTTGACATATTCACCCTTCTATTGATGTTAGTGCTTAAGAACTGCTTCCTCAACTGTGTTTGCTGTATAAAGGCAAAGAGTTGCTGGAGACGATGTCAAACACATTTGGTACAAGTTAGAGAATATATCTGCTGCTCAAAGCTTGAATGCTGCAACTTCGCATCTTATTATTTTAGAAAAGGGGCTTGCTTTGGATATCAAGAGCTTTCAGTAATATATGTCTTTGGATATTCTGAGGAAGACATAATCAATCCGTGCTTCATTTTTGGAAGATTGTTTGTCAAAGATGTCCAGTGATTGAGGATCTTCATCCTTCACAATTTCATTGGAAAATCTGTGTAATTGAACAAATGTTCAACCAAAAGGTACAAATATTCAACAAACAGATTGCCAGCTTGTGGCTTTTCATGGTCTTGCAAGTAGGTATTATACGGGCCATTTTTGTCAATCAGTCTACCACAACCTTGATTGCATCATGGCCTTTGTTTCATGGGCATTTCAACTTAATCCATGAATATGCAAGTTGATTCTTGATTGGAAAATTTGTAATGGATGTAAATGCCCTGTTTATTTTTGCCCTTTTGGTTTGTTAAGTTAACACTTTGGGATATTCCACATATAATCTTCAATCAAGATTTTCATGTGCAAGCAATAATGTTACCAGTTGGCCTAAAGGACAAAATCCAATGTATGTTGAAAACTTGGTATGGTTATGGCACTCATGACACACAGAAATTGCTTGCAGATATCCTCATCAGGAGGCACACAGTGAACTGTGTGCGAATTATAAAGTACTTGTGATAGAATACTTATTCCGCCATCTTTTTCTTTGTAGCCAGCTTGTGGGTATCCAAATTGCCAATGCTTGTGCTATGGTTCCCTCTTTAGACTACTTGATTGTGGACATGTTTGGCAATACCCCTTGAGAGAAAAAATAGAAGTTGGTTGAGATAGAACCTTAATAACATTGGCAACTTTATAATTGCACCCCTTTTAGTGGCATATTTTAAAGCTTAACCTTGCTCAAGTTCAACCCACTTTACCTTACAGCCTGAAAGATTAGACTGAATGTAGAGAAATCTAAATGCATAATGGTCTATCCAAGTCAATAATTGGAAGTAGTATAAGGAACGACACCCAAGTTCAAGCACGTGGTTTGAAGTAGTTTGTTGTTCTCGTGTGATTGTGGTATTTGTGTGCAATAGGTCATGTTTGGATTAATGATGTGGAGCATCATTGGTCGTGTTATAGGCATATTCTACTAAAGGGAAATTCTTTTGTCATTGTTGGTTGGCCTCATGTCAATAGCACTTCAACATATCCAATATTGTGAGATTGACTATCTCACTTTCACCATTTGTTCGAGGATGATAAGAAGAAGAAAAAGTAATCTTTGTGTCCACTTTTTTCAAGAGGGCTCACCAAAAGAGACTAGTGGTTCATTGATGCTATCACCCACAATGGATTGCGGTAGCCCACGATGCTTGAAGATTTGTTGAATAAATATTCTAGCCATATGTTGAGGCTTAAGAGTTTTCTTGACTAGAATGAAACAAGCCTGCTTTTTTGAACTTGTCAACGATAGTCCATATGTCATCATTGCCATTTGTTGATTTTGGCAAGCCAAAAATAAAATCCAAGAAGAAAATGCAATGCTTGATCTTGGATAAGGCAAACAGCATGGATAACAAGGAGAAAATGTTAGTGTAAACAAAAATAGAGCATCTTCCATGCAAAATGATGTTGCTGATCAGCAAGAAAGTGAAGAATTTGATGACTAGTTTAAGAATTGAATGGAGATACCTGAATCTAGCCTTGCTTCTTGGAGAGGATGATAGTGACTTGATTAATCAACAATTACAATTTACAACAAGCATAAAATTCACATAAACTGAAAATGCATATGTTATTACTTAAAATTGGACAATGGATAGTTTGTTGTCCCCAAAATTGGTGCCTCTTGTAGTATTTCTTTATCTTGAATTGCAATCTAGATGGAATACATTGAGATTCGATGGATCTCCTTCACTCTCTAATTGCCTCTTGTTGTCATAAACGACTAGTAAGCCTTCAAACCACTTTGCCCTTGGTTTGCTTGGGGATTGGCCTTCAACTGTACTCTTTCTATGACAAATTCAGTCCCAAATGTTTGTTGGCTGAATGACCACTTGAATCTTCTGAAATTGCCCCAATTATAAATTAGGTTTATAGTAGAGATTAGTCAAAATTTCCATCTCCAATGGCTGATTTTGATTTTACAGAAAATTGCTAAGAAAAGATGAGAATAGACTTTAGGATGAGAAAGAATGTTGAGGGGAGAGAAAATTCAGACTTCCATCGCAAGAAAATCGAAGAAATCGGTTGTTGTGCTACCTAGATAGCCATAAAAGTTGTCTCCATTGATGGAACACCCCGGTTTTGATGTCGGTTGGCTAAAACAATCCTCAAACAGCTGTCATCTATTGCTATACTCTCTTTTGGGCATGTCGTCAGCTCCTAGAGAGTCTCTTGCTTGTTGAAAATGGCATGTTAACTGTTGCAGCAGTAATGACAGCCTTCTCTCTCTTTCTCTCAACTTGCACAAGGCTAGAATGGCCTCTCTTCTCTCTTCTAGTCTCAAAAACGTTTTTTCACTTGCATGGGGAAGTTTTGCGAAGTGCCAGCATTTTAAAGTAATTTTTAGTATTATCGAGCTTTAGTAAATTAATTTTTAGAATAATAATTTTGAAAGTTAATTTAATAATGATTTATGGCTTAGAAAAATAATGTAATTGACTAACAATGAAGTGGGCTAGGCCAATTTAGCAACCAAGTGATCCAGTTGACTCATTAGTTTGGAATCTGCATTAACTAATTAATTAATGTCAATTCCCTAGTGTGGCCATTGACAGAATGGCTAATTAAATGTTCTTGGCTAAGTTCTGACATTGGGTATCTCCTAGTACTTGCTAGACATAACTTATTATAGCTTTTGCCTTTGTCACTAACTTATACCTTAGGATCCCTGGTCCCACATTGTAAAATAATTAACTTGTACTTTACATGTGCAAGTCACATTTGCACATTTGATTAACTTTTCATGGAGTGCTAAGCAAAACATTAAAATTTCACATTCTCATGATGACAATAACTAATATCTTTGCTGAATTGGCAAAGGATTCTTAGTTCCTTGATTTTTGAATTTTTCTAGGAAGAACAGCAAGGGCAAGAAGAGGAGGTCATCTTCTAGAGCTTCAAGATAGTAGGATGTACCGAAGGAAATGCCTAAGCCACCTTAAGATACTCCCAATGTTACTAATGAGCAAAAGCAATTAGTACTAATGGACAAAGACATGCAAATGTAAGGCCATCTTGGTAGTACCAATGCCATGAGGATGTGAAATTTTATTGCTTTGCTTATCGTTTGATTAAAAGTTAATCAAATGTGCAAATGTGACTTGTACATATGAAGTGCATGTTAATTATTTCATAATGTGGGACCTAAGGCCTTGAGATATCAATTGATGCTAAAGGAAAAAGTTATAATAATTTATGCATGAGGGGTAGTAGATAGTACCTTGTGTTAGATTTAGGCCTAGACCAATTTATTAGTCACTAATGTTAGTGGTGACATCAAAGAGTAGGCATTAATTAATTGTTAATGTAAGTCTAGGGGTCAATAACTGCTCAATGAGAACACTTGGGAGACAAATTTTCTAAGTGGCTAGCGAAATTAGTTTTTTGAGAACTAAAATAATTATTGAATTAATTTTTAGAATTCATATTCTGTAAATTAAATTAATAAGATGGATAATGTTGGAAAATGGTATAAGAAGACTGCTACTTGGCAAAACTTGCCTATGCAAGTGGGAAAACGTTCTTGGGGGTTGATGGAAGTCTATTCCATCCATTGTGAGAGAGAAGGAGTCTGTTGGAGAGGGAGGAGAGGTTGTTGAACTGTTCTACAGCATTGGAGATTTGCCTAGAAGTTGGAAATGGCTGTTTGAAGTCCTATAGTAGTAGGTGATAGTAGTTTGAGGACTGTTTCAGCCAAGCATCATTATATTTAGGGTGTTTCATCAGTGGAGATAGCTTTCATGCACTATCTAGATAGGGCAACAATTGACTTATTTCATTTTTCCATGATGGAAGTTTGAATTTTTTGTCTCTTCAACATTCTCTCTTTCTCCCATTCTCTAACTATCTCTCAAGTTATATCATCAAAGTCTAGCTATTTGAGTTATTAGAGGTGGAGATTTTGATTAATCTCTATTGTAAACTCTAATTTATAGTAGATATTAGGATTTTGACAATTTTTTTGGGATGTGCTTTGGAAATTGAAGGCCTAAGACTCAAATTCTAGCAGTTGAAATTGAATAATTTCAAGGAGATTCAAGAGATCAATCAACCAATTTCAATTTGGGGCTAAATTTGCCTCTCGTAAGCAATAGAGTGAAGGTGAATTCCCTAGCACACCAAGAGGCAAATTGGTTTGAAGACTTGTTGGTTATTTATGATAGCAAGTAGCACTTGGATCTGTGGAGAAGAGTAGTGAATCTCAATTATACTCTGTCCATTTGCAATAAAATATAAAGAAATACCAAAAGAGGGGCGAGTTTTGAGGCCAATAGGTTGTCCATTGTCCAATAATAAAGATGTAAAGTGTGCATTTTAATTTATGTGAATTAATTACTTGTTGCAATTTCTATTAAATCATATTATTGCCACCCTATGCGAGGAGAAACGCTGGTTTCAGCCAATCCAATGGATTTTGGACAGCAAGGCATGCATGCAAGTTTGGGGAGGAAAGAAGCAGCTAACTCTATGTATATATAAAGCTGAAATACACATATACTATCCAAAACCCATCATCTGGCAGCAATGAGCAAACCGCTTTGTTGGAAGACCCTTTGTGAGAAGGTCTGTAGGATTATCATCTGTATGTACCTTGACAAGCTCAATGCTCTTGCTATCAAGTATATCCTTGATAAAATGATACTTCACCTGTATGTGCTTTGTCTTTGCATGAAAGATAGGATTCCATGCTAGCATAATAGGACTCTAACTATCACAGTGGAGAATAGGAACCTCTGTAATCCCAAGCTCTCTCACCAGAGGTGAAAGCCATAAAGCCTCCTTGTATACCTCAGTGGAGCAGCCACATACTTTGCCTCTGTAGTAGACAATGCAACACACTTCTGTAGTCTGGATATCCAAGAGATTGCTCCCCCTGTGAATGTCACGAGGACGTGAAAATTTGATGTTTTGCTTATGTTTAATTGACATTTGATTAAAGGATTAATCAAATGCGCAATTAAAAGATGCACATGTGAGGTGCAAGCTACTTTTTCACAGTTGAAGGCCGAAGGACCCTGTGAAAAGGATGGGTGTCAACGGCAAAAGTTGTAACACATTACACTTGTTAGATTCTAGGTGAATTTTTGTGTCAGTTTGCCCCTAGGACCATTAATTGGCCATTAAGTGTTAGTGGTGACACTAGGGACTAGGCATTAATTAATGGATTAATGCTTGTCCAAGGGTCAATTAATGCATGGGACCACTTTGGGTTGCAAATGGCCTAGCCAATGAATTTTTGGATGGGCAAGGTCAATTTTTTAGGCATGGATTAAGGGTTGAATTAATTTTCAGAATTAATTAATTCTGAAAATTAATTAAATGGTTGGAAATTGTTGAAAATGGATTAAGAAAGCTGCCACTTGGCAAAACTTTCCCATGCACATGGGGGGAAGGCTAAATAGGGCTGAAGGGAGAGGGAAATCTCGTTTTTTCATTTTGGAGCTGTTGGGAAGAGGTGTTGGACTGTTGCTGCCAGCTTTTGGGGCCATTTCCCAGCCATTGGAGACCATTTTGGTGATGGAGATTGTATATTCTTGACCTTGGGAAGCCGGCAATTGTTGCTGATGCACTTTCTCTTGAAGATCACAGTCTCTGATGCTCCTATTGTTGTTGGTGCATTGGTTTGGGGCTGGTACATCAGGGCAGCAGAGCTGATTTTGATCAGTTCTTTGCGACAAATCTCAAAATTTTCTCTCTCTACAACATTCTCTCATCTCCTTCAGCTTATGCTCAGCCATTCTCAGCAATTCTTAGCCATTCGGAGGAGATCTCAGCCATTTTTGGTGGGTTGATCTATAATTTCTGCAGTAAACCCTAATTTACAGCAGAAATTAGGGTTTAGCAGCCACCTTGGGATTCATGCCAGAGATTGAAGGCTCAAGGGACTGAAATCAGCGGCTGATAATTGAAGATTATCAAGGGATTTCAAGGGCCAGCCCATCCCAAATTGATTTGGGGTAGCATTTGGCCAGCCAAGGGTCAAATTGGAGGAGAAGTCCTAGTTGAATCAAAGGGCAAATGACCCAAAAGGCTTGCTGGTCATTTATGACAGCAAGAGCAATTGGTTAGCAGGAGGAGATTGAAGAATCTCAAGTTGTACTCCTTCCAATTGAATGAAAGCTAAAGAAATACGGCATGGGTCGCCAGTTTTGGGGCCAAGAGGGTGTCTACTGTCCAAGAATGTTATGGTAAAGTGTGTACTTCATTTTATGTGCATTTATTTATTGTTGTAATTAACTCTTAAATCAGGTTATCACCACCCATTCCAAGAAGGAAGGCTGGTTTCATGGTTCCGTTGCCGGGATACATCAAATCTCTTGATTTGGTGGGCCCGAGGCACCTGATTGCAAACCAAAGCTTTGTGCTAGTGTTGATCTTTGTGCTTAGCTGAGAAATTACATCAAGATGTCTTCATACAGTGGGATGCAATTAAACAATAATGATGCCTCTCATGATGCACATTCACATGGGGAAGAAGGAAATGCAATGTCTGTTCTTGGACAAGGCACGAATCATGGACAACATGCTGAAAAATGTGGCTGAAGGCCAAGATATTGGACCCTCAATGCAAAAAGAGGATGATGATTAACAAGGAGAAATGGAATTTGATGATGCATTCAAGAATCGAATGAGAGCAGCAGCCAATATCTTTGCTGAATTGGCAAAAGATCCTCAGTTTACTCTGTTTTTGAACACTCCTACGAAGGACAACAAGGGCAAGAAGAGAAAATCCTCTTCTAGAACTTCGGGATAGCAAGATGCACCGAAGAACAAGGCAAAGCCTTCTCAAGATGCTCCTAAAGATGCTCATGATCAAAAGCAGTTGGTGCCAGTTGGGCAAGAAATGCAAATGCAAGTTCATGATGTAAATGCTAATCCTATGGTTTTTGGACAGCAAGGTTTGCATGAGAATTTGGGGCAGCCAACTTACTTTGGTGGTAGCACAATTTTTCATGCTATGGTGGGTGAGCGACCGAATGTGGGAATGTATGGCACACCTCCCCATAATTTTCAGCAACCAATGCATGGCTTGCATAACCCAATATACTCGGGTATGGCTCATGGAATGCATAATCCGATGTTTTGCGGCATCGGTATGATGCTTGGTGTGCAAAATCACGCATATGGGCAAGAATCGGTACCCTGTCGTGCTTTTGGGGCTCAAGGAATAAGTGCTGGTCATGCAAATGCTCCGTTTAATGCTGGCTATCATGGAAATTGCCTCTACACTAGCGGATATACTATGCCTTTCATGTGAGCTTGTTGAGGCCTTTTTATGGTGATGCGCCTAAGGATGTATCTACTGAAATTCAGTCCAATGTAGAGGAGCTGAATAAGATATTGGTATCTGAACAGATTTTGGCACATCAAGAGAAAATATCAAAGGTAAAACTTCCATAAGCTATTGAGTGAAGTTTCACAACTGTTCACCAATGGATGTTAAATGCATGGAAGAGGATGACTTGGCAGACCATCCTCAGTTGTTGCAGCTTTACCTTGATGCCTTTCAGTTAGAGCCGATTTTGGATCGGGCTCTTTCAGGTTCAGCAAGGCAAGGGCCCAGAGTACCACTTGATACTCAAGGGGGAGGTAGTACTTCCACTCCTCCGGGAATGGATTGCTTTCGTGTATAGTGGATCTCGGATATATTCAGCATGCATCCAAGGTACTGTGCTGACAGCATGTCTGCCATGAGGTCACTATTTAGTGTACTAGTCACAGTGGTTTTTTTTTTTTGCAAATAAAATGTGGCTGATTATATTACTCAAAGAAACTGATTACAACCAAGTGCTCATGCTCAACAGACTAGCTGTAATTGATGCAGAAACATAAATACATCATGAATACAAGCCTCTCAAGGCGGTCTGGGGGAAATGGAGGCAAGAAGCCACGGTATATCGCCATCTGGGACTGCTTGCCTGCATCACAAAAAACAGGTCCTGGCCGCCCTAGGTATGCATGAAGTGACCACAAAGCTTCTGACAAGCTCTGGACTCGCCCTACACTTGATCCCAACGGCCGCGGAGGGAGTGGATGATGGAGGTCCAAAGCTCAGCTAGGGTCGTCTGTGTTGAAAGTCTCTCTCTGTTGAAAGTCTCCTGACACGGCACCTTCCAAATATGCCGTCTAGTAAGACTTCCTATGATCTTCCATACCTCAAAGCGGTCTGTTGTGGGCTCCAGTACCTAGCGGATGGGTAGAGCCTCCAAACCAACCATTGCGCATGACCCTGCCTCAATGATGAATATCGTGTCCTGCATCCCGACCTCATATAGAAGGTGACGGCCCTGGCTGACTTCCTGCCAGTAGAAAGCTCCCCATGAGATACATCCAAGGCTGGGTGCTGTACGGCGGAGGATGTGGCATGCTCCTCTCCACACGAGCTGCGGCTCCTCACATGACCAAAGGGAGTGCTTTGGGGTTTCCAGAGGTTGTTGTGTGCAACGCTTACAATCTCCCTCCTCCATCTAGGCAAGCCAACTTCCCACCGCTAAGCCTCCATGTGCCACCAGCCATAAGAAATACAATACCCTCCTTGGCCTCCAGCTATCCCATAGGCGGCGCCAGAAGTTTCGTCGGAATGGCTCCATGATGCTGTGCTCCGCCCAGTGCCCGCTACGTGACGGCGCCCAATCCATATCCTCCTACATCAGTACGCGTTTGCCAATCCTGGCAGTGTATTCTAGGAACCTTGGTGGCTTCATGGCGACTGCAGTGGTTGGCTATAGCCACTCTCCTGGATCCCACTCCAGCTCATCAAGTGGTCTGCCCTCCCAGATCCAAAGGCGCAATTCCCTAAGCTCCTTCCAGAAAACATAGGGGTCCAATTGCCATGTCTTCCCTTGAAAGCCCACCACCTGAATCCTCCTCCATGAAAGGGCAGTTATCCCCTCATCCTGCTGCCCTCTGTCAAGGGCCAGATGTGCCCCCTCTTGAACGGTGAAGAAAGTCACTTGTGGGGCACCACCCACTCTACCTGCTACCTGTAGGGGATGCTTACTGGTGAAAACCTGGCTGCCCATACTTCCCTAGGCTCTATCGGCACTCGTATTGGGGGAGCAAGCCACTCCGGAGGTATTGCTGCATCTATCTCCCTTTGCCTCAACTCCACTCCTCTCTGGTAGCCTAAAACTCGCTGGAGACCTCCTCATTCGCCATCCTATACACCCGCTGCCATGTCCTGATGGTACGAGCCGGGCCGGCCTCCCAACCAGCCCACTGGATGTGGGGGTGCTTGCCAATCTGTGCCCCTTCCTGATCTTTGACCTGGGGGTTCCAGATCACGAGTGACGGTCTATCTCCTCCTGGCAGCCTGGGGGGCTCTGGATTAGGGCCTTACGGAGGCCCTGCCACAGGCGGAGTAAGCTGCATAGGAAAGGTGATCTGGGAGGGGTGATTTGGGCTGACATGAAGATCCATCTCAGGGACGACCTCCACTCACCACCAAGCCTTGGTCTACAATCTTGAAGACCCTCTTGCAATAGGACCTTCCAGGTTTGTCCTCTCGGTGTGAGGCCGCGGACAACTAGCTTGCCCAAGAGAGCCATACTCTAAAACTCTGGGTCTATGATCCCAAGCCCTCCCTCTGACCGATGCCGTATGGTCGCCCACGCCACCTTGGCCCGGGAATCCCTGGAGCCATCTGACCTGGACCAAAGGAAGTTCCGCACTAGGCGGCGAAGCTGCACTATGCAGGATGAGGAGAAGCACCAACATGAGGCGATGTACCAGGCCGTCGCTAACCTAGTTAACCACCAGGGCTCGGCCGGCTAGTGAGAGGTGAGCCGTGCTCCAGTAAGTCAGCTTTCTCCGAATAGAATCGAGGACTGGAAGAAACTGCTGGGCGGGAGTGATGTCGAGTCCCACCTGGAACCCTAGGTACTGGACGGTCTGCCCTTTGCTCACCCATCTAAATCCTAGGTGGACGCTCCACTCTGTGCTAGAGTCCGGGTCTGTGAGGAAACCAATCGACTTTCGCCAGTTGATTTTTGCTCCCGCTACAGAACAGAACACCTCAAGAGCCAGCCTCACTCTCTCCAACATCAACTAATTGTCCTCTATGTAGAGTGCTGTATCATCTGCATACTTTGAGTCTAGCAACTCAATCTCCTCTCTCACGGGAAGTCGGAGGCCGCGTAATCCGCTCACACGGGACCTGAGGAAGTGAGACATCGCCTCTGCAAAGAGTAGGAACAGGTATGGGGCCAAGGAGCAGCCCTGTTAGACCGATCTCTCCAGCCGAAACTCCTCCCCTCGCCTACCACCTATGAGAACCCTGCTGGCGGCTGATCTGTAAAGTGCGGAGACCCTGCGAATCCAAGCCTGGGGGAAACCCAACCTCACCATGGTGCCCTCTAGGAAATCCCAGTCCACCTTATCATAAGCTTTCTCGAAATCCAAGAGTAGTACGGCCAGTCTTTGCCCACTGTGCTGAGCCCACTCTGTCACCTCAAAGAAGGTGAATACATTGTCTAGGATACTCCTATCTTGGACAAAGCCTGTCTGTGTGTCATGGATGATGTCTGGCAACACGGGGCATAGTCGCCTACCAATCATCTTTGCCAGTGTCTTATAGGCCACTGACAATAAGGTGATCGGTCTCCACTGGGAAAGCTCCAATCGGTCTCCCCCTTTGGGGAGAAGACTGATAAGGCTTGCCAAAAGGCTCCCTGGCATCTGTCCTAAAGTGAAGATCTCTTGGAAGGCCATCAGTAGGGGGTCCTTCACCACTTCCTAGTAGGTAGTAAAGAAGGCCTTAGAGAGGCCATCCTCTCCTGGGCATTTCTGCCCGTCCTGTGTATGGAAAGCCTCCTCTAGTTCCTTCTGTGTGAAGGGGGCTAGGAGGGGGCGTCCCATCTCCTCTGTGACAAGGGACAGGATGTGATCCCAGACCTGCTGCCTATATCGCTGTCCTCTAGCTAAGGCTCTCTCCTGCTGGAAAAGGCGTCTGTAGTAATCAATGGCAATCTCCATCACCTTGTTTGGGCTTGAACGGGTCCTCCCATACTGATCTCGAAGGCTGCGCATTTGCACTCCTGAGGTGCGAGGTTGGTGCACTTGGAAAAACTCCCTGCTTATCGTGTCCCCCTTCGGTGCCTAAAAAGCTACTGAGGTGCGGAAAGAGAACTTAGAGGGCTTGTCCTCTAGGCCAGCAATGGCTGCTCGCATTCGCACCTCCTGTGCGTGGAGGGTGGGGTCCCCTGGTGCCTCCTGTAGTAATCTCTGCGTGGCTGCAAGGTCCCGTCGGAGTACTCTCTCCTCCTCCTAGCTTTGCTGCCTGGCCTGTATGGCTGTCTCTTGGTAGATTCTGCTCGACTCGGCTAGGACCTCTGCAACCTCCTCTATGATCCAGTCCCTCCTGTCCCACTCCCTAGTCCAGAGTGCTCTATCTGCCTCGTCACCTCCTTCCTCCTATAGGTCGATTCAGGGATTCTACAGGATCGAGTGTCTAGGGCAGATGCTGGGGGATCTAGTGTCAGGAGAACCGGGCAGTGATTAGACAACGTGGTGCCTGCCAACTGTCCAATCTGGCCCCCAGGAGAGCCTCTCCACTCTCCCACATAAAACCTATCCAACCGCTCTAGCAGGACTCCACCTAGCCGCATGTATCCCCAAGAGAAGACGAGCGACCTCTCCCTCCTGTGGAAAGCAGGGTCTTTCCAGGCATCATGTGCATCTACTGCCAATAGAAATACCTCCCATGCCTCCTGCTCCTCCCCGGTTATGCCCTGATAGTTTCTGCCTCTGCCGTGTTGGTTCTCCAAAGCCCCCAGGTTGTTGAAGTCTCCTCCAACGATTTAGGAGTCCACATCTGGGAGTCCATCCGCGATCTCCACCCAGAACCTGTTGCGTGCCCTAATCTCCATAGGGGCATAGACGTTGAGGACTCCTAGGCACGAGTCCTCAATATCCAGTTTGATCCATAGAACCCTCCCTGCCACTATTGTCCCGTGGTCTTGTACACAGGCGGTGAGACTCGGGCCAATAGAGGTGCATATGCCTCTACTCTTGCCGTGGGCACCTATGGCGTGCTCCCAGTAAGTGTGCAAGCTGCCCGGGAGTACCTTCCCTACCCGCTGGGCTTGGGAGGGAGTGAGCTTGTGCTCCTGTAAAAGTCAAATGTCGATCCGTCCGGCAAGGGCAGGCTATAGCTCTTGTCAAACAATCAACTTCCTGGATCCACGTGCCCCATTGTAGTGGAGACTATTCGCATTCCAGGATGCAAGGTGTAAGCTCATGGGGAAACTTGCGACTGACCAAATAGACATCTGTTCGGTGTGGAAGCTTTTGATGAGGACGAGAAACTATGGGGCATGCAGGTACACTTTGCCGTAGGTTTGGACGGCAAACTCCAGTCCCCCATGGTGGCCCTCGGCCGGACCATAGGGGTGATAGATGCTCCAGGTGGTATAATCAAAGTATCTATCAGCCATGCTGAGAGTCGTGACTCTGTACACTGGTAGAAATGGGCCGCCTGTGCTAGGGGCCACTCGATCACATCCCTCGGAGCCCTCCATTGTGGAGGGGCTCGAAAGATAATGCTTGAGTGTGGGACCTCGGCACCAGCCCACCAGTTAATGTCCATCATGCTACCAGGCCATTGCTGTGCAAACAGTGCTTGTCCTTCTCCCATCCACTAGGAGATGTGATCTGCCACTTGACTCTTCAACTCGTCCTCTATCTATGTCGTCGTCCAATCCCCTGAGTGAGAGGACTGAAAGAATAAAGAGTAGTTTGGTCCATCCGGTGGTGCTAGTAGATGGACCTTGTCCCTCCTTGACTTGCGAACCACGAAGATCCCCAACTCTAGAGGTAGTGGGAACACTCCGCGCTCCGCAACTCTCAGGTAGGACCACGGGCCATTGCGGAAAAACTCCTGTGGCAACAGCTGTGTGTGTCTTGGGAAGGTGTGATGGGCGGCAGGGGCAGATGAGCTGGTGGCTGTGTGGGAGGGGAAAGACTGCTAGTGCGAGGAGGATGTAAGCGTGTGTGGCTTATCACCTCCTGTGGGATGAGCAGGAGTGGGTTTGGGGGGGATCACCTACAATGGGTGCGCATCAGGGGGTGCTTGGCAGGGGAGATGGTGGGGGGAAAGAGGGTCGAGGGATGGTGGGATGGTCGGAAGTATGTGGCGGGTGTGGGGGGGGACTAGTGGCCGAAGGAGAGGGCTGTGGACCAAGGTCAGTGGGGGGGAGCCTGGGAGGTGGTGGAGGGTGGGTGTGGGGGCTGTGGGATCTCAGGTGGGGTAGTTTGTGGCGCGAGTGGTGGCTGTGGGGGACTGTGGTTCTGCTGGGTGGGACAAGCAGGGGGGTTGCGGAGTGCTCTGCCGAGGGGGCGTCGCTTGCCCTCTTGCGCCCTGCTGTCAAGGCTGTGACCGAGGCGCTGGTTGCAGCCCCCCTTGCTGTCTCCCTCTGTCGTCTTTGGACCTGTGTGAAGCCGTCAACGTCCACCTGTGGACCCGTCGCCGGAGCCGCCTTGGCCCCGAAACATGTACAGTTTGTTGTGTGATGTCCAAAGTCATGGCAGGGCAAGCACTGCCTTGGTTGCCCAGTCACAATGACTTGCTGCCTAAAGGAGTGACCTCCAGCCTCAATCTCCAAGAACTTTGATATGTTTTTTGTGTCTTTCACGGCCACTCATACCTTTGGGACTCCTGCGCGGCTGTCACTGCATCCGCGAAGGAAGCATGGAGAACTGTGCCAAAAAGCCGTTCAAAGTCCTCCACTAATTGGCGGTATTCTACTGTCAGTCCAAGAAAAAGTAGGGTGACTAGGTGTCTGAGAAAAGTGTTGTGGAGCGCAAATGACTCCACTGTGAAGCCGCTATACCAAGGAACCATGTAGATGACCCCCTTTGTGGAGGCATAGGGCGAGCTCTCCACCAACTCACGGGATGCGTCTGCAGAGGTGAGTCAAGCCATGAAGATCCCTCGGCCCATTAGCACTGCCTCCAAGATCTGCGTTGTGCCAATGCACAGCGTGGAGTGGAGCCAGTCCCGCAGCTGGGCTCTCGATGGGGAATGTCCAACGACCAGACCAAAGATCGCTGTTTCTTTCAGCTCCAACTTTGTGGCCCAGACGGCCAAGAGCTGTTCCTTAGAGAGGATGATGCGCAAGGTGTTTGACTAGCAGGCACTCGTAGAATGCGCCAACGTTTGACCAGAGGTTTCCATTGTGTGTCCCAACTGAGGACCTACCACACATGTTGCTATGTTGTCGGAGGAGGGGGGGTATGTTGCTGCAGAGGAAGGGAGCAACTGGAGGGGAGGAGAAATGATGGCGAGGAGGAGGGGGGGTGGGAAAAGCTTGTTTACACGGTGGGGGAGGTGTTGAACACTGTTGTAATCCAGCTCATAGCGAGGCGGGGGGGGGGGGGAGTGCGGAGGGGCGGGGAACCAGATCCTCAGGTAGGAGGACACATCGCGGGTTCAGGCGGGTTGGGGGGATAGGTTTCTAGATGGGGGCAGCAGTATCGTGTTTGTAGCAGGGGAGGTGAGGCGTGAAGGGGGGAGGGGCAGACGGCGTGGTGTCGGGCGGGGATTGACGGGGGGGTCGTGTTGGGGGGGAGGAGTCGCGCTGGGGGAAGACGGAGGGGGGTCGCGCTGGGGGGAGACCGGGGACAGGCGGCACAGAAGGCCGGGGGGGTGGGGCGGGGAGTTGGCGGCGACGCCACGGGTCAGCGAGGGGTGCACTGGAGATGTCGGGGGAGATGGAACAGCAGCGCGATGGTAGGAGCCGTTCAACAATACTAGTCACTGTGGTATGTATGCCGATGGGTATGGTTTTCATTGCAGCTCTGAAACTGTACATTTGCATCAAGTTATGATCATAAGAGACTGATTACTGAGCACTAGTTTTCAATGTATGATCATTAGTTTCAGTGGTATTCAGCTGGTTCTATGGACAGCAGCATGTGTATTGAATGCCATTGACAATTCAGCCATGGTTTCGGCTCGATTTATGCTTTACTATGGTTGTGTAGTCAACACTGTTGAGAAACAAGAGTTTGGGATGCATCTGATGAGTTTCTGGCAATAGTTTTGGACTATTATTGAGCTTTATGCTATGTTTATGTTGGCTTGAAATTTTCAGCAAGTAGTGGGCATATGAGATAGTTAGCCAGTAGTGGCCAATGTTATGTTGACTATGATGCCTTGTGGAAATTCCAGTGCAGTATTGTTTACTTTGACACATTACAGTGCAATCGAGGACGATTGCAAGGATTTCAAGGGGGTGGTCTGTCATGAGGACGTGAAAATGATGCTTTGTTTATGTTTAATTGACATTTGATTAAAGGATTAATCAAATGTGCAATTAAAAGATGCACATGTGAGGTGCAAGCTACTTTTTCACAGTTGAAGGCCGAAGGACCCTGTGAAAAGGATGGGTGTCAACGGCAAAAGTTGTAACACATTACACTTGTTAGATTCTAGGTGAATTTTTGTGTCAGTTTGCCCCTAGGACCATTAATTGGCCATTAAGTGTTAGTGGTGACACTAGGGACTAGGCATTAATTAATGGATTAATGCTTGTCCAAGGGTCAATTAATGCATGGGACCACTTTGGGTTGCAAATGGCCTAGCTAATTAATTTTTGGATGGGCAAGGTCAATTTTCTGGGCATGGATTAAGGGCTGAATTAATTTTCAGAATTAATTAATTCTGAAAATTAATTAAATGGTTGGAAATTGTTGAAAATGGATTAGGAAAGTTGCCACTTGGCAAAACTTTCCCATGCACGTGGGGGGAAGGCTAAATAGGGCTGAACGGAGAGGAAAATCTCGTTTTTTCATTTTGGAGCTGTTGGGAAGAGGTGTTGGACTGTTGCATGCCAGCTTTTGGGGCCATTTCCCAGCCATTGGAGACCATTTTGGTGATGGAGATTGTATATTCTTGACCTTGGGAAGCTGGCAATTGTTGCTGATGCACTTTCTCTTGAAGATCACAGTCTCTGATGCTCCTATTGTTGTTGGTGCATCCGTTTGGGGCTAGTACAGCAGGGCAGCAGCTGATTTTGATCAGTTCTTTGCGACAAATCTCAGAATTTTCTCTCTCTGCAGCATTCTCTCATCTTCTTCAGCCTATGCTCAGCCATTCTCAGCAATTCTTAGCCATTCGGAGGAGATCTCAGCCATTTTTGGTGGGCCGATCTGTAATTTCTGCAGTAAACCCTAATTTACAGCAGAAATTAGGGTTTAGCAGCCACCTTGGGATCCGTGCCAGAGATTGAAGGCTCAAGGGATGGCTGATAATTGAAGATAATCAAGGGATATCAAGAGCCAGCCTATCCTAAATTGATTTGGGGCAGCATTTGGCCAACCAAGGGTCAAATTGGAGAAGAAGTACTGGGTGAATCAAGGGGCAAATGACCCAAAAGGCTTGCTGGTCATTTATGACAGCAAGAGCAATTGGTTAGCAAGAGGAGATTGAAGAATCTCAAGTTGTACTCCTTCCAATTGAATGAAAGCTAAAGAAATACCGCATGGGACACCAGTTTTGGGGCCAAGAGGGTGTCTATTGTCCAAGAATGTTATGGTAAAGTGTGTACTTCTTTTTATGTGCATTTATTTATTGTTGTAATTAACTCTTAAATCAGGTTATCACCACCCATTCCAAGGAGGAAGGCTGGTTTCAGTCAACGTGAATACATATCTTGAAATAGACTTCCTCTAGTGTCAAGATAACAAGCATCGTCTGCATCTGTGAAGCTAACAACATATGACTTCTGCTTCCTAGAGCGGATGCACAAGTCCTTTGTGCCCTTAAGGTATCTCATGATACCCTTCACTGCTTCCCAATGCTTTTTATAAGGATGTGCCATGTATCTGCTAACCACTCCACCGCAAATGCAATGTCAGGACGTGTGGCAACCATAGCATGCATCAAGCTACCAATAACTGAAGCATAAGGAATCTTGGCCATCTTAGCCTTTCCATCATTAGATGTAGGGCTATCATCTGCACTAGCCTTTCCATCATTAGATGTAGGGCTATCATCTGCACTAAGTTTCACATATGGAGGCAACGGTACACCAATGGCTTCCCCCCTTCATATTAAAACTCTACAAAACCTTAGTAACATACTCATGCTATGACAAATAGAGGAGACCCTACGATCTATCCCTGAGTATACACATGCCAAGAATATGATTGGCCTCACCAAGACCCTTCATATCAAAGCTATTGTATAGGCTTTGTTTCAAGGAGTCCAAATCATGAGCATCCCTGAGTGCAATCAGCATGTCATCCACATACAAAACCAAGAGAATAAGGTTGCCATCTGCTGCTTTCTTGGTGTATAAACAGTGATCAACTTGAGATCTATGGAATCCTTGAGATTGCATAAATATATTAAATTTATGATACCATTCTCATGGTGCATGTTTTCGCCCATACAAACTCTTATTGAGTTTACATACATTGTGCTCTTTCCCCTTTGCAACAAAACCCTCGGACTACTATATATAGATCTCCTCATGCACATCACCATGTAAGAAGCTATTTTTACATCCATCTGTATGAGTTCCATATCTTCAGATGCAACATGGTTCGCAAAGTAGTCATTTTGACTACAGGAGAAATTTTTTTATCAAAATCAATTCCATGTTCTTGCTTGTACTCTTTAGCAACCAGTTGTGCCCTGTTCCTTGGTAAAGAACCAGAAGTGACTTTCATTTTGTAACCCATTTGCATGGTAGCACTTTCTGCCCTTTAGGCAAATGCACTAAATCCCAAGTGTCATTTTTCATGAGAGGTTCCATCATGGACAGAAAAAATAGCTCTCATGAATATACTTAAGTTCGTTGTGTTCTTCCTTGCGAATATGTTCCAATGCCTTACAGCCAAACACGCTTAAGTGAGCATACAAAGGTGGCTTGCCCGACCATGCTTCTTTAGGGACTCTCCCTCCTCTCCTCTCCCACAAAAAAGAAAGACTTGTTTAGTGACCGATTAATCAAGTGGAATGGTCATACTGCGGGACGACTGTCATACCCCATTTCACCCTCATCACCATATCCTAGGAAAATACATTTATAGATTTGTTGCTGCTTTCTTCTTTGCGAATGTGCACAAATGCCTCGCAGCCAAACACTCTCAAAGCATACAAAGGTGGCTTGCTCGACCCCCCCTTCCCCTCCCTCTTTCCCCGCCCCCCCCCCCTCCCCCCCCCCCCCCCCCCCAACCAAAAAAAAAGGGACATGTTTAGTGACCGATTAATCAATTGTGTAATTGTCATAGCAGCCTCTGCCCAAAATCCATAGGTAAAGCAGCATGTGACAGCATTGGACCCTATCTTGAATGGTCTTGTTTATACGCTTTGTGACACCATTTTGGGGTGGATTGTGAGGGATGGTGAGCTCCCTTTTAATCCCTTTGCTGTTAAAAAAGTCTTGAAAGGCTTTGGATACATATTCCCCACCATTGTTAGAGCGAAGACACTTTAATGTCTTGTTGGTCTGATTTTCAACAAGTGCTAGGAATTTTTTAAATTTATCCAAGGTCTCATCTTTACGACGGATTGGATAAACCCATACTTTTCGTGTGGCATAATCAACAAAGGTAATGAAATACTTCTTTCCCCCTAGAGATAACCTTGGGATTTGACATATATTTGAATGTATCAACTCTAAGGGTGAAAACTTTAGAGAGATTTTTAATGTGACGTTTGAGCATGCTTGCCATAAATACAATGATCACATTGTTCAAAATCAACATGCTCAAAGATGGCAAATAACCCAAACGAGAAAGCACTTTCATTCCAGTTTGACTCATGTGTCCCAATCGACTATGCCACAAAGAAACACTTGGCTGCTCGGTTATGGCAACTACATGGTTACGCACGCTAGATACATGCAAAGGATACAAAGTATTACTTTTGGAGCCCTTGGCAACAATGCAAGAGTTTTTACAAATTTTTCATTCGCTATCCCCAAAGGTGGTGTGATAGCCTTTGTCATCTAGCTACCCTGTGCTTATCAAGCTCTTCTTGAGCTGAGGTACATGCCTCACATTATGCAAAACAAACACGGAGCCATGCTGAAATTACAATTTCACATTGCCAATACCTGCAATTTTACATACATAGTTATCTCCCAAGTGGACAACACCACATGCACCATCATTGTAGTCAGAAAACCACTCAGGATGTGGTGTAACATCAAAAGACACACTTGTCAAAAGATGATGTACCAGCGAGACAGTAGGGTTTGCGGGGAGGAACATGGAGTGAACTTAGCAAACATGGAGAAGAGAAGAGAGGAGAGAATAAACTCTGATGAATGGAATGATGAAGTTCTGAATCTAGAGTGAATGTGATACAAGGGAACAAGGGTGACGTAGCACAAGGAAGATGATGAAGACATCTTGAACCATGAATCACAATGTCCTCTTGAAGGGGTGTGAGGGCAGTGGAGAGGTTGGAGAGTAGAGGTGAAGGACTGAATGAATCAGTCGTAAAGAATGAGAGAGAGAGTGGCCTATAAATAGGCACAATCAGTCTAGGGTGGCGCCCCTTTTTGGGGTTGCAAACCCTAAACGTAAAACGCAGAAACGTAAACTGCGGGTGAAGGGTTTCTCAACACCCCCTCTTAGGTCCAAAAAGGGGAAGAAGAGGAGTGAGGTGGAGATGGAATGCTACATACTGAAGAATGCTCATGCAACAAGTGCCACTTGGACAGTGTCTGTCGTGGGAAAATTGTTCTCTTGCCCAAGCGCCCTAGTACAAAGATGATGAAATCATGCAATGCATAGGAGGAATGTCGGACTTTGTGTGGTGCCGAGAACCATAAGAATATGCTAGTACTCGATCTCGGGAGTTGGCTACATGCTAACCAAGTGACCAAGGCAAGAAGAAGAGGAGGAAGAAGATGTAGAGGATCCCTAAGATCCAAGATTTCCACATGAAAGGTAACTTGCATTAAAGAATAGTAGACAGAGTGAACCGGAGAACCCAAAACTCAACCTCTGGAGAGAAGCCACTAGCTGCGTGCATCCATGCAAGAAGGAATACGAAGGTCTTGTCACCAAGTCGCAGCTGAACGTCCAAAGCCTCGATCTAGGTAGATCATGGAGATCCTGGGAATCAATAGGCAAGATGACCGCTAGAAGGAAGCCATCCCATTCAAGGATAGAAGAAGAAGGTAAAATGCCTCTGCCAGGTTGTGTGAAGGATTGAACGGTGGATGGGGATCCCCTTTGAAACTGGAGGAATAGGAGCTCTCTTTGAAGTCGCAGTAGATGTAGATGTCCCCTTAGAGGGCAAAGAAAGATCAGTCTCCTCTGAATCCCCCTTGGAGGTAGATAGGGAATCCAAAAACTCATGGATCTTGGACTTCGAAATGTCTAAGGATGAAGGAAGTGTCACCAATCGTGCCGAAGAAGGTGTCTGGGGTGGTGAAGAATTTCCAGAGGTGGCCTCTCGAACCTGAGTAGGCAAGGGTGAAGGGTGGAGCTCGAACTAAGCAATGAGTGGGCAACAGTCACTGCTTCTCAATGGAGTGGACTGGGAAGCCAAAGAAGAGGAAGGAGTCGAGTAGCCACTGTCTCTTGAAGGGGCAGACTGAGAAGAAGACGGTATCAAACAATCATTGTCTCTCAATGGAGCGGATTGCAGAACCGCGGGCTGTGGTAGCCATTGCATCCAAAAATAGGTGGGAGAAGACGGTTGCTGGCATTGCGACGATCTCTAGGAGGTCTTAGTGCCAATCGATCCTCCATGTGCTCGAAAGGACTTAGTGCACGTCGGATGCGTCTTATTGCCTTGAGTATAGTGCTCTGATAGCCAATGCAGAACGATCTCTGTGGCCCAGAAATGAGAGGTGGCACAAGGAGTGCCTCGTGGAAGACGTATATACTCCGCGGGGGTGGGGAGCAAAGGTTGAAGTCGGCAAGCATCGGTGGTTTGTTCGAAAGGACTTAGTGCACGTCGGATGCGTCTTATTGCCTTGAGCATAGTACTCTGATAGCCGATGCAAAACGATCTCTGTGGCCTAGAAAGGAGAGGTGGCACAAGGAGTGCCTGGTGGAAGACTTATATACTCCGCGGGGGTGGGGAGCAAAGGTTGAAGTTGGCAAGCATCAGTGGTTTGTCCAGTGATGCCACAATAGAAGCACCTAGTAGTCTGGCCATCTGTTGGTAAAGAAGCCATGGGTACTAGTGTGCCTTGCTGAAGAAGGAAGAGGTCAGCCACGAACCACGAACCGCAATGTCCGCCTCAAGGGGTGTGAGGGTAGTGTGAAGCACGAACCACAATGTCTGCCGCAAGGGGTGGGAGGGTAGCAAAAGGGCTGGAAGTGAGCTTCTAGTGGGAGGAGGATGCTACCAGTAGCAGTAAGAGGTTGCAATTAGTAGAAAAACGTAGGTGAGGAGAGAGAGACTAAAAACGCAGGCTGCAGGAGAGAGAGAGAGAGAGAGAGAGACACTAAAAATGCAGGAAAAATCAGCTAGCAGTAGTCTGTATGTTGAAATCAGCTCCAAACAGTGTGTGATAGGTTGGACACAGGCGCTAGACTGTTGTAGATAGCAATGGCCAACTTGGACTACGATGTCCTCTGCATCCGGGGTGCGGACAGCAAGTTGAAATACTTGAAATATGCAAAAATGAGATCGTTTTTTGAATGGAGAGTGATCAGCAATAGTCGCTCTACTGTAAATAGCTGCAAACTGCAGATGGAAGGCTGGAAACATGTGCCAGACTGTAGATGACAGCAAGGGACAACTGAGACTGCGATGTCCTCCGCGACAGGGGTGTGGGCAGCAAGCTGAAAACACTTGAAACCTACAAAAACGAGATTTTGATGCAATAGAAGAAGAAGAGAAGTGGATGCCGCCACCAGTCGTTGCCTTCACTGGAGTGGAGGATCTTTGCTGTTGTTTGAGCAGATCCAGCTCTAATACCATGTCAAAAGATGACGTACTAGCGAGACAGTAGGAATTGAGGGGAGGAACATGGAGTGAACTCAACAAACATGGAGAAGAGAAGAGAAGAGGGAAGAAACTCTAATGAATGGAATGATGAAGTTTTGAGTCATGGAGTGAATGTGATACAAGGGAACAAGGGTGCCGTAGCACAAGGAAAATGATGAAGACAACTACGAACCATGAACCACAATGTCCTTCTGTAAGGGGTGTGAGGGCAATGGAGAGGTTGGAGAGAAGAGGTGACGGATTGAATGAATCAGCCATAAAGAATGAGAGAGAGAATGGCCTATAAATAGGCACAGTTAGTTTAGGGTAGCACCCCTTTTTGGGGCTGCAACCCTAAATGCAAAATGCAGAAACGCAAACTGCGGGTAAAGGGTTTCTCTACAACACCTGAATCAATTATCCAAGTGTGCATGTCATCATCAGAATTTGCAATCAATGCATATGGACTCAAAAAAGAAGCAAGGAGTACATCACCATCCCTATCATTCTCATGAGTAACTACATTTACCTCCTCTATCTTCACATTGCTTATCTTTATAGGTTGGCTGTCCTTTTTTCAGCCTTGTTATCTTTAGTTTTTTTGCTTTTGCCTTTCTCTTTCTTCAATTGAAAACTGTCTCGTTTGTAGTGCTTTTCTTGCCACAATGATGACACTCTACATTTTTCCCACAAGACTTGCTGCGTGCTCTATTTTCAAAACTGCCCTTTTGCTGAAATATGCCTCTAGTGTGCACTGCATTAGAAGATTTGTTTGTTGAATTATTTTGCTTGTTGAGTTCTTCCATCAGCAAAGAACTCTCCACATCAGAATATAACAACTGAGCATTTGAGTTACTCAAGATTGTCTTGAAAGTATTCGAACTTTCAGGCAAAGTGCATAGCAAGAAAGTAGCCTTGAACTCATCATCAATGTGGAAACCCAAAGCAATTAGTTAACTGAAAATTGAGTCGAACCCATTCAAATGTACATACATGGTTGTACCTTTCTTCATGCGAAGGTCCATCAACTTTTTCAGCCAATAAAACTTGTTGATTGCACTTTTTTGAGCATACAATTCCTCAAGTCTTTGCCACATTTCATATGCAGAATTCGGCTTCTCAATGTTAAAGAGCAAGTTGTCTGATAGTGAGAGATCTATAGTAGAGCGTGCTAGCTTATCCAAATCATCCCACTCTTCTTGTTCCCTACTTGCTAGTCTTATTCCCTTTGCTTTGATGGGCTTCACCTGTTTCTTCTGCACCAAGACATTGTAGCACTGTTTTTGGCATATTGCAAAATTGTGTGCACCCTCAAGCTTTTTGATGTGCAAAAGATTGCTACTGTTACTGTTTCCAGCCATGTTTTTCAGCACTAAATTGACTCAAATGTCAGCAAATGCAAGCCCAAAAGTCATACAAATGACTACGGTACGTTGCCAGTTCAACCAGGAGTGAAAATCAAGAAATTGCAGAAATTTCAGATCTGCAAATTGATTTCCAGAATTAGAGAATGTTTGCTATTGCACTTCACAATCAATTACAGCCACATTTATAGGCCAATGCACCGATTACATGTGAAATCCCCAACATTCTACTGCAATTTTTGCTCCAAATGCGTTCTCGGGCACAAATTTGACGATTGCGGTCAATAGCACCAAATCTTCAAAGGCAAATCCGCCCAAATTGCATCAATACATATACCGAAGTGCATATACAAGGCAACCTTTGTATAAATTGATGAAATTCTGTAAAAGCCCCAATTTTCTTGGGTCTCGTGTGCACAAATTTCAGTGACATTGAAAAAAATTCACTAAAATGTGAAAAGCCCAAAATTTCCCTGGTAAATGTGCACCAAATTTGCAAATTTTGAGTTAGATTGTCCTTTTCTATATCCAAATCCCCAAATCTAAGAAAAGGCCCAATTTTTTGGGTCAAAATTTCACATTGTGCGTGGGCATGTGAACGCTCGTCAGAGGGAGAGGAACAGATTTGAGAAATTAATTAAAAAAATGACAAAAAAATAGCTGTAGAGTTGTGACGTTGTGGCCCGCTTGGTCACGGTTGACCTGTCCAGCCCGTTGTAGCCCATCGCTTGTTCCCAGACTACCTATGTGCGGATTGACCAGTCAATGGGGTTGCCTACGTTGTCGCTTGGACCTGCGTCGCTTGCTCGCTTGTCAGCTGCCACCTGCACCACTTGGACCTGCATGTCGATTGCTTGTGTCGCCTACCCCCTGTCTTGACGTGGCCTTTTTTGCTTGTGTCGCTTGCCTATGTCGCCTACCTCCATACTCACATGACCTCTATCGCTTGCTGGCATGGCCTCTCCTATCAATCATGACCTACTCCTGACTACGGCGTGCAACTTGCGTGGTCTGTCTATTGTCTGCATAGAACTCGAGGCGAGCAACCTTCAGCTCTGATACCAGTTTGTTGTCGTGGGCACGAGGATCGAGATAGTGTTCGAGGTTGAGATATGCACAGTGAGAGAGAGAGAGTGAGTACCGAGTAGAGAGAGTAAGGAAGAGAGTGAGCATTATAGTAGGAAGCATCCACCAACAGTGAATTTGTATGAGCCATAGCCTTCCAATTCGGATCCATGGAAGTAGAAATGGTCCGACACTCCTGTATCTCAAAGGTGGTCATTGTACGGACCTTGTCTTGAATGGTCTTGTTCATGTACTTTGCAACACCATTTTGGGGCGGATTATGAGAGGCAGTGAGCTATCTTTTAATCCCTTTGTTGTCACTAAAGTCCTAAAAGGCTTTAGACACATTCTTGACCATTGTCAGAGCGAAGGCATTTTAATGTCTTGCTGGTCCGATTTTCAGCAAGTGTTAAGAATTTCTTAAATTTATCCAAGGCCTCGTCTTTCCGACGGATTGGATAAACCTATACTTTGCTTGTGGCATTATCAACAAAGGTAATGAAGTACTTTTTCCCCCCTAGAGATAATCTTGGCATTTGATATACATCTCAATGTAGCAACTCTAAGGGTGAAGACTTTAGAGAGAGTTTTATGTGACGTTTGAGCATGTTTATCAGAAATACAATGATCGCACTGTTCAAAATTAGCATACCTCAAAGACGTTAAATAATCCAAGCGAGAAAGCACTTTCATTCCAGCTTGACTCATGTATTTCAGCCGGCTATGCCACAAAGAAACACTTGGTTGCTCGATTATGGCGACTATATGGTCACGCACACTAGATACATGCAAAGGATACAAGGTATCGCTCTTGGACCCCTTGGCAACAATGCGAGAGCCCTTACAGATTTTCCATTTGCTATTCCTAAAGGTGGTGTGATAGCCTTCATCATCTAGTTGCCCTGTGCTTATCAAGTTCTTCTTGAGCTGAGGTACATGTTATGCAAAACAAATACGTAGCCATGCTGAAATTCCAGTGCCAATGCTTGCAATTTTACATGCATAGTTATCCCGCAAGTGGATAACACCATGTACACCACCATTGTAGTCAGAGAACCACTCATGATATGGCGTGATATGAAAGGATGCACCTGAATCAAGTAGCCAAGTGTGCATATCATCCTCAAAATCTGTAATCAATGCATGCGCACTCAAAGAAGTAGCAAAAAGTACATCACTATCATTGTCATTATCGTGAGTGACTACATTAACCTTTTCTATTTTCACATTGCTTTTCTTTGCACGTTGGTTGTTCTTTTTATTCAGCTTTGTTGTCTTTAGTGTTTTTGTTTTTTCCTTTCTCTTTCTTCAATTGAAAATAGTTATTTTGTAGTGCCCTTTTTTGCCATAATAATGATACTCCACATTTTTGCCATGAGACTTGTTACGTGCTCGATTTTCAGAATTGCCCTTTTACTGAAATCTGCCTCTAGCGTGCAATGCATTAGAAGACTTGTTTGCTGAGTTATTTTGCCTATTGAGTTCTTCCATCAACAAAGAACTCTCCACATCAGAGTATAACAGTTGAGCATTCGAGTCACTCAAAGCTGTCCTAAAAGTATCCCAACTTTTATGCAAAGTACATAGCAAGAAAGTAGCCTTGAACTCATCATCAATATGGAAATGCAAAGCAATCAGCTGACTGAAAATTGAGTTAAAACTCATTCAAATGTACAGACATGACTGTACCTTCTTTCATGCGAAAGTCCATTAATTTTTTCAGCCAATAAACCTTGCTAGGTGCACTTTTTTGAGCATTCAATTCTTCAAGCCGCTGCCACATTGCATATGCTTAATTCTGCTTCTCAATGTTAAAGAGCAAGTTGTCTGACATTGAGAGCTCAATGGTAGAGCGGGCAAGCTCATCCAAGTCATCCCACTCGTCTTGTTCCATGTTGGCTGGTTTGATTCCCTTTGTTTTGATGGGCTTTACATGTTTCTTTTGCACCATGACATTGTAGCATTGTTTTTGCCAAATTGCAAAATTATATGCGCCCTCAAGCTTCTTAATGTGCAAAAGATTACTATTGTCATTGTTTCCAGCCATAATTTGCAATCCCAAATTGACTAACCAGTCACAAAAGGCAAGCCCAAATGTGACACAAGTGACCATGGTACACTAAAGTACCAACTAGCAATGAAAATCCCCAGATTGCAGAAATTTCAGATTTGCAAATAGATTTTCAGAATTAAAAAGTGCCTATTGCTGCACTCCTCAAGCAATTAGTGACACATTTAGAGACCAAGCCACCAGTTACATGTGAAATCCCCAAAATTTTAGTGTAATTTTTGCTTCAAAGGCATTCCCAAGCACAAATTTGACAAGTTTGATCAAAACCCCCAAATTTTTAGAGGGTAATCTGTCCAGATTGCGTCAATACATGTATCCAAGTGCATATAGCAAACATTTGTTGCACAAATTGAAGGGATTTTGCAAGTCTGTTCGTCCCTCTGTGACCTGCCTATCCGTCTGCCTATCGTGCCCACTTTCAACCTGGCACCTACACGAGCCTGTCTCCCACTCAACTCGCCCTTACTGTCACATGCCCTGATTGTCGCTTGTCACCTCAGGCATGTCAGCTCACACTAGTTATCCTCTCTGATACCGGTTTGTTCCAGTGGTTCAATCGAGACTGAGTGAGGTGAGGGTGAGAGTGTGAGATATTGCACAGAGAGTAGAGAACAATAGAGATGAGTGTGAGCACAACACAATGGATGTTCGGTACAAAGACGAGTGTACCATTTTTTAGGTTTAGATAATATATAAAGTACAAGAGTGTAAGGGTGCATTCACATCCGAACACTGTAAAAGGCACGGTGAGCATTTATTCACAACATCTAGGGGGCACTTGTGACAACAAAGTAATCTCCATGTCCTCGGAGGTGATCGCCTTCTGGCCTTCATTCTCCACTTGCATCTGTAAGTGTTGAAAATTGTTCACATGCTTATGCATGGAAGCGGACTTGTTTGGGTTCAAAGTCTGTATCTACACCTCTAAAGATACCCTCTTCATGATAGTTATCTTGTTATAGAGCTTATCTAACTCTAGCCATATCTCCCAAGCATTGGTTAGATGCTCAATGTGAGCAATCACAGCTAGTGTGCAAGAGAGAGTAAGAAAGATCTAATGTAGGCATTTAGTTTGTCCTAGTGGACCTATACCTTCACAAATTCAGCTTTCATTGTTGAAGAAAGCTTGGAAGGATCATTGGCCTTTAAATGGTCAATGGCCTTAGTCACAAGCTTTGTCAAATCATCATCACTTGCCAAATGTGGTAGTTCTCCCCTTCTAGCTTTTGATCATGTGAAAGAGGTGGTAGTACCGGGGCCTTATGGTCTATGATATTGCGAAACTCCATACCAATTTTGGAAGACATATCAGAGTGCAATGAATGTGGAAGTGTATGATTAGGTCTGACAGAAAACATGGAGAGGAGAGAGAAAAAGAAAGAAAGAAAAAAGATGTCATACGTAAGGCCAATGTGGCCTATGAGACAAAATCAGTAGTACATCCATGTCTAATGCCATCTCTTAAGTAAGGTGAAGACAACAATAAAATAAGTGGTCTATGAAACAATGTCGAGAATAACTATGATGGAGCTATGCAAGAGTACAACCCTGTTTAGTGTCGTCCCATGGATAGAATGAAAAGGAAGTCCTAATATGCTAGAACTATTACAAAAACTACGGTGGAGACTATAGGCTGTAGATGATCTCAAGATCTGCACATGATGTCAGCTATGATTCGGTCCCTAACTGCTTGACTGATGTACTTGGTGGTGAGGCTCCGGTGCCTTGTGATATTGTCTTTGATTTGTCTGTGGTGCCGTCTCCTTAGATGTGGTCCTAGTGGACAAGCTCATTGTGCTCAGTGAAGTGAAATGGTTTTGTCCAATGTGATTCCATGGCATGGAGTGGAATGTGTTTTGCAGGGTGGCTGTCTTTGCTAGGCTAGTTGTGTCAGTAGGGTATGATCTGTATGAAAACTGAAGTGTGTGACAGGGGCAGGCCAGCCTAAATAGGCCAAAAATGATAAAATAATCTGATCAGGTTGGCCGACTGCTGCACAAACAGACTGAAATAAAAACAATAAATAATGAAAAATGCAGTAAAAAATGCAGCCTGGCATGTGGCAGATCTGTCTGTCCTGCTTGCTCTGATCCGCCTGCCCAATCACTGCCCAAATTTGGTGACTGCCCAAGACTGCTGTCCAACCTGCTTCTTACAATGCAATGCTGTACAAACTGCCCTAATCTTCCCTGTACATGCCTGTGCCTGTCGTGGAGGTGACCAAATCTCTAACACAGCCTTGTGCTATTGAGGAAGGGATCAGCACAATGTCACAAACACACTCATCAGTGTACAGTAGAAACATTGTTCAGGAGATCTTTTTAACTCCTTAAATGCCCTTTGTGATGGCGCCGCCTGCTAACTGCAGGAAGCTGGCTAAGGTTTGAGAAAGAGTGTAGGTGTTTCTTGTCAAGCTGGTCATGATGTTTTATGTATGTTGGACAGGTGAGAAGCAGATAGAGGCAAAAAATGCAGGTGCAGATATTGTAGGAGCTGATGACTTGATTGAGCAAATTTTTGGGGGTTTTATGGACTTTGACAAGCTCATTGCTACTCCTGATATGATGCCAAAGGTCTTTTCATTGCTGCTCTTCATTGCTCTTTTGATGACCAGTTATTTGAGACATTTGTGGATGTGGTTGCAATTGTATTGTTATATGATTTTATGTTGGTGATTGACATATCGTGTCTGAATCTAGATTATTTGCATGCGAAGGAGGCAGTTTAGGGCATTAATGTGTGCTTATATTCTATTTTCTGTAATTGGTATTAGGTTGTCAAATTTTCTATGTTACTTTATAGGTCGCAAAACTGGGAAGATTGTTAGGCCCCCGTGGTCTGATGCCCAATCCAAAAGCTGGCACAGTGACATCTGATCTTTCACTCGTACGTACATATTTGATTATTGCAAGCTGTCTGAGTATTCAAGTAATGATTTTCAAAAATATGATCTGTATTCTTTCTATTGCCTCTGCTGGAGTATTAAAGGATGTGCCATATTTAAGTGTTTTAATGCTCTCTTACTGTTTTAGGTACCACTGTAAATACAAGGGTGGGTTGTTAGTGTTAGAGTGTTCAGAAGGTCTATCTTGGTTTGTGTTTTGTTTATTGGTCCAAAACTTGGGCATGTGTTGAATGATGCCCCTCCTGAGTCAATGTTTTTTTTTTCTGTGACCACAAACTGTGTAGCAAAAGTTAAATTTATGCCTTACTAGGATTTTGCCTTAAATTTACTCATCTGCTTTTGCTTGTGGCTAGTATTTCTGACTTTGATTAATGGGTGAAACTTGTGATCAATGAACAGGCGATTTCTGAGTTCAAGGCAGGCAAGGTTGAATACAGAGCTGACAAGACGGGGATTGTTCATGTACCTTTTGGCAAAACAACATTTACTGTTGATGATTTACTCTCAAACCTTGTAGCAGTTGCGGTATGTTCGCTGTATTCTTCAGTTTTGTGCCTTTCCTCACACTGCAGCTTGAACTTACCTTATCAAGGCCAATGGTGGCAGAATTCTGTGGATTCCAATCGGCCTACTGGAGCCAAGGGTGTGTATTGGAAGACCGCCTTCGTATGTGCCACAATGGGCCCTTCAATCAGGCTGAATGTAGCAGAGCTTCGGGATTACAAGTTTTCATGATTTGCTTGGAAGTGTAATTTTTTCTCATTCTTGAATCAAACACTGCAGACAGCAGCTCTATGCCTGTATAATGGCAAGGAGCCTGCTCCTGAGCAGGTGCTGTTTCAACCCATGGTTAACAAACTCAAGAAAAGCACACAGCAAGGTGGTTCTCTGATGCAGCTTCCCTTTAATAAGTCATCTTCCTAGTAGGGCAATGGGTCATCCCAAATCTCTTCTATCAAGGCCATGTCAACATCTTTGGTCAAGGTAATATTTGTAATATCTCCCCCTTGAAATTCTTTTTTCCATATAGTTGATATAACCCCTCCTCCAGGTTCTGAAGTCATGGACAAAGAAATGGAATTCCCTTGTATGGATACCTCAATACAACATCTTAACATAGAAGTCTGCTCATTCTAAAATGTTCTGTGAGTTGAGAGCTCTCAAAAATGCAGTTTTGTGTTCTTTATAATATGGCAAGTTAGTTTTGATGCCCTGAAAAGCACAGTGCCCTTGGTAAAACTTGCAATAATTGCAAGGTTGTAGACACCTTTACACAAATTACATTACAATCCCGTCATAAGTTATAACCTCTTTCACTTGGAACTCTATGATCTTGCTTGTTCTCACAACCAAGGCCTAAATAGCTTGCACCTTTTGTGTTGATTATGTAGGTAATCTGAAGTTTACTGTAAGCTAGTGCTTTTTTTCAAAATTTTGTTATGTGCATACAGTCCTTGCAATGTGGGCAGAAAACATTTGCAAAGATGTCAGAACCCATGGACATCTGTCTCGAGCTTGTGTGCCCTCTATGGTCCTCCACATTATTTCCTTTTTTTTTTGGGTGGGGCAGAGAGAGAGAGAGTCAAAGCCCATGGACGTCCTTTGTCTCAAGCTCGTGTGCCCTCAATGGTCCTGCACATTATTTCTTTTTTTTGGGGGGGGCAGGGACCAGAGATAGAGAGAGAGAGAGAGGCTGCCCACAAGCTTTCGCCCAGCTTCTCTGACTGCTTTTGCGCTGACACTGCCTGTCTTGCAGCAGTGCTGCCCATCCTGAAAACACCACAGGTAGTGAAAGACACACATACAGCAATGCTGCCCTGCAGGGTTACCTTGCTAGTTTGCCATCCTGCTTTGAAGCTGCCTCAAGCAAACAAATGCCAGGTGTGCAGTCGCCTGGGCCTGTACAGGTTGCTGCCTGCACTCTGCTCCTTTTACTGTGCAACGAGAGAGAGAGAAAAACACAGTGACAGTGCAAGAGAAGGACACGACCAGAAGTTCTTCTCTCAAGATGGGACAGATTGGGACAATCAGCCCCAGAGTGAACACAACCTTTGTCTTTTGTGCCTTAAGGCAGAGACAGAGAAAGGCATTTAGCGCTGTGAATATGTGCCACAGCAGTCATGTCTGAGTTAAACACTGCTTTCATTGATCAGGTGGTGGAGGCTTTGGGGCTGATTCGGGTGCTGCTGAGGGGGAGAAATGGTTCCATGTACTGAGATGGTGGTCCCCCGTTCTGAGGTTCAGTCCGGTCCTGATGTGCAGCCACCGAATAAACGTAGCAAACATGCCTCTGATGCTTCGGATGCTGAGGAGGGGGGAAGAAATGGTTCCATGTACCAAGATGGTGATCTTGTGTTTGAGGTTCAGCTCGGTCCTGATGTGCAGTCACCAGTTAAACCCAGCAAACATGCTTCTGATGCTTTGTTGGAAGACCTTTAGGAACCCTTGCCAGATGATCACTAGGTGCGCTCCTTCGTATAGGTCATGTCTGCCATTGAGGAATCACAATACTTAGATTGGGAGCACTTGTTGGAGTTTGCTAATATGTTGTTGGGAGATTATGTCGAGCACGACCATGAAACCTGCTCTGATGGGGATTAGGATGATGTTTTGGATGCTATTGTGGATACGAAGGTAGTGTTGTGTTCTTTTTCAATATTCTATGAAAGAGGGGTTATCCATTTTTTTATGAATAGGATCTTGGTGCTTTCTTGGATTCGATAGGAGTTGAAATCAATATTTTTGGGTGACTGTGTGGAGGAGATTTTTGTGGGAACGCGGGGCTTTTATGAAGTAATGTTAAAGTTTGCCAGGCTCTGTGATAATCTCTTGGCCAAGGTGCCTTTGTTTTTTGATTGCCGCTTTGTTTACGCTATGTATTCGAGAATGTTGGTTAACTTCTAGCGCTTCCTTAAACAAGTGCTCCGTGTGGGTGGAAGCTTGCCTTGATGTGTATTGGCCTTTGTTAAAGGAAGCTATGACAACTATTTGTACAATCTTGGTGGCTTCCTATTCGAGGTCCACAAATCGTAATTGCATGTGTATGTTATGGGATCTTTGTTGCAAGAGGACTAACTGGCCGCGATTAAATTGTCTTGGTATGTCATCATTGCATATATGTTTTAAATGGGGCACTTTTGTTGGCCGTTGTTTCTCTTATGGGTAGTTGGAGTATTTTTTATGGTTGAGTGTCTATGTAGTTTCTGAATTAAGGTTGGGTGGATGTATATTTTAAAAGAAGCAAAAAGAATTACTACTATGCTTGGCCATGTCTAAGTCTCTTTACATACCCATGTGCAACATAAATATAAGCCTCCCATGGTGTGTCCAACTAACGATTGCCTTTTTTGCCCCTTCGACACATTTTGCAATGAAAACTTTTGTGGATTGTTCTAAAGATCTGTCGGCTAGACTTGACTTTGACACATGGGGTAAGGTGATTATGCTATGGGATCGTTGTTTTCCAAGGTCCATTCCAAAGAAGGGGGATGACCTCTGTACCTTAAAATCGGTAAGTCGAAGGATGAACTCATTTGCAGTGCTAGCTAATTTTCTTGACGAGGAGATACTTGAGTTGTTAGCATAAAGTTAAATTGAGGCAAAACTAGCCTTAGGCTTGATAATCTTTCTTTGGATAAATATAAAAATTGCCAATTGGAATGTGGCGTTTGCTTGCGTAGTGAGTAGTATGACATGCGGTGTATTCTACATGATAATTAGTGGGACATTTTATGTGTTGTTGAGCGTAAGTCATGGTGATGTGGATAAGATTGTGGATTGACATGGATTTTGCTTGTTTTATGTTGGGGGCTTTGCATGACATTGCTCTTGTTTACTCATGGAAGGTCATGAGAGTTTTAGTTGGTCATCGTCAAGAATGATATGCATGGTCATTTTTTGATGGTTGAAATTGTGATCATGTGGTTGGGGAGCCTCTGCTCTTGGAGAGATCCCTTGTCTAGATGTGATTTGTGGAGCAAAGTGATAGCTTGCTTGATGATTAGATTTGCTAATGGGAGTTTTAATGTGTAATGATGTATCACAATCTACCTTTGAGCGTTTGGTGACAGATGGTCTTGAGGGTTGTGTTTGGTACGAGCTTGCTTTGAATGTTCTTAAACAAGATCATTGGTTCTAGCTATGCCTATCAAATCTGGGATTCACTTTTCATTCGGCACAACATACAACTACATGGTCTAGATTGGACTATGTCTACATTATACAAGATAATGCCTTCATGCCAGAGATCTTGGATATACAATTCTTGCAACAATACATCTTGTTGGACAACTTTTTTTGGTAATTTGAGATGCTTCCACAATCTAGCTTCTTTTGCATATTTTCTAGGGAAGATTTCTTTGTGTTTCAATTCATATTATTTGAAGCATCACTGTTTTTATGGTTATATGGGGCGATTGCTTGATTGATTATTGTCTAATTTCTCATCAGGGGCACTCACTCCTTTGAGCAATTGATTGGCAATGTACAGAGGGTTGCTTGGCAATATGGCATTCATGTTTCCCTTTGCAAACAGTGTTGGCAGACAACAGAGGAATTATTGGCCTTGGTTCGTTCATTGCTTTTGGAGTCCTTCGATGATACATTTTTGTTTCCATTGTTTGCGATATTGGTTAATCTTATTTAACAATTTCAACTAAGATCTTATCATTGGGATAAACTGAAATCTTTGACTCACAATTTGTAGGATGCATCCTACCCGCCTCAAATTTTTCCAAGGTTGCCTATGAGAATATGGTTAAGACTCCCAACATTTGGGTAGTCACATGGTTAGAGATCCGTAGTCCATCATTCACACGTCGTTGTATCACTACGCGGACACGGTGTGAAAAACTCTGGAATCCATCATCATCTGACTTTCTTATTGATCAAGAGAGTCAATGTGATCAGAGTCATTAGTACTAGTGTGAGTGGCATGAATGATTAAAAAATACTAGATTTTTGGACAATTTTAGCATATTTTTTATATTATTTATTGTAAAAATTTGAAAAAGTTAAAAAAGCTTCTAGATTAGGATGGCATGAAAAAAGCAAGTTGTTTTTTTAGCCAGTTATTAGATTTTTCATAGAAAAGAAAGAGAGACAAAATCACGCGTGTCGCGATCGCTGTTGACAGGCTGAAAATTGCACTTTGAACTAGGAGTGATCTGGGAGATCTGTGAGCAGGTGTCCTACATTTTTACCCCCCTTTCGAAGCCAACGGAGCTATCAGATTTGGGTTTTGAGCAACAGAGAGAAAGTTGGTATATTGATGCACGTTTTTGTTTTATGAAGGAGTTCTAAGAGATGTAATGCTTGGAGAGTGCTTCTGAGTAGTGCCAGACAAGGGAATCCAGGTTCTATCAATACATATTGATTCGATTCATTGTGCTTTGTCTTTGTCGTATTCACCTCTTGTCTATTCTTTTTCTTCTTTTTTCTCTCCTATCTCCACTTCCTTTTATCTCTGATCCCCGGTGGATTCGACCTTTCGACAAAAACCCCTTCAACATTGGTGAACCCGACGTGAAAGGTCATCAGAAGAAGGAAAGAGAAGATGGGAGAACCTTCGAACACAATCTCCAGTGATGTTTTGCAACAATTGGTGAAAAATATGAATATGCTTATGCAGGTACAACAACAACAGGTGATGTAGGCTTCTGCTCAAACAGAAAGTGTTGTGATGAATGCTCTCGAAGCAGTTGAGCGTGAGATGAAGTTATTCAATGGTAGGAATGTATCTATATATGTACATACCTATGCTCAAAAGATGGAATTCTTTGAGGTGGCTTAACTTTCATGGACCGGTATTTTGTTCGGATCATTGTACATGAACTGAAAGTGTGGATTATTGAATTATACATGCAGGATGCTTATTGGGTAGCTTTCAAGAAGACACTCAGGGAAGAATTTTACATTGAAGATACCAGTTTGATTACGTGCAAGACTTTTTAGGAGTGGGTTTTACAACCCAATAAGGATCTTGTGGCTATAGAATTGTTAAGAGAATTTGAAAGTCGATTTGAGCAATTGGATCTTGCAGAACAGCAAGCTCTTGCAAGTTAGAAAATTGAATTGTTTCGACAAGCAGCATATCCTAAGCTTCAAGAGAAGCTTGATGATTTGCTAGAGGATCAGACTACAAAGACATGTATGAAAATAGAGTGGAGACATGTCAAGGAAGCTGTTACTGCACTTGTGAAAAATCATAGAAGAAGAGAAAGATTGTATGTCTCTAGCTTGCCCACTGTTACGCGCAAAACAGTTGAAGTATCCAGTAAGCCACTGGCTTCTGTGGCTAACCCTATGGCTGTACTTGCTATTGTTTCCTCTATTAGGGAAGATATCTTAGATGATTTGGTCAAATGCATACGAGATCTTCAATTGAAGGTTACAAAATTGGATAAGAAAGGACAAGAGGAAATGGGACGGCGGGCAGTAGCCAGGAAAAAGATGTATGTGGTGTGATAGTTTGTAGCATGAGAGAAAGGATTGTGCTGCCTATCAGGAGGCCTTGGCACGACAACTCATCTTTTGGAAAGATGACAAGATCCATGGACAAGAAACGGGATAGCCTCTTGCTTTGAATTTTGGAAAGGGAGGTATGCAAAAGTTGTTGGAAAACTTGGCTATCCAAAATGCTTATGCGGATGTATATGCTTCTACTTTGGGTCTACAATTGGATAGAATGCATGGCCAAGTGATCCAAAGGCTGAAATATGTACACATGCTTTGCATGCAACTGAAAAGAGAAAAGTTGCTGATAGTGAAATATCTAATGTAGAGCAAGAAATTCGTGACATAATTGATTGGGAATCACTAGTAGATGCATGTTCAGCAAAAGGGCAAAACACAGATGTACTTGTGGAAGAGAAATAGAATAGAGATTAAGATAATAAATGGATATCTAAGGAAGTGACAAGAAGTGTGGATTTGCCTAAAGCTATAAATCAGCCACCCCCCGAGCATATTATGGAAGAAGTTTTGCAGGAGCAGAAACATGATAGCAAGCAAGAGGGCAAGCATGTGGGATATAAGTTGCAGCTTGATATTGAGACAACCATGGATGCCTTGGAAGATCACGTAATGGAAAATTCAGCCATTGCACCTATAGATTTTCTTAATGCATCTGAAGAGGTTTGTGAAGATTATGTTTTACTTGATGCAGGGACTCAAAGGGAGATTGATGAAGTGTTGGATGCACATGATTTACAGGATGATAAAGTTATCGTTTCTGAGATAGTTCATGAGCTTGAGGATATGCCTTTAGAGGATGTTAGATATAATGCTCCATAGTTGGAAAATGTTTTGGATGCTTTGTCAGAAGCCTTGATAGGCAATTCTAAGATGCTTCAAGATATAGATTGCTTTACTATTTTTTGTGATGGTGAGAATGTGTTGGATGCAAGTGAGGCTCAATTTATGTTTGATGTGGTACACAATTGCCAATATAAGCAGATTTATATGAGCTCGACTTTGAAAGAGCAAGCATGCTACTATGTATTTGTTGATGGGTGCATTGATAGCATGTATATGGAGATTCAACAGCCTTCAGTATATGATGAGCACCCAAGGCCTTATGACCCTAGAGGGGATACTAGGTATGGCTCAAGAGTTGTACAAATACTGAGTATTTTGATCTATGATCCAAGGGGATGCTTTCTTATATGCATGATGAACAAGAAGTTGATGCTATGGGTGTTTGACACGGGTGGTGCATCGGTGGCACATACCGAAGGATGTGCAGGTTAAGAGGGGATGGATGTCATGCCACTATGTGGACACAAAACTCTGGAATGCATCATCATTCGACTTTCTTATTGATCAAGAGAGTCAATGTGATCAGAGTCATTAGTACTAGTGTGACTGGCATGAATGGTTTAAAAATACTAGATTTTTTGACAATTTTAGCATGTTTTTTATATTATTTATTGTAAAAATTCAAAAAAGTTAGAAAAGCTTCTAGATTAGGATGGCATGCAAAAAGCAAGTTGCTTTTCAGCTAGTTATTGGATTTTTCATAGAAAAGAAAGAGAGACGAAATTGCACAGGTCGCGATCGTTGTTGACAGGTTGAAAACTGCACTTTGAACTGGAAGAAGAAGAAGGAGCGATTTGGAGATCCGTGACCAGGTGACCTAGGTCAAGTGCCATGGGGTTTTACCCCCCTTTTGAAGCCAACAGAGCCATCAAATTTGGATTTTGAGCAGCAGAGAATGAGCTATTATTTTGATGCACGTTTTTGGTGTATGGAGGAGCTCCAAGAGAACTAATGATGGGAAAGTGCTTTTGAGTAGTGCCATACAAGGGATTCCAGGTTCTATCAATACATATTGATTCGATTCATTGTGCTTTGTCTTTGTCGTGTTTACCACTTGTGTATTCTTTTTCTTCTCTTCCATCTCCTATCTCTATTTCCTTTTATCTTTGATCCCCGGTGGATTCGACCTTTTGACAAAAACCCCTTTGACAATGTGCCATAACTTTTCTTTAGAGCTTCTTGGATAAGCTTCAACCCCCTTTGAGTAGATCGGCAAAGCCTATTCAATGTTTTATGCTTTGGTCACTAAACATGTTTCATATGACATACATGTTGCATTAGAGAGTGATATTCATGAGGATGAGGTCATGAATGTCTTATTGCATTTTCCCATGTATAAAAGCCCTAGTTGGGATGGCCTCACTAATAAATACTTTGAGACATGCAAAACTTGTTTGGTGAAATATTTGATTGCAATGTGTTACACCAAACTAAGGTCAAGTCAAATACAATGTCCATCAAGAATTTAGGTGGTGTATCAAGCGAGTTAGAAAAAGTAGAAATTTGCACATCAACTTTTGGAGTGGAGGCTATAATATTGATAAAGATGAGTAATTTTAGTTGCATATCTATGAAAAGCTAGTCAAAGCCTTGGAATAAATGTATAAATCCACAACTGGAAGATTTTTGTATTAAATTTTGTTAATGGGAACAATGGTCAAGTAAAAATTTGAATCTAGAGAACAAATTGGAGAGGTTTTACTTCTAAAAATTTAGGGTCAGTATATTGAAATCTTGGAAAATCTTGCAAAAGAAAACTTGCAAATGTTGTTACTCCAAAATATGTATATAGAGATAGAATGATCAGTAGAAAAATTATTTTGATGGGCTTTTAAAGTAGTATAAGACTAAGAATGAGTGTGAATGCAATAATGTTAAGCAATACAATCTACCCTTATTACATCTAATTGCCATATCAACTTGATGATAGATGCCATGATCAAAGCATTAATCTTTCTATGAGCAATATGATTAGCTTTTTAGATAAAGGAGATGATTTGACCTATCAAAGACAATCTTCATTCTTAAACCTAAAAATGGCATTAGACTTGCACAATTTATGGTAGTGATGTCAGAACAAACTCGCACATAATTATATTTTTCAAATGATCCAATATACACGACTCTTAAAAGATGAACATATGCACGACATCATTAGATCAATTCCTTAAAAAGTGAGACATTTGCATAATTTATTAGGCCAATCTCTTAAAAGACGAGACATTTGCGTAACTTTGTTAGACCAATATTTTGACCGAAAACCTAACAAATCATGATTCATGTCTTAAACATTATCGTCTTTTTACTTTCCTAGTTAAGAAGTTAGTGAGCTATCTTATGACACCAAACTTATTGCAACTAGAGTGAAACTTAAATTTTACTTTTGCATGCTTACAAATAGACCCTCCCCCAAACATGGTTTGTGTGAGTGTTTGCAAATCTTCATGTCTTGGTTTAATTCAATAGCCCAAGTCCACCTAGTTAGACCTCCCACATTAACCAAGCATAATAATTTCTGGTCTTGAAGTGATTGCCTCTTTGTCACCCATGTTGAGAGATTATCATTGGAAATATCAACGAATGATCAGTTTTAGCTCACATTCATACATAAAACAAAGGAAAATTTTGGAGAAAGTGAATGGAAACAACTGTCTTTTTTAAAGTAGAAACAAAGGACCCAAAAGGTGTTGCTTGCAAAAGCTTGACTTGAATAAAATATAATCTATAATTTGAAGACTAGTCATATCTCCTTTACCATCAGCACTATGCTTACTCTAAAAGATAATGAATAAGAAATAAGTCAAGAGAGACAACCATTGCAAGATAGAGTGACAAAGAATCCAATCATTGTGCCTTGCCATCTATATGAAGGTATACTTCAATAACAAAATTTAAAACAATAACATACCATGGGTTGCTCTATTGTCAAATCCCATATTCATTAGAACTTCTAAATGTAGTCCAATTTGTTTCAAACAAAAATCTTCCCAAGATTGAAGTGAACTTTTTTTTTTTTGTTTTTGCTAAGAATTAGAAGAGCACTCAAATAGTTATCAACTTTTTCCATTTTTCAAATGTTCACTAGAGAGCTCCAATCTTCTTGCCATAAAATGTCCAACGATCTATCTACTAAACTACATTGCCTCTACTTGAGTGTCTTTTTCATTTTCCAAGATAATAACATTTTTCTCTTGCAACATTGTGAGCTTCCCTCCACGTCCACAAAGTTTGTGCTAGCATGAGAAAGCCAAGTTCATTGTGTATTAGACAAGTTTTCAATTTTTGACATCTTTTAAAGATTATCTAAGAAAAATTGGCTATGTTTATGGTGCCTCCAATAGCACTTTTGTGAGAAACATCTTATTGCCTTATCAGTTAAAGCATATGCACATATCTCTTATACCACTCAAGTTCCTCAAGACGCATTTCCACAACTTTCCAATGTTTATTTGCTAGGATTTGAGGTGCACCTACTCACTACTCCCACACCAAAAGCAAGGTCTAAGTGAGTGGAAATTATAGTATATATGAGACTACCCACACATGATGGATATGGAATCTTAGCCATTTCAGCCTTCTCCTCATTAGGTTTGGGACAATCATCAATGCTAAGTTTCACATATGGAGATAATGGAGCACTAATTGCCTTCCCCCCTCCCTTGGCCCATATTGAAACATTGTAATATTTTGTTGACATAATTCCTTTTGGTATAGATAAAGCAATCTCTTTATTTTATCAGTGATCATACGCATGCCAAGAATGTGATTTTCATGTCCCAATTCCTTCATTCCAAAGGTTTTCATTAACCTTTTCTTTAGGGCATTAATCTCATGCTTGTTTTTCCCAGCTATTAATATGTCATCCATATAAAGGATCCACACTATCAAGATGTTATTTTTAGCCTTAAAGACCCTTCTTTAGCTTGTAGACAAGCTTTTCTTTGCCGTGTTCCACAAATCCCTCTAGTCTCTACATGTAGATCTCATCATGAAGATTATTGAGTAGAAATGCTGTCTTGACATCCAATCGTACAAGGTCTATATCATCCAAGCTATCAAGGCAAGTGCAGTTGCAAAGATAAGTCAATTTCATCACAAGTGAAGAGATCTCATTAGAGTCCATACCTTTTTTTAACTTAAAATCTTTTGCTAGTAACCTTGCCTTGCACTTTGGTTTAGCATCACTTGTAACATTCAACTTATATATCTACTTGGATGGCAAAGAATTTTTACATTTGGCAAAGGAACTAGCTTCCAACTTTGATTCTTTATAATTGACTCCATTTTATACTGCATATCCAGCTCTGACTTAAACTTATCATCACGAATCATGGCCTCTTTATAACAAGATTACTCCCCACAATCGGTGAACATCACATAGTCACAACCCTAGGTAGAAATATCTCAAGTAGATGAGAGATATGAGTATATCTCTATAGCACTATAGGATGAATTGGAGTGGGAATTTCAATATCCAATCTTTCTTCCTAGGGCACCATAAGGCTCTCAACCTATTGCTTAATAAATCTCATCGCTTCCTGCTCACTAGTTGAAGCATCACTTGTGCCCTCTGTCTGTACCATTGGTGCACTAGTACTTTCCTTATGTGACAAAATAATAGGTGGCATTGTATCTTGGAAAGTAACATTTCTTGTTTTCACTTTCTTAAGAGGCTACTTATGCTTCTTCCTTAAGAGACTATTTATGCATCTTCTTCTCATTAAAGATACACTTTCTTGATAGGATGCTTATGCATCTTCTTCTAATTGAAGATCACATTGTTATTATGAAAAAACTTTCGGCCATTTGGATCCCAAAAGGAAATAACCCATATCATCACTCCATCCATAGCCAAAATAGATGGATTTAGTAGATTTTGGCTCTAACTTGTTGCATGTTTCCTTTGGTTATATGCACATAAGTTACAACCAAATACTCTTAAATGATCACAAGAGGGATTCTTGCCTGATCATGCCTTTCATTTTCTATTTATATGCTAGCTATGCAACACCATTTTAGGCAAGATTATTAGGTGCAATGAGTTCTCTTTTTATCCCATGTGTTTCATAAAAGTTCTTGAACTATATTCTTCCACCATTATCACTTCTAAGACACTTAAGTCTCTTGCGAGACTAATTTTCTACAAGAGATATAAACTTGTGAAAGCGAGACAAAGCCTATCTTTTCTAACCATAGTGAAAACCCATAATTTTCTATTTTCATCGTTAACGAATGTGATAAAATAGGATGCCTCCCTATAGACTTCATATGCATAGGTCTACATATAATGCCATTCACTAAGTCAAGTGACTCACTTCTTTTCCTATTTAAGTTTTTCTTATGGGCTAAATATGTATGCTTTCTGCGTATATAATGCCCACGAACAAAAAAATAAAAAATTTCAAGAGAAGGCAAGTAACCCAAATGGGATAGCATTTCCATTTCTTTTTTGGACAGACGTCCCAATTAATGTGCCATAAAGACACATTTGGTTGCTTGGTTACTACAATTACATGTTTCTTAATGGAAGATACATGAAGTGGATACAAAGTGTCACATTTGGCTCCTTTACCAACAGTAAATGATCCCTTATGGACTTTCCATGATTGACTCTTATTGAAAAGTAAACTACATATCACCTACACCAACTATATCACATACATAGTCATTACCAAGGTCGACTAGTCCATGCATGATTCTATCATATGAATGGAACTATTCCTGATGAGGAGTCACATAAAAAGATGCACCAAAATCAAGTATCTAATCTTAATCTTGTTGTTTATTTGCTATAACTCACATATGTATAAGAAGAGTAGATACAAATAATGCTTCAATATCATCATTATGCATATTCACTACATTGATATCTTCAACCTTTACCTTTCCTATACCTTCTTTCCTATTAGCAACCTTATCCTGCCATGATGCAGACAAGGAGTACAAACAAAAGATGGTTGTTCTAAAGTTGTTTTACCACACTAATAAGAGAGAGAGAGAGAGAGAGAGAGAGAGAGAGAGAGAGGGAGGGAGGGAGGGAGTGTTACGTGTACACCTGTTCACTTGTAGGACACGCCTTAGCATCCCATCGGGAAGAGAATCCAGAAAGCGCCGCCTGGCACTCCCACGGAATGACACAGGGTTTGTGATCTAGGTCTTCCCGAGTCTGCCACGAAGTGGAAGCTTTCCGGCCGTTCCCACTTAGGATCGACCGGAATCAGGGTTTCCTAATGGTCAAGTTCCTCAGAGGTAACTGGTGTCGAACCCCAGATGAACTACTTTACGCAAAAACATCGGGGTCGAAGCGGATTTATACTGCACTTGGTTCAAGGAGAATGGGAAACGAGAGCGATGCAAAGCTCGACCTCTCTGCCCGTAAGGCATAGTCCCATTCTGTTTCCTTAAAACAGCATACATCGGGACTCTAGTATCCTAGATTCTAGGTCATCGTTCCTTGCTATCAATTTCGTTTGAGAAAAATTCCTGGCCAACCGGGACCACCCTTCCGTAGGACGGACCCATGGTCACATCCACCGCACTTTCCTCAGGGTTGGTTTAGTTATCTAATTACCTATCACATTTAGTTTGTCATGCAAAAATAGCTTCCTTAGTTAGCCAATTAATCACCGGTTCCTTCACGTAACTTAAGCACTGATATAGAAAAACAATGTCAAACATGTTCCTTTTCAACACGATCTTATTTATCAGTCTTTGGAATAAATCATATAATCCGGCCCGAAGGTGGCCCAAAGGCTAATCCATAAATCCGCCCGAAGGCAATTCCATAATCCACCTGAAGGCTATTCCAGCAATCCTCAGGGATCACTATTCCAAGTTTCCGCCCGTAGACTAGTATGGGGGCCTTGAGATCCAATCTCGAGTCACGTCGGCCTCTTGTGTAGGACCTAGAGGCAAGGGATTTACGGCCAGAGTCCCCCCCTGGCACCTAAGCATCCTCCTGCTCCAAGTAGCACCCATGGAGAGACCTCTTGCGACAGGTTTGGTCCACGTACTCGGTGCGGCTAACAACCCCCTTGGTTAGGGTCATGCAGACAGTCGGGGGTAACTGATACTGTCTCTCCCTCTAGGCCTTCAACCTAAAGCATTAGTTATTTTTCAGCATTAGATTCCTTGAGCAAAGAAGTACAAACATTGCTTCTAACTATACAAACACAATCAATCCAGTGGTCGTTTGTTGGGCCAACTGCTAAGGTATAATTCCTTTTCTCCGAATGCATCTAGCATTCGATCCGGGATCCATTGCAACTTGGCAAGATCCCAAGGGTTTCGTAAGCTGTGTTGCTAGTTTACCCTCTTTCCTTGGGTTAGGGTTTTTACCCTGTTAACCCAAATTAACAAACACCTTAGTTTCCCTTAAGGTCAATAAATTCTGGACAACCTCGCTGTCCTATCTTGATTGGTCAATTCCTTGCTAGGAAATACATAACTTCCCTAACTTGGCAAGTCAGTCCAAAGAAGGGTGATGTAGCAGGATGACTACTCATCCTCTTGCAAATTAGTCTTGTACTTAGAACCTGCCAACTCTTGTTCTAAGGAGTGGCAATGCTATTTTGTGTTTTAGTCACAAACCATGCGACGTTGCAACTTGTTGCATAGGAGTTGCATCTGACCTGCGGGATTAGTTCCCTCATCAAACGGTATAGCTTGGTCGAGAATACATTTGGTTAAGATGTAGGGTTTGGGATGTCCTCTTGACCCAACCCAACCCTAACCTTACTAGGCCGACAACGTTTGGCCCTAGGGTTTCTAAACTCAATCGAGAGTCTATTATTAGGCCAATTTACCCTAGGGTAAAAACCCTAGATCGTTATTGTATGGGCATCTAACTAACCCTAACATTCCATGAATGTGGGTAGGACCTTTGAGGTCAAAATTATCAAGTCGGGTTTTCGAGTGCGATACTAAGCAGAATTTTATCGCAACTTAACTCTACCTAGCACATTGAGGTAATCATCATTTGAGTTACATCATTGCAAGAAAATTACCTAATCGATCTAATTGTCTTGCAACAAGAGGTGATATTTCCTTAGAAGAGATGCAAATACTTTTCCTAAGAGATGTAAATAAATTCAAGATACAACATTCCATGCAAGTAGTCCATTCATAAACTTTTCCTTTTATGCAACTATAAGATGCACAAGGACCATTTCTTTTCCTTGCCTAAACTATAATGATTGACAATTTAGGGTTAACTCATATAAAAACTTACGTTGAATTTCAACAAGAACTATGCTCATAACCCTTCGCTTAACGCATTGAATTCAAGCTTTAATATGAAATGCATTCTTCCATAAATACAACATTCGATAAAAAGAAGTCCATGCATGACGAATGTCATAAGACTATTATTGACTTAATCCATCCTACATCACTTAACCCAGCCTAGGATGTAATTAACATCGCATGCAACTTGCAAGGTACATAAATCCCTTTCATGCATGCAACTACTTGGACAACATCTAATGGACGTCAATGATTATCTCGTATGAATCACAACTAGGAGATTACTATCTAAATGCATTATGCGCTGTTTCTTTTTCGCGAGGAAATCAAGGATGCATTAAGATAAATCCACCTTATAACCTATGCAATATGCGTTTGGGATAGCAACTTGGAAGTGCAAGCATTTTTCAAAGGCACGACATGCACTAACTTTGTAAACGAATGGATAATTGCGTTTAAAATTTCCAAATGTATTTAAATCAACTATGTGTATTAAAGACATGCTTAAATGCATTCTTTTCATGCGAAATCAATTTCTAAGAACTTGGGCATTGAGGTTCGGGGTGTTATCCAAACACGAACTCGGAGTAGAAGCTCCCGCATGTGCGCCTCTCACCATTTTCTTGGGAGCCATTGATGAGTCAAATCCCGATTCAACAACTTCCTCTTGGGTCCTTTACACATTATGAATCCCTTTCTGTCCGATATCTTCTCCTTTTTGCAGGACATAGCCTTACAGTCGCGGTTTTGAAGGCACTCGGGAAGGCACAGGTGAATAGGGGCTATGGGAACTTTTATGGAAGCTTCCAAGCCTCTGAGCATCAGAGATGACATGGAAGGGGGGGTGGAAATGATTGGGAAGGAGGAGATTAACGACGAAGGAGGTGAGGATGATGATTACGATGGCGATGGTGATGAGGCGGCAACGGGCCAACATGGCGGCAGTAGGCGGCATGGAGATGGATGGTGGCAGCACAGCGCAGGGCGGCAGCTCATCTGACTCCCCCCTCCTTTCTTAAGGGGGAGGTTATATAGGCTTTTAAGGGGGGGATCCACACACGTGGAGGGAGGCATGATCCTCTCCCCAACTCCTCTCTACTCCACTTAGCTCCAACCCTTCCCACACTCCCTCTCCCCGCCATGCATCGGTTGAGGGGAGGGGGTTATTATTTAAAAAAATTGCCACCATTTTATCCATGATCCATTTGCCTATTCTCGTGAAGGGCTTTCTCGTGCGGCCTACGGGTTTTTTAGCCTCGGCCTCCTACGCTCGATGCGATGAGGTGTTTATTGAAGCATGCGGGGTAAGCACTTAACCCCAACATTTACCGATGCGGGAGATTATTTTAGTTTGCTTTTTGCCAGGATTACGAGTTTTCAAGATTTTGTGGCAGAAATATTACAAGGAGAAGGAGAAGGAGAAGAAGAAGGAGAAGAAGAAGAAGAAGAAGTAACTATGTTTGTGGTGCCTCTAATAGGTCTCTTGTGAGCAACACCTTATTATCTTATCACTCAAAGAATAAAAATTGAGTGTATACATATATTTTGGGTTAGTGAGAAAGATGTGCGGTCAGCCACATTGGTCTTTACCCCAACAAAAATCATACGTAGCATACCAACTCTATATAGGAAAAAAATGTAGTGATCTATGGAATCAAACTTCTTTTTGTAATTAGAACTATTTACTTTTTTTCATTTAATTACTTAATGAATAGTCACTAGCGTTCCATGTACGCTTCGCATGCATGAAACGCTAGGCCAATTTGCAATAGCTTTGCTGCCTCAAAGCAACAAGCGAAGTTGCGCATGACAACTTTGCTCAACAATCCATTTCTCATCTTTCTCTCTCCTCTTTCTCCTCTCTCTCTCTCTCTCCCCAAATTCCCTTTGTCTAATTCTCTCTCTCTCTCTCTCTCTTTCTCTGCCTTCTATTTTAGTTTATTTTTCTCCTCTCCTGGTTCTCTCTCTCTCTCTCTCTCTCTCTCTCTTTCTCTCTCTCCTTTTTTTCTCTCCTCACTTTTCTTCTCTCTCTCTCCTTTTATTCTCCCCCCTCTCTCCTCTCTTTTTCTTCTCTCTCCCTCTCCTCTTTTTTCCTCTTTTTTTCTTCTTTTTCTTCTTCTTCTTCTTCTCTCTCTCTCTCTCTCTTCATTCTCTTTTTAAATTTTTTCTTTTCTCTCTCTCTCTCTCTCTCTCTCATTTTCTTCTCTTTGCGCTTTTCTTCTCTCTTTCTCTCTCCTCTCTTCTCCTTCTCTCTTTCTCCTCTATTTTTTTCTCTTTTTAAATTGACATTTTCTCTCTCTATAATTCTCTCTACATGTCCCCCCCCCCTCTCTCTCTCTCTCTCTCTCTGAAGTTTGCCTTGTATATGTCTCTTCGCACTGTTAACTTGGAAGCACTAGAAGAGGAGTGGCATAGCCTTTGGTTTGTTGATTTACTGAAATCGGTGTTTGATTGTGCTGTTGATGATCTAGTTTGCTATGAGGCACAATCATTGTCATTCATGTATATCACAAGAAACTTATAGATTCCTTATGAGGAGGATGCCGATCTTTATGTGGGAAATGTTATTCTACAAGGAGCCATGTATATTCATTTGGTGGAGCTTAGCCTTTCAGATTGTTTGTAGAATAATGTCCAAAAGACTTCATAGTGTAAAGGTCACATTGTTTATTTACATGTGTTTTCTTTCAAGCCTTTACCTATCGATCTTTTGTTTATTCAACTGATCTCGTCAATCTCCTTTCTTATCACAAGATTGCTCAATGCCTTCATGTTTATATCTCCTATATCACTAATCCCAATTCCATTCCTATGCTTACTTTTCACCATGAATTATCTCCTCAGATCCCTATATTTTCCCCTTGCCCATTTATCACCGAACCTATTGTTACACCTATTCCTCTTGATCCTCATGTTGCTTAGCCTGTTCCATCTACTTTTTCTATCGAATCTCTTTAGATTTTCTTGTTTTCTTTCCCTTCTTTTCCAACATCCTTATCGCTCAATATTTCCACTTTATATGATTTGTCCTATATTCCTCTCTATTGTTTGATTGTGATTCCCTTACCTTAGCCTTCTGGTGCTATAAACCTTCCTCCACCATCAATCATGGATGCTAGTGGATTTGACAATGATATACTCTATCGTCAACAATGCACTTTATAGGATTCTTCAATTGGACCTGTTTTAAATTGGCATGTTATTTTAAGATCATGGGAGACTTCATTTGCACGTTCACATTCCTATCTTTATTTTGCTTTGATATCCACTCATTCAAAGGATTTTTATGCATTATTAGTCACACCTAAATACAAGGAAGTCTATCCCTCTTCTTCTTATCAATCTTGATGAGGATGTATTAGGTGCTCAGATGGATATGTTGTACTATTTTGCTCAAGCTTTTCCTACTAGGTTTGTTGTCCTGATATCAAGGATGTGTTGTCTTCAATTCCTTTAGAATGTTCCCATCTATTTTGTGGATGAGAGCAGATCATTGGAGAGATTGAATCTTCATCCTCACATGCAAGTGGATTAGCTTTTTAATGTATCTTCATTTTTTATGAAAAACCTTCTTTTTGCTCTCCAAATTTTTTGGGGTTATGCCATTCTTCAGATTACATTGTTTAGTGAATGTGAGTTGAATGTTTTGTGGATGTTTTGTCTGTGTGAATTGTGTACATGTATGTGAGTTATCCTTATCATGAGGACATGAAGTTGGAGTTGAAGATGATCAAAGCTAGATGATGATTGAAGATAGAGCTATGGATTTTGTGCAAATGAGAAATAAAAGCTATTATATCCTTTATTATTTTATTGAATGATTTTTTTGCCTACCTTTGCTCAAATTTGTGAACAAATTGAAGGTGATGAGCTCATAGATGGGTCTTTTAACTTCATTAAGGACAATTATATTATTAAAAAGTGACAAGAGGAGCAGTGAACTCTTAGTGATAATCTTCAAATTTGCATCAAGAGGTGTGCTAGTGTGACGAATGAACCACGTTCTCCAAATAAGCAACAATGTTTAGAACAAGTTTTAGATGATCAAAATGAAGCTTTAAGCAGCCTCACTTCAAAGATAAAAAGAAAAGCAAAAGGATACTCCCTTAGCTAAGTGTGGGGATATGTTGAGTATTGAAATGACTATATTTTTAGCTATTTTTTGTTGGATTTTGGGTGATTTTTGTTTAATTTTGTGATTTATCACTGAATTTTGGATGGTTTGGAAGTGTTTTGGAGTGTGTTGGAATGGGTTGAGTAGGTTTGAGAGGCTTATGTTGATTCTTGATTGAGTTATGATGTGCTATTTGGTTTTGTAGTGTGTCTGTTTGGTTCTGATGGGTCTATTTTGCTTCTGTTTTAATCTCTTTTCTTTTTGTTTGAGAAGTTATGATTGTGAATGAGTGGTTTGAAGAATGATTGGAAGTGAGTTGGATGGTTTGGATTGGTTTTAGTTTTTGAGCTGAATGGTTTTTTGTAAGTATTCTTGTTAACCTTCTATGGATCTTCTATTATCTTCTGTATACTCCTGTGAGTATTCTATTTGAGGGATGTTTAGCTAAGAGAATCTTCTAATTTTAAAAATGGAATATTATTAGCTCGAAAGAGTTCTAAGAAGCAAAGAAAGTAGCTATTGAAAAATTGAAGTGAAGACTAAAGTGATAGTGACAATAGTGAGCCTTGAGAGGTCACTATAGTGTCTTTAGTATCTCTTCATATCAAACACACCTCTTGGGAGGTATATCCATGACGAAGGTAGATTTCTTGAATGTGATTCTTTTTTATTCTCATATACTATTAAGAGAGAGCATATGAGAGAGAGATAGTGTATGAGAGATAGCTAATCTCTATTAAGAAACATTGTATCTATATGTGAAAAATTAGGAGAAAGACTATGAAGACTATAAAGATGATGATATATGGACACTATGCGATGGATTCCATTCAAAGTTGATCATTTATTTGTATTCCTTTAGTTCTTTGATGGTTTCTATGAAAAATATGAAGAATATGTTGAATTTTTGTTGTGTGATAAATCTATGGGAGATTTATTATATATACTGCATACAAAGTTTCTTTGTTTATAGTATTCTTTTTTCTTCATGTGGTTCCTAGAGCATAAAGAACATGCTTGTTGGTGTGACAAGATACATTTTCTAATAGTGGTTTTTCTATTTTCTTGGTGTTCCTCTCGGGGCTCTAAAGGAGTATTAGGTGATATTGCTTAGGAAAACTCTCTTAATGAACCACCAAATCATGCCACTAAGGGCTCCTAGGTCAGGCATGTTACAAAAAGAAACAACCCTAAGAAGTAGGACCATTAGAGAGTATCTCATCCAATGGAAGGATTACACTGAAGAGGATGCCAGTTGGATTGATGAGAAAGCCCTATGCAAATAAGATCCCCAGTTACTTTTAAGATGAGAATATCTCAATTTCTCTAAGGGAAAGAGGATGTAACATTTCAAATTATTCCCCCCTCCCCCTTGAAATCTCAAAGAATTATTCTTGTATACATGGGTCTTATCACCAAGAAGGGAAACCCCACAAGTATTTTTGCATGCTTGATTTATGTAATGAGTTTGATGGTATTTGTAAGAAGTTTGCATAAGCAAAGAAGGGTTCAAGTTCAAAGATGGATAAAGCACAGGGAAAATTTGGGTTCTTTTGTCTTCATGATGCTTATGAGTGGCTTGATGATCATGAAGGCAAGAAAGTCAGGTCTTGTTCAAGTGCTAAGCATATTGGAAGATTGCTTACAACAATTGAAAAGCTCAAGAAAAGATATGAATATGTTTTGGATTCAAGTTCAAATTCAAAAAGTTCAAGTGATGATGAGGATGATTGGTACTCTTTACCGTAGACTTGCCAAAGATTGAGGCAAAAGGAGCAAGACAGAACAAGAGCCAAAGAAGCTAAGGATCCTCAAGTGCCCCAAACCCAACAGAGTAGCTTGTCAATGGGAGAGTGAATCATCCCACACTTTGCATCAATAATCTCAATGCATTTTTCATATTTTGGCATTTTGCAAACTGTCATAATCAATCTCTAATTAGCTTTAAACAAGAAGAAAATAAGCCAAAAGTTATGAACAATGAATATGATAAGATTGGTGATCAAGAAGATCAATTATGTGTTTAAGAAGATGACGTTGTTATGGGTGATAAGTTTGAGGATTATGGTTTTCACAATGAGGATGTCATTGTAGGCGATTTTATTGGTTCTCTTATTGATGTTAAGGAAGATAATGCACCTACTAAGTTGGATTTCCATGAAGAAATTTTGCAAGAACTTGAAGTGAAATTAGCTGTAGTGCAAAAAATGCACCATCTTTGGATGTATTTATTCAAGATACCGATGTTTCTAGTATGCAAGTTAATATTTTAGGTCATTGCATTGCTTCATTTGAAGAACAAGCCAGTGTTCCACTATAAGAATTATAAGATTTCAAGCTTAGCACTATAATTTCTTTGCAAGAAGAGCAGGATTGCAAGATTGGCATTAGATTTCCTTTGCAAGAGTTGGTTGAATATGAAGAATTGTAGAATGTAGTAAGTTTGTATAGTTTTTTTGAAGTTCTGCATGAGGTACACTCTATGTCTATGTATCAATCAACTTCAAGAAGATAAAGCATTATTAGAATAATAGGTTTGGCAAGAGAAGAATGCAATGGATTTCCAAGTTTCTTATTGTTTTGACATCATTAATGCTCTTGAGGAGTTTGTTTTGTGGAAGGATAATGAAATTTATGATTGGCATACTCAATTGGTATTTTCTCATGCTTCAAGTCAAGATGTTATTCTTGAGGATTTCTATGTATTGAATGATCAGGTTGTTGGTGTTTTAATTTAGACTGATATTTCTAAAGTTCTTGAGGACTCTAATCAGTCTATCATCAAAGTTGGAGTATCTTGAAGTATGCAAGTACCTATAGTGGATATTTATGCAATTCATGTTACACTAGGAATGGTTGGTGTTATTTACGTTGATTGGTTTTTTAGCATAAAAGTGATGATTCTATACAAGGCAAATGCTTGTAGTAAGAGTATATTACAATTTTTTGTATCAAGAGGTGTTCCATTCTTTTACTTGCAAAGTGTTTTTTCAAGTTTTTAAGAGATTTTAATAAATTAGGAGTATTTAGGTTTGCTAAAAAATGTAAAGAGGATTATAGAATGGAATACAAGAACCTAAATTTCTACAAGAAGATTTGCAATAACATAAATTTCAGCAATTCCTACACAACAAGACTTTGAATTCTTGCAGTAGTTCCCAAAATTCTTACAGTAGTATCTTGAATTTCTACAGCAGTAAACTTCCTACAGTAGCAACCAAAATTCCTATAGCAGCAACTTATATTCCTATAGCAACAAATTGAATTTCTCCAATTTCTATAGTAGTAAAAAGTACTACATCAATAAAAAATAGCTAAAAGTGCTACAATAACCTTAAAACCAGCAAATACGATAGCCACATGATTATCATTGGTTCTAAGAGCTTGAAAATCAGTTGATATAAGTTATTGTGGATTATCTTATATATTTCTTTTAGGATGCAATCTCTTATTCAAGATCCAAATTATGTGGTATATTGCAATATATTTACTATGATAAAAATACTAGAGCATCATTGATATATTTTCGAGTCAATGCAGTTATTCTTTATAGTTGGAGTAGGAATCTACTTATTTTGTCGTGGTTCTATATCTTCATTTTCTATTATATATTATGGATGTCATTGTATATGATGCATTCTCAGCCTTGGCATATTGCATTAAAATGGTTGTACTATAGAACTATGACTGATTATCTATCAGTAGTTGAAGATACTTTCATTCTAGATATGATGCAAGAAGATATAGTTAAACTTTCAATTAATGGATTTAGGCTCAAAATACTAATTCAAGTTGATTATGATGAGCCATAGAAGGATTCATAGATTCAATAAGTAGTGGGAATCAATTTTATGTTAGATATACTCAATGTTCCACCTTCATAAGGTGCCACCAATATTCCATGGTAGTCAAAGTTGTAAGACCCCCACTATGAGGAGAAGCCATATGTGAGCACAAACATTGGGTGGGTCCTCACTTGTATGTTAGATAAGGTCTATGTGATCGGATGACAAAAAAGTGACCATTGTAGATCTAACCTTTAGGTTAGATAAAGTAGTTGTGTTGGTAGCAACTTGAGGCACAATGCATTGAGTTGTGGGATCAAAGAAGAAAGAAGAAAACCACATGACATATCCAAATGCTTCACTAAGTATAAAAAGGGTGACTTCATTGTGGTGTTGGTTGGTGCCAAACAAGCAAGACAGGCTGATAAACCCATTGAAGAACCCACTAATGTTAAAGAAGTCAACTTGGCAAGGGAAGGGGGCAAGCCTTGACATGTGTAGATAGCCGATGACTTAACTGAGCAAGAGGAGCACAATCTCATTAATCTCTCACAAGAGTATGTAGATATATTCGCTTGGTCCTTGGAAGAGCTTAAAGGAATTGACCTAAGTATTATGACTCATAATATTCCTATGACCTCCAATGTCACACTAGTCAAACAAAGACCGCACACAATGAATCCAAAGCATGCTCATGTAATGAAGGAGGAAATAGACAAGTTGTTGAATGCGGGATTCATTTATGAGATTGAGCACATGGACTAGGTATCACCCATAGTAATTGTCCTGAAGAAGAATGGAAAGGTTGGAGTGTGTGAGAATTACAAAAAGATCAATGTAGCAACAAAGAGAGACAATTGTCCAATATCACACACTAAGCACATGCTTGAGAGAGTGGCAGGCAAGGAAGGAAGCTGATAGTTTTCTAGATGGCTTCTCCAACTATAACCAAGTGCAAGTGCACCCAGATGACAAGCACAAAATGGCATTTGCAAGAGAATGGGGTGTATTTACAAGCCATTTGGGGCTAACTAATGCATCTCCTACCTTTCAAGATCTTATGTGTGCTATTTTCAAGGATATGCTTAGAAAGTTGCTGGAACTATTCATTGATGATCTATGTGTTTATTCTAGTGTTGGGAGGAGCACCTAAGGCAAACTCAACATAGTCTTTGAACGGTGTAGGCAATATGGTCTCTTACTAAACCCCTTAATATACTAGTTCTGGATAAAGCATGAATGTATCCTAGGACATGTGGTCTCAAAAAATTACATTGCTACTAACTTTTCCAAAGCTAAAGTGATTGTTGATTTACCTCCACCAACCAACTACAAGGGAGCCTAGTGCTTCCTTGGCCACATAGTGTTGCATGGGATTCATGAAAGTCACTCATCACAGAGGTGCTAAGCGAGATGGGAGTTCCAAGTACAAATCCAAGTAGAATTACAAATCCAAAGCTCAACTAGGAGAGTTACAAGAAATACATACCAAACTAGGTGTTCATACATCAAACAGGAAGAGAAATATGGTCAGTTTGTTTGGATGGCAAAGTTGATATGAAAAAGAATATTTATTCATGACATGAAGCTCTTCTTCTTTAGAACGGCATCTTCAATCTCATGCAAGGCATCAAGAAGCAAAAAACTCTCTACATGGAATCACTCCTTGTCATGGTAAAAGAAGCAGACAAATCTCAGCCATTCACAAGGTATAATGAATGATCACACAAAAGAGATAATATATGAGCTTATATGACTTAAATACTGTAATATCCCCCCCCTGCCCTCCCCCCCGGTGCTAAAACCCCCCCTTAAAATTTTTAACATTTACACAATTTTTTTTTCTCTCACTCTCTCTCCCCCTGCCGACTGCATGGCGGGGAGAGAGAGAGTGTATGTGAGTAAGAGGTAGAGAAGGGGGGGCATGCAGCCCCCCCAAGTGGAGGGTGACGGTTGTGAATAGCCGTCTCCCCTCCCCCTTACCACCTCCCCCCACCTTAAAAGGCAGCAACTCCCCCCCTGGTGGGTCTCGACGGAAGGTAGCCCCCTCCCCCATCACCTGCCTCGTTATGCCCCCCCTTCGTCTGTGGCAGCAGCAATGCCCCCTGTGGCTATCGTCAGAACCCCCCCCCCCAAGAAGAGGGAGAGAGAGAAGGGGAAGAAGAGAAGAAGAAGAAGAAGAAGAAGGGAGAGAGAGAAGGAGAAGAAGAGAAGAAGAAGAATAATAATAATAATAATAATAATAATAATAATAATAAGAAGAAGGGAGAGAGAGAAGGAGAAGAAGAGAAGAAGAAGAAGAGGGAGAGAGAGAGAGGAGAAGGAGAAGAAGAAGAAGAAGAAGAAGAAGAAGAAGAACAAGAAGAACAAGAAGAAGAGGAAGAGAGAGAAGGAGAAGAAGAAGAGGGAGAGAGAGAGAAGGAGAAGAAGAGAAGAAGGGGGAGAGAGAGAGAGAGAGAGAGAGAGAGAGTGAAGAAGAGGGAGAGAGAGAGAAGGAGAAGAGGAAAAGAAGAGAAAGGAGTTTGGAAGCTTCCAAAGCATCTCCTTTAGAAGGTGTTTCACCCGCAAGACCGGGCTTAATTTTTCCTTAATCTGTGATCACATCGATTCAAGTGCAAAGGTCGTGAGGATTGGTGGGAACCTGCTGGACATTTTGGAGGAAATTCTTGCGCATCTAATAGATATCCCCGCACACAAAGGCCACTAGATTCCCGTGAAAGATGGCATCCAAGAGGCATGCAACTAGCAACTCTGCAAGTGTTTCTACCCAAGGCGGAGAAGTGGCTGCTAACGGGGTTTCAATTGTCAAGAATCAGGTCCATGATCCCACACTCCTTGTCGATGAACTCAATATGTTAAATGATTACGTAACCTCGTATATACAAAGTTCATGAAATACGTATCGAATAAATTCATAGGGAATTTTTGCATTAGACACTCTCATAAAAATTGTTTCATTGCATTGTTTAAGAAGGTTCTCTTGAATTTAATAAAAAAGTCTAGCGCATGATTTGCATGAATATTTGCAAACACGGGGTGATTTCATGGAAGTCAGCTGCACGAATGGAACGACTCAGTATTACTTTCATGTCCTAAATATATTAATTATGCTCCATCATGTATTGAATTGGAAATGGCATATCCTAATGTCTTCTCTTGAGATTGATAGTGAAATGCATAAAGTATCATAGTCATATTAGATACATGCAAGGAAAACTTCTACATGCATGGGAAAGATTCTCGCATAAACAAGCAACATGTTAAGTCGCATGCATTGAAAGGACCTTCGCATGTGTCGTACAAAACTATTGCTTGTGACTAGTATTTATCATGGGTTTCTTTCATACCTTAATTGCATGATCATGAAAAGATAAGTGCATGGAAGTGGAGCCCCAAAAGTAACACCAAGGAAAAGGGAATTCTCTTGCAAGAAAATCTATCTTGTAACATCAACAAGCTTTTATTTCATTCTTTTGATCATCAAAACAAAGAAAACGACAATTCTTCACGCAGCATCATAGTAGATATCTCCCACGGATTTGATAGAATTAACCATATTCTTCAACATCTTCATAGAATTCTTCAATAGAACAAAGAAAACAAAGGAATGCACCATCTTTGAATGGAAAATACATCACATAATATTCATCTTCAATGTCTTCATAGTTCTCTCTTTCAATCTCTCATATACAGTTACACTGTTTTGATAGAATTGACTATTTGTGGCTCTCTCTCTCTCTCCATCAATAGTACATCATATCCTCACTACAATCACTCAATAATCACTCATAATAACCCTTCTTTGGTCGTGGATGCACCTCCCAAGAGGTATGTCTGATATGAAGAGTCACCAGAGCCACTACAGTGTCTTTTCATAGCTCACCACTGTCACTTCACTCCAGTCTTTACTTGAGTCTTTAGCAGCTACTTCTTTGACTTCTTTTAGCTCTTTTGCACTTGTATTCACCTCTTTCCAAGGCTAGAAAACTTTCCCAAGCTACACTCTCATCCAACAAAACACATACTGAGGCATACAGAAGGTCTACAGAGGCTTACAGAAGCTCAACAGAGAGTTACAGAAGGTCAACAAAAAGCATCAGAACCACATAACTCATACCAAAACCATTCCAAACCATCAAAAATCACTCAAATACTGTCATTTTCAAGACAGGATGAAAGCCAAAAATGATAAAATCAAGCATCAACACCTTGACCTCAAACATTGTATGCAGAAATCAAGGCCATACTACAAGGAACTTCTAATTTTCATGGCCAAGAAGTAAAGTATACTCTTGGGCTAAGCTACAGGAAGATGTTCATAGAAGAATGCTCGAGGACACATGCATTACCACTCTTCTTGAGAGATGAAAAAATAAAGGTTGACGTCATTATGCTTTAATAAGTTACTGCTCTGAGAACTAGACTTCCTGCAATAGTTCTCTCCTTGGAGCTTCTCTTCGGTACCTGTCTGGTGGATAACGAAGCTGCTTATTATCGTGTATGACAGCCTCTATTGCTCGCCCTTTGATTTCAAGCCAATGGCCACAAAAAAAGCAAAGACCAAAGGAGAGAATGGTTTTGCGAGAGAAGAGAGCTTTGGCTAATAACCACGACTTTGATTTAGCAAGTTCTCTTTGCGAAGCTAAACAAGATGTGAACCTCCTACAATTGATTAAATTGTCTCCAAGAGTACACAAGGAATTCAAGAAAACCCTGTGTATTGAGTATATTTGTAGAACTTTTGGGCATAGCACGAGTGGGAGAAGATTGGTTTGATCATGCTGAAAAGCATTGTCCCAGGGTTCTAGCATATGTGGATGGAATATTAGTGGAGCATGCTATCATGGACACTGGATCCTCCATCAATATCATGAGTTCAGACTTGATGGAGGGGCTACGTCTAGAAATCCAAAAAGATGGCTCCACACTTCTTAGGATGGCTGATGACAGTCTAAAGCAACCAGAAAGTTGCATCACTAAAGTCCACATTATCGTTGCAAGCGTGGAATGCTATCTGGACTTTAGTGTGATAAGGTTTGCAAGAAGTCCTAGCTATCAAGTTTTGCTAGGCAGGTCATGGATTTTACAAATAGATTGTCAAGTCGATATACCTGCTGGTCGAGTGATTCTAGGTAGAGGTGCCAATCGTGTAATAATGGATGCTTACCCCAAGTCTCCTTAGAGTGAGAGAGCTCCTCTATCCTGTACTGAACTAGAAATAGTAGATGATCCATCTGGTAGTGATATATCATCGAGCGATGGATCTAAAGAAGGATCAACTACAGAGAACATTTATCAGATAACTTTGAATGAGCCGATAAAGCCACAGGATAGGATAAGAGACGCAGATGTAATTGAGTTGGACCTTGGTATGCCAAATGATTCGCAGCCAATCAAATTAGGTACCATGCTCAGTTCGAAAGAAAGAGAGGACTATGTGTCCTTAATTCAAGAGTTCCACTACAACTTTGCTTGAACTTAGAGGTATTCCTCCTAGCCTAGCTGCGCATACCATTCCTCTAAAGGAAGGAAGTCGGCCCGTACGTTAGAAAGTAAGGCACATGCCTTTTGAACTAAGGGACGAGTTGTCCGAGGAGCTACAGAAGTTGCGGAAAGTGTTTGATCTTCCCTGTTCAGCATTTTGAATGGTGTTCACCAGTTGTGATCAGGAAGAAGAAAAATAATCAAATCCAACTTTGTGTACACTCTAGAGAGCTGAATAAGCATACTGTTAAAGACTACTACCTGTTGCCATTTATCGACCAAATTTTGGATCAATTAGTGAGTAGTAGGGAAATATATTTGTTCATGGATTGGTTTGCGGGGTATAACTAGATGGCGATTGCTGAGTAAGACAAGCTGAAAACGACATTTATTACTGTCTTCGGTACCTTTGCGTACCATGTGATGGCATTTGGTTTATGTAATGCACCTGGTTCATGGCAATGAATAGCCGATAAGACCTTTGGTGGCATCTCCCTAGAGGAGTTGAAAGTATTCATTGATGACCTGGGGGCATCCACCATAAGAGAAAGGTAGTTGCTTATTTTGCGGAAGCGTTTTGAGCCTTGCAGATAATTTTGCATAGCTCTTAACCCACGGAAATGCATCTTTGGAGTACCTTATGGGCTATTGTTAGGCCATGTGCTTAGTTTAGTAGGGATCACGGCTGACCTTGAAAAGATCAAGGTTATAGTTGCCATGAGTCCACCATGTACTCCAAAGGAGGTACATAGCTTTATGTCATCATTAGGGTATTATCAAAGGTTTATAAATGCCCTGGCAGAAAGAACGTTGCCACTAATGAACCTATTGTCCTTTAACTTTCTATTTCTATGGAGTAATGCTTCCAAAGTAACTTTTGATGATGTGAAGCATGAGCTTGCCAAAGCACCTAAAAGGGGCGATATGTTTTATATATTTTCAACAGCAATAATGCATAGTATTAGCTGCTGTTTGGCCCAAATTTGGGAGGAAAAATGGTACCATCCGATAGCCTTTGCTAGTCAGAAGTTGGGCATATTGGAAATTAACTACACCTATATGGAGAAGTTGTGCCATGCGATGGTATTTGCGACCAAAAAGTTCAGGCACTACATTCTTTATGAGAAGGTGGTTTTTTATACGAAGGTGGAAGGACTTAGACTGTTGCTGAATAAGTTACAACCGCCTAATCATTTAGCAAAGTGGTTAATTACTTTGCAAGAATTTGATTATGAGATTAAGAGCAAGCCACCAAAGCTACATGGCATTGTAGAGTGTCTTGTGGATTTTAGAGAGCCAAAAGAGGTATTGGCTAAGTAAGCGACATGAAAGCACTATTTAAGATTGATATGGCTTCTATTCCCTCCTGGTATGCTGCTATAACACACTATTTATCTACAGGAGAGACTGGCGCTACTCTATCAAAATCCGAGAAGAGAAAAATTAAATAGCAAGGTTTAAAATTTGTGTTAATCATAGGAACACTATATCGGCCAGGGGTTGATGATATATATTGCTACTGTGTGATGCGTAACGAGGTTCCATTTATCCTGGAGGAGTGCCATGACTTCACTTGTGGGGGGCACTTTCTTGGGCAGTTGATGGCACACAAGGCTTTACGAGCTGGATATTGGTGGCCTTCCATCTTCCAGGATTCATTTGAGTATGTTAAGAGATGGGATACTTGTCAGCGGCATGACAGTAGGGAGAATAGGAAGCGACCACTCACTCCGATTATGGCTATCCTTCCATTTGAGAAGTGGGGCATCGACTTTGTGGGTCCTATTACTGCATCGTCTGCTACTCAAAAGTGATATATTATCGTGGTGACTGACCACTTCACAAAGTGGTCAGAGGCACAGGCGACGAGGCATGACAATGCAAAAGAGAGTGCCAATTTCCTACTTGAACAAATCATCTACCGTTTTGGTCCGCCAAAGGAAATAGTATCAGACTTTGGAACTCACTTTTTAAACAAAGTAATTAAAAGTCGGAAAATCAAGCATAACAAGACGACCCCCTATAATCCGCAGGGAAATGGACAAGTTGAAAAGTACCAATAAGCAACTTGTGGGTATCCTATCCAAGATAGTCTCCGAAAAGAAATGGGATTGGGATAAGAAATTATATGTGGTAGTATGGGCATACAATACAATGTTCAAGCGAGCTACTAGCCACACTCCATTTAAATTGGTTTATGGGGGAAAGAATGCATGTTAGCCCTCAAAATTGAGTTGCTAACTATACGGTTTGCAATCAACCACTCTTTGGGAGACGAGGATGCACTCTTTGAGCGTTTCATGACCATAGCCCACTTGAATGAGCTCAAATTGCAGAGTTTGTTGCAGCAAGAGGTAGCTAAACGTAAAATGAAGCAATTGCATGATCTGAAAGCAAAAAAAAAACCTTTAAAAAAGGACAGTTTGTTATGTATTACGATGTACGTAGGGAGCTATTTCTAGGGAAACTGGAACCTAGATGGAATGACTCTTACAAGGTAGTCAGGATAGGTAAAAATAAGTCCACAACTTTATTAGCTGATCTACAAGGAGTGGAATTTAAAAATAAGGTTAATCTTAATAAGATTAAACCTTATTATTTCTGAGTATGCTAACGCACCAAGTGAATTACAAGTCCATGCTAGGGTTGATTTGAGACCTGCTATTGGAGAGCTTAAACTAGTTGATGGGGTAGTTAATTCCTTATCTGGAGCACCCATATCTAGAGCAAAGATATCATCAGGGGAAGCTTGTTTGGTGGACCAAAGGATACAAAGTGATCGAGAAGGAAGATGATACCTTTGTGTGGGAAATCAAAGTTTTTTGCCATCACTGTTTACAAATTTTGACAAGCATCCCTGTTGAGTTTAATGAAGAAGGTGGGATGGAGCCGTCAATTCATTCTCATAATTACGAATAGGGGAGTTCTTGATGGCTGGCTGTGTAAACCCATTATGGATGTACACATTATACTTTGATGGAGTATCCAGGGGCCCTAATAAAAAAGGGAGTGTTGGAGTAGTTATCCAAGATCCCCCACGTAGAGTTATAATGAAATTAGCTATTTATCTCGGGGTAGGATTCACTAACAACCCGGAGTATAAAGCCTTGATTATGGGGCTGAATACTGCCAAGAAAGGTGGTATTCAGTGGTTGTTAGTAAAAGGGGATTCCCAGCTGATCTTAAATCAACTAAATGGGACATACACAGTCCGGAAACCCATCCTTTGCATGTATCATCGAACTCCTATGACCCTACTTGATGAATTTGAGAGAGTATCTCTTCAGCTGATTCCACGTTCTTGGAATCAATTTGTGGATTCCTTAGCAAATTTTTCTTATGAAAAGGACCTCTTCTTTAAACTGCGGTCCTAGTCTGGATGTTGCTATTGATAATGAGACAGGACCTGGTTGTTTGTGGGGAATTTTATCAGGCCACACACTATATGGAAGGCAATGGTTGGTATGGGTAATGCGAAGAGTGGCCGAGACCCATCTATAACTATTAGCTTGGACCCATAGGTTGATCAGACGACATGTTATGCGTACGCCTCTTGTTATATATGCAGGAGGGATAGGTCACAACTTGATGCATCTAGTTTAGAACTGAGAGCCCTATTTTTCTCCTTGGAATGGAGTGCATTCTCATATATCTACATTATTCCAAGGAGAGATGAGTAGGTGTTTTTCTGCTTAATCTCATTAGGCCAAGAGGGCCATTTGTTTGTCTAGCGCGGGTGCACTTAATAGTTTTTTGTTTTAGTACTATGCTAGACAGATTCAAAGAAGAGCTTGGAGAGAGCCTTTTGTCGCACTAAAGCTTCTTGCAGGCCTATTTAGGTGATATCTCTCCTTTATGAGTACCTGTCTTTTCATGCTATATGTGTTTGTGTACTTATAAGGGATTTCTTTTCTTATTGGGGACCGGCAATCAAGGCATGAAGTCCCAGGTAGGCTAGTATGTCTGTGGGAGGTTTGAGTAGTCATTGCCTCCTACAAAGGCATTGTCAAGCACCAAAAGACCTATTTTAGAAGGCATTCCTAGTGACCATGTTCTGCTAACTTGCTAGGCGGCCATTCTAGGAGTTTTTGTTAACTCTGAGTTAGAGAAATCTACTAAAAATAACCAGAATAAAAACCATGAATGTCTAAAAGAAGAAAGTGTATAGAGGTGTGTAAAAAGGGGTTCTAACCCCTATAAAAATAGAAGAGGAAAGAAAGAAAAATCATTGAGCAGTTGTTCATCGCCTTGTGAAGGCTTGGTAGGTTCCTAGGGATGAGACAAGACCCGGGGCCAATGCCTTGTCTTCCTAGGGGTAGCATCTAGCTGAACCAATAAGAATAAAAGAAGGTTGGAGCTAAAATAAAAGTGAGCTGACAAAAAAAAAGGATTAAGTATTGCCTTGCGAGGGCTTGGTAGGTTCTTGGGTACCGAGACAGGACCTGAGGCTGATGCCTTGTTCTCCTTGGGTCACTATGCTCAGCTCCCTCCTTAACACGCCCGAGTACGGAAGAATTATAGCTAAAGGAAAATGTATTAAATAAAAATATTTATTGATCGGGCTATAGGAGTCCTTTCCTAAGAGGAGCTCCTTGTTGAGTTGTCATTAGTTAGGTAGATAGTTCAAACCATCACTTCGGACGACCTCTCTGATAGTTCTTTTTACCTTGGCCATGTTGGAGCATTCGATTAGTGACTTAGCTTTAGGCTTTCTATCGTCAGAGTATGCTAGGCCTACTCCTCATAGATTTCATCCCTTGGTTTTGACAAGTGGTAAGGTGAGAGCTGTGATGTGTTTTTTTGTGTAATTTTTGTATCAGCTTGATGCTCCTTGTGGTTGTTTTTGTGCAGATCTGCTCATGGGATTTGGCGGGTTGAGTCGTCCTATCCCGTAGTCACCAATGAGCGGTGGAATTTTGCCTTGGGAAGGTACTTAAATTTACAAAAAAAGTCAAATTTCAAGGAAAATTTAAACTTTGTCGAAGGGGACAAGGAAAATTGGGTTGATTTTAAGCGGCAAGCAAAAGATGGTTTTTAAAAGCGCCTTAAAGGCTGTCCGAGCATTAGTTTCAGATTTTTTGTAATTTTTTTGAGCGCTTGGGCAAGTCAGAGCAGCTATCCGACAGTGCTGAACATCAAGACGAATGTGCATGATTTTTTAGATTGCGAAGCGGAGGTTGAGAAGATGAAGTTCGGGAGGTCAGACATGTCAAAGCCACAAAAAAAAAGTGCCAACTTCAAAGTGGTGGGCATGGACTTGGTAGGGGGCCCTTGAAGGGGGCCTTAGGAGGGAGATTTGGAAAATTTTAATTTTAGGGTTGGGGGGGGAGGGGAGAGGAGGGGCGCTATTTCAAAATGGCAGCCTGCATATCACCACCCCCCCTCCACAAGGTGACGTTTTTTTTAGAGAGGGCCATGGGGGCTGGAAAACAACACATGAGACAAAGATTCCCCATGATTTTCTGCAGCCTTTCACTCCGTATCGCCACCCTTCTCTCCTCCAATGGCAGCCTGGATAGTCTGCTGAGAATCTAGTATTTCTCTCTCCTCCCTCTCTCTCCTACAAGGGGCAGTTCCTGCATGAGAAGGGAGATGAAGCCCGAGTGGTGAATGCTTGTCCCGGCATGGTACCAGATCGCTTCCGAGTCAACTTGGGGCTGGAGATGGATGATTGCAGATGGCCTGAGAATTAATGGAGGACTCTTCTACTATCATGAATCTAGTTTTAGAAACCCGCAACCATTAAAAAATCGTAATTCTATTTTATAAAGGAAAAATGCTTCTTTTTTAGGTTTGGTTGGCCAAATGATGTTCACATTGGATGAAAATTGGTAGGAATGTTGTTTGCTATATGTTTGATGATTCTATGTAAAAACAAATCAAAATACATAATGCCATAATGCTCAAATGATTTTCTAAAACCCGAAAACATGCATTTTACAAAGAAAATGGGGTTTTTGTCATTTCGAGCTTGATAAAAATGATGCATGAGGGATGAAATGTGAAAAATGAGTGATTCTCAGTTGTCATAATTAGCAAAACCAAAAAAAACCAGTAAATACTCTATTTTCTTGATACATAAAAATAAAAAATAAAAATAGGTTGAAATTAGGTTTTTTTGCCACAAAAAATAAGAAAAAATATGATTAATATCCGTGCATGTTTGGCAAGGTTGAGGCATGAGGTATAGGCTCAGCTCACCCTTGTTTGTATGTTTTAGTGCATTTTTATTGCTTTATACATCAAAATGACAAAAAAATAAAACCCTACACTTATGCAACAATGCAATACATAAGCGGTAGGGGGGGGAAAGGGTTGTGGGAGCGTTTAAACGCTGAAAATGAATTCTGATCTTTTGGTTGTGCACGTCATATAGGACGATCTTTTGTTTAAGGTTAAAAGGCTAGTAGCACGAGGTAACTCGGTGCTAGTCTCTAGCAACGCAGCAATAACACATAGATTGGAAATCATTGAAGGGCTAATTTTTACACTCCACTTTGCTGATTTGTTTTGGAATAAAATTTTTGTGCACAATAAGCATACACTTTTGCATTTTGCATGCCACATGGTATATATAATCTCATGGATGCATAGCACTTGTATGCTGAACATTGACCAACGCTGAGAGTGTGAGGAAGTCCTTTGCTATAGGTTAGACGAGCAGTTCCTTGGGATAAGTTCAGCGAGAAAATATCAACTCTTGGATTGTTTGATAAATCAAAGAGTTGATTATGTATCATGTGTCTTATATGTTGAGGCAGCGCATCTTGGGGCCATTTTCCTTGATGTAGGAGAGCTGTAGTGAGGTCGCGGTGTTTCAGCCGAGAGGTTGCCTCCTGTGTATGTGATACATGGTATATTATACCAATGTGTATTGAAACTCCCTTTGAGGAGTAGGGAAAGGCAAATGTTGGATCGTGTCCCATTACAAATACGAAATCGATATTAGAGTTTAGTGTAGTGTGAGCCTTAGACGCTCCTGGCCACGAGACCATGCGGGTTGTCTTATGTGTCTTAGAGGTTCGGCTAGTGCTAGAGAGCCAGTGTCGGGCCCATTTTAGGTCTCGACAATATAAAACACTCTTCCATTACATGAAGTGCAACAACAAAATTGCAATGGTAATTCATAACCTCATAAAGACCATTCTCTCTCTTCACATGATACTAAGATAGGCCATTGTCCAAGGTATGTATAATCCCAATAAGCTTTGTCAATACTGAATATATATTTTTACAATGTGGCAAGTTGTTTACTGTGCAAGCAGCAACATGTTATTTGTAGACCTTGTTTTATCCTGGAACATTGACACTTTGGACAATACCAGTCTCCTTTTAGGATATCTTGTATCTATAAGCAGGATGTGTAAAAGGTAGAGGGACAGTGGTCACTGCACAGGAAGTCTCCTCCATCTCCACAAAGAATGTGAGTGTCGGATATAGCAATACTCCACTTAAATGTCCATGATATGGGCAGATAACTTTTAGCTCTTGTAGGCTACTAAATGTTGAACCAATTTCGCATATGAAGAAACATAAAATTAATGTGTTCAAATTCTCGGTGAAATCTCTGCCCTCCTCGGGTTTATAGTGGTGGACACACAACGTCACGACATCTGCCCCCCCAAACCTGCACATCCTCTAGATGGGCCACAGCTATCCATCCTTATCACCACCAAGCTCGACGGTCAATGTGATCTCCTCATCTTCTGCAAATTCATATGTAAAATCCACATCCTCATCAATATCATCTCCTAAATCTAGTGCATCATAATTCTCATCATTCAACTCCTCAACTGTATAGGCTACTTCATCTCTTCTCTTGAATAATTTGATTCTCTTTCTTGCAATCGGAATATGCAAGGCTGTACCATCAAGCTCTATCAAGGAATACGTAGCATTGTCATGGACATGCTACACCAAATAAGGCCAAACCATTGTCTCAAAACCTTGTGAATAGCACTATTCTGATTGTCTAGACTATTGTCATGAACTGTTATCATAGACCAACACTCAATCTCCCTCTTCAATCTCTCTAGGTCTCAATTTATGTCTGCTATCAAATCGATTTCTGTTGCGAATTCTAGCCTCTTTGAGCTTTTGAATAGCTCTTTCAACATCTTCAGTTCTCCTCTCCAACTGATGAATATAAAGAGCTAAAAGATCTTCTCTAGTCAATCTCTTATTACTGCCATGTTAAAGCACTCCAAGTAAGTGTGCAAGTCTCTATAGGCATGACTAGATTTTGCCCATACATCAACTCGGTTGGCATATATCTTGTAGTCACACTACTCTGAGTAGTGTGATCAGCCCATAAGGCATAAAGCAACAACCTAGGCCATTCTCTGGCAACCTATCCACCACCGCATGCTTTGGCCAAGGCTTTCACAATCAGCAGATGGCCTTGTTTACTCTTCCCATTGCCTTTTGGATTATATGCCGCGAAGTCAAAGCAATTTTAATGCCAAGTTGAGAGAAAACTCCCTAGCCTCATCAACATCCAACTCACCTCTATCTACAGTCATTTTCCCGATGCATCCATACCTGCAAATAACATCTTCTAACAGAAACTTACAAACCACTAAAGTAGATTTTTTCCTCAATGCTCTTCCTTCTACTTGATTTGTGAGATCTTCTCGTGCCAAAACAATGTAATGCATCTGCCATAAACCCAACATGCATAGTAATCAAATCAAGAACCCACTTGTAGTGAATACATAATGGGTAGGTGGGATGAAGCTCATCTCTATGCCTCACTGAAGAGAACAACTAACAAACAGGGCAACAAACTATGAGATATCTCTGTACATGCCTCTCCACCAATAGCACTCTTTAATCTTCTCATAGGTCGCCCAAACAGCTTGATGTCCAGCCCAAAGACTTTCATAAAATTCTTTCATGATCTGCACATGTGAAGCTCTATTACAGACAACTCTCAGTGGATGTCCTCCTCGCTTTTGTAGATGCTTCCAAAGTAGCCCACTTCACAAGAAGAAACCATAAGCTTTTCTCCTCATCTTCTTGAAGTTTGCATCAGTCTACCCATCTTGTCTTAACCAATCTGTAAATACTCTCCTGTATACAAAGACTCATCAAAGCTTTCCAAAAAGCAGACACATGAAAAATATGATTAGCCTACATGAATAAAAGATCAACCCCATCATCAATGCAAGAAAAATCCATGTCATCATACATCACTTGTGAAAGCATATTGGCTACTAGGTTGTCTTTATGAACTATGTGCTTGAACTCAGGATTCATGGATTTTATGTATCCAATCCACCTAAGCATGGAAATATCTAGAGTAGAACAACTCGTGATCATACCTAGAAGAGGAAAACAATCAGTCTTGACCACCACAATAACACCAATGAAGTACTATTTGTCATTCTTGAGAACCGTGACAACTCCCAAGAACTCCCTCTTAATTTGTAGATACCTGCACTATCGCTCATTAAGGAATTTTTTTCCAAAACGAATAGCATATCTATTACCATCTACATCATCTTGGCCAATAGCCCATCCAATGCCGATAGGACTAGTATCAACAGTAAGAACAATAGGTGACGACATTCTCTGTAGTTGCATGAGCCCAATGGCTACAAGGCACCAATCTAGGTGCATCATCACTATTATCATACTGTATGGGCTAAAATAAAGGTTGAAGAGTCTTCTTAGACTGCATACATAAAGCTCCATCTGTAGACTCCTCAATAGTCTCCTCATCCGAGTCAATCTCCTCAATCTGCAACCCATAGATAATAGCCTCAAAAACTACTAAAGCCTCTCGATAGATCATATTACCTATGTCAACTCTTTAATAACCTGCCGTTTTCTTTTAATGATATCGATGATAACATCATGAAATTCTCTTTTGGTGATCCCCAAGACTTCTCCAAGATTAAATTCAATTCTATAGTTAAGAATCTGATCCTCAAGTACCCTTTTCAAGTCTGTAGTCATCTCAATGTCAAAAAGCAGCTTGAATCCAGGATGCTTTTTCGGCTTCAGATCCTTTATCTTTTGGGCTTTTTGATCTTCGACTTTTTCGGCTTCAGATCCTTTGTCTTTTGGGCTTTTTGATCTTCCTGTACTTTTGGCTTCTGAACACCAGCCATACTTTTCTCCCGTCCTGAAGAAGAAGGCTTCTGAACATCAGCCATACTTTGCTCTAGTCCTGAAGAAGAAGGCTGAGAAACTGGATCATTCCTCCTAGTCACTCTCATTGATCCTTCAAGCTGATCATTATCTCTTTTTTGCTTCTCCTCAACAAGCGCTTCAAATCCTTGAGATTTTTCCATATAAGCATAGATAGAAAAGACATCAACTCAATCTTTCCATCCAATCCCTTTTCTGATCACATCTCCTATGGCTGAAAGTTTAGATGATGAAGCTTTTCCCTTCTTCTTTGCGTGCAATGCATAGGACCATAAAGGAGATTTGTCCTTTGGCAACTACTCCAACTGAAGACCATAGGCAGCAACTTCTCTTGCCACCTCTCACATCACATAAGAAGAGCGCAAAAGAGACTCCTCCAACAATTTCTTCATACCACCCTTACCAAAATTTGGTTTAATCAGTTGCTCTTTATCTCCAAAACATATCATCTTGTCCTTCCAGACTTCCAACTTTATCCTTTTCGCCTCTTCAAAATCTTGACAATCCTTCCGCTCATGATCTAGACTATCACAACACATGCAACAACAAACATGATCATTCGTGGAATAATTTGTAGGAGTAGAAGAAGTTGGGGCTGAACTTGGAGCTGGACTAAGTGGATGCTGCTCCATTCTAGTCATTTTAATTTGAAGGTATTTTAAGTTCTTTGAAATTTCCTCCACTATATCTTCGACAGTCAATTTTGCATATGGTCTAACAAACCGCAGCAGGAATAGGTATAAGCATAGGTATAGAAGTGGGCATAGACACAGGATGAGAAATAAGAGAAGTAGTGGATGGTGCAATAGGACAAGTAGGAGAGGTTGTGGTAGGAGAAGACATTGCTTATGGTGTTTGCATTCCGTTCTGCAAGCAAGCCTTCCATCTCTGCCTCTTTTTAAGTGTAGAAACTGCATGGACAGCATCCTGCCAATCCTTCTTCAATCCCATAGATTGTGTACGGTCTTCAAGCTCTCCAAACTCATCTTAAAGTGCAGGATCAGCCGCCTACAAGAATAACTCCACTTTCTTCGAGTTCAGGCTCTTTGCTCTAGTGCATCCAACTGGTTGTATCACTCTTCAAACTCCCGCAACAACTTAGAAGCAACAAGACCTTTGTTGGGCTAATAGACCCACTCTCTGAATGTCTTCCACGTAGCAATACCATAATCCTCCAGAAATTATTCATCTTTGAGCACTTTCTTGAAAACATTCCAGTTAGAGACTTGCACAAACAAATCTATCACTCTAACCTGCAAAGCAGGCATGACAAGCTGTAAGAAATAATTACTCCAATTGATTAGAACTTCAAAGAAGCGCATCTAGCTTTCAAAGGCTTTGATATAGGCTGAGACATTTCGGCCATCAAATAATTTGCGCTCACTAACCACAGCCTCAATCACCTTGGTTGCACCATGCATATGCTCTTGTTCTTGGTGCAACAATCGTTGTTGATCCAAGTGCTGCTGCTACATAGATAACTACATCTGCTAATTCTGCATCATAATGGTTGAAGAAAGAGTTTGTAATAAGGTCTTCATCTCATCAGTCGAAAGAGAATAAGAAGTTGATGAAGAAGGTGGATTATTCGAGGAGTCTCCCATCTCAATGTGATAAAAAACGATGCCAAATAGCATGTTGTTGCTTGCAAGTAAACAACTTGCCACATTGTAAAAAGATAGATTTGGTATATTGACAAAGCTTATTGGGATTATACATACCTTGGACAATGGCCTCTCTTGGTATCGTTTGAGATGTGAAGAGAGAGACTGGTTTTTTTGAGGTTATGAATTACCACTGCAATTTTGTTGTTGCACTTCATGTGATGGAAGAGTGTTTTATACCCATGGATGATCCTTGGACTAACAGCAATATGATATACATGCTTTGAAACTAGAATGTTTGGTCTACAAATGTTTAGTTCATTCAAAGGAACTTAAAACCTGACTAAACATGACAACCCTTAGTGCAACAATCTTGATTATTAGCTTATCTTAAAAACAAGCTATTAGCTTGGTTGGAAATAAGTGTGGTTTATCATGAAGAGGTTGAGAAGACTGGATGCTACTTTAGCGAATGAATGACCGACCAAAAGAAGCTTGTCAAGAGAATTGCGCTACTGGACAAATCCATGCAAAATTGGTGGAGGCAGAATGATTGACATATTCAATGATGTCAGGTCAGCAAGGATTGAGAAAGCATGTTAAAAATGTAAGAGCTTTGAAAATTTTGAAAACCTAAATTAGAAAAAGACACGTAATAATTTGAGGTGGCAATGGTTATAGAAGCGACGAAAAGGGGCAGATAGTGAAGAAAACCCGATCTTCTAGGCAATTGCTCTACTCGACTACCATGATTGCACTCCAAGTGGTGATCAATGTGGGCGATGAAAGCTATAACTGCTTTGGAAGACACCATCACCTTCTTCGACAAGCTTCTCAATATGTTGGCCACATCACCTTCTCCGTTTAACCTTCCAATACGTGTGGTGGCGGACTACAAAACATCAGAGCTAATCAACACAACCACTTTCCCTGTGGTGTGAGCTTGTAAATTGCTGAGGGAAGCCATTAGCTCTGTGGAATAGAGGTTGCTCTGTGCCATAATTGCCACCTTAGGTGCTCGACAGCAAAACCTGCTTTTCGACATTGATTCGTTTCCCTAACGGCTGAACAGAGAGGATTTGCTTTTGTGGCCAACGACTTGAAATCAAAGGATGAAATCAGATCTAGATCAATAGAGGCTGTCATACACAAGATAATAAGCAGCTCCGTATCCACCAGACAGGTGCCAAAGAGAAGCTTCAAGGAGAGAACTATTGCAGGAAGCCTAGTTCTCAGAGCAGTAGCTTATTAAAGCATAACGAAGACAACCTTTATTTTGTCATTTCTCAAGAAGATTCAGTGGTAATGCATCTGTCCTCGAGCATTCTTCTGCGAACATCTTCCTGCAGCTTAGGCCAAGAGTATATTCTGCTTCTTGGCCATGAAAATCAGAAGTTCCTTGTACGGCCCTAATTTCTGCATACACTGTTTGAGATCAAGGTGTTGATGCTTGAGTTCATCATTTTGGCTTTCATCCTGTCTTGAAAATGATAGTATTTAAGTCATATAAGCTCATCTATTATCTCTTTTGTGTGATCATCCATTATTCCTTGTGAATGGCTGAGATTTGTTTACTTGTTTTACCATGACAAGGAGTGATTCCATGTAGAGAGTTTTTTGCTTCCTGATGCCTTACATGAGAATGAAGATTCCGTTCTAAAGAAGAAGAAATTCATGTCATGAATAAATATTTTTTATCATATCGACTTTTCCATCCAAACTAACTAACCGTATTCCATCCATATCGACTTTTGCAAACTCGCACGAATGGATGAAATACATATTGGAAGGTTAAGCGAAGAAGGTGATGGCCAACATATTGAGAAGCTTGTCAAAGAAGCATCTCTGTGAACCCGATGTAAGGATAAGATTGAGCTCATAGTTCAGATGTCCCATCAAGTGAACCCGATGTAAGGATAAGATTGAGCCCATCGAGCTCAAGTGAACCCGATATAAGGATTGATTTCATCGGTCCAATCAGCGCCCTGTAGCACAGTACTCACAAACAAGGTACATAATTGTAACCATAAACTACCTCAACAAGTGGGCTGAAGCTCAAGCAACTCATAAAAATGATGTTAGGACCATTGACAAATTTCTTTGGGAGCAAATGATCTCATAGTTCACATGTCCCATAGAATTAGTTAGTGATCAAGGCATGCACTTCATCAATGAAGTAGCTGCCCACTTACTATCCACCTTCTTGATAATCCATAAAAAATCCTCATCATATTAGCCTCAAGATAATGGTCGAGTTGAAGTCACAAATAAAATCCTTGTGATTGTTCTGACCAAGGTGGTCTCCATCTCATTCAGTGATTGGGACAACAAGATAATGGCAACATTATGGGCTTACAAGGTAGCCTATAAAATGATGATAAGATAAACACCATTCAAGCTAGCCTATGGAACCGAAGCAATCTTACCAACAGAGTTCTTTGTTCCAAGCTTGAGAATAGTGATCTAGGAGAAATGGGATGACAAGGAAGCATGGATAAATCACCTAGTAGAACTAGAATGCCTATCTGAAACCCGGCTCGTTGCAACCCATGCCCTAATCTATGAGAAGGCATAATGCAAGAATTGGTTTGACAAGCATGTTAAACAATGCAACTTTGAATGAGGAGACTTAGTGTTGTTGTACTCTATAAAGGATCACAAACAAAAGGTGAAGTTTAGGGGGGGTTGGGACCTTTCAAAGTCTGTAACATTAGTTGAACTGGCAACATGGAGCTTGAAGCCTTAGAAGGAGAGGATATAGGCTTTTTCAATGGCAGTCACATCAATAAGTGCTACCCTCCATCACACCCACTACACAAGCCTCCAATGATAACACCACCCATGAACGTGCGAGTGGCAACTATCACAAGCATAGAAGAGGAGGACGAAGAAACAATAGCACCAACCCCCCAAGTACAACCGACCCATCTGTGGGGGGCAATCCTATCCACTACTAGGAAAGTGCAAAGTAATGGTTTCTGTCAAGAGTGAGAGCCTCCAAATCATCTTTTACATATTGCCTAACAAAAAAGGTGTTGGCAAGGAATCACTTTCGGGTCGCACTTTCAAGAAACAAACTCACTGTAATGTTGACTATGACTCTCAACTCATCCACCTTATGATAGGCAACGTTAGAATAGTCACCACTTTTAGCAAGGGTACCATGGCTTTGTCAAAGCCCATAGTGCCATTGGTAGTTAAATCTAGTGTCATCCCTATGAGGGAGACGCACACATACATCCAATGGGAAATACTTGCAACACTTAGAAGCCCTGACCAAAGCTGCAATTCAAATAACCAAGTGGGTTTCCAAATGAAAATCATAGCCTATCAAGGGCACATCTGCAAGATTTCATGGTTTGCGTGTTCAACACACCAAACCTAAGAGAAAAATTTGGCATTACACAAAAATAAGCAAAGGACCAAACCACGATGGGCGCCAAAAGCCCTATTGCATGCTAAGGCTTCTATGATGGCAATACCTTGGTGTGCTTGCCTAAATCCACAAATGGCACACTTACCCACATCCACCACCATCTTCTAACAAACATCCACATACCCATGAGCCAGTATGTCGGGACCAAAAATGGGCCCGACATTGGCTCTAAGGCTCTAGCCAGGCCTCTATGCTCAATCGAAACATCCCACGGCCTCAAGCCTCCGAGCATTTGGAGGCTAACCACACTGATCTAACTTAGACACGCATTGCACTATTTATAGTCCAACAAATCCCTCCCGCTAAGGAGTGTGGAAAGGGTTATCCATTGGATTACAATCCATACTACAAATGTAAAGTTTTGTATTTGAGGTTAGGGTAGTATACCCCTTAGACGCCCTTGGCCGCGAGGCCGTGAGGGGTGGTTTGAGGTATGTAGTAGAGGCTGAGCTAGTGCCATAGAGCCAGTGTTGGGCCTATTTTAGGTCCCAACACACCCCCTAGCTAATTGATGTGGTCCCACTACTACGGCTCTCCTATACTTAGGGGATTGGCCCCAAGATACACCATTCAAACATATCACACATCAAAAACATAGTCCACTCTTTGAATGTTTGGTCTAGGAGATAATTCAATACGTATCAAATTGGGCCCCAAAGAGAATGAACGTACTATCCTTTAGCAGCAAAGGACTCCTTACACTCTCAATGTAGATCAATGATTATAACAATCAAGTGCAATGCATCCAGAATTTGATTTTTCAATACCATGTGTATATGTAATGCAATGCAAAGGTGAATATCCTTAAGTGCACAAACACGTAAACTTATAGATCAAACGACGTGAATTGTGCACAAACTATTCTTTTCATGACTTCACTCTAATACAATGTGTCATTGCTAAGGCAGCACTGAAGTAATTCATGCTACTACCCTTCTTTAAAGACTTGAAAGGAATGAATCCTGTATGCCAATACGTATAAAATCATATTTCAATGGATTCTTAACTGTTAACCCCATAACCCTTCCCCCTACCCTTTATGGTTTTGCATTCATTGATAGGTGTAAAAAGTAATTTTTATGTACTTTTTATATATATAAATGAGTAAATATACACTTTAATATAAAAATAGAGATAGGCCAAAGCTAAACCTCATGCCCTAGCTCCACCATACATTCATGAATACATTCATAATTTTTTGGAGCACAAAATCTATTTTCTCATATAAAATTATATTTCTCTAATTTTTTTGAGTCAATAATTTAAATCATACACTAACCCATCTTCACATTTAATTTTACCCTATATAAACACAATTTGATTGCCCAAATTGACGAAAACACCATTTTTTCCCTTTAAAAATACGCTTTTTGGGCCTTCAAAAATTAATAACTCATGATTTCAAACATGGGTTCTGAGTTTTATGGCACAAAACCCTCGACCATATTGCAGCAAGCATCAAACAAATTTATATTATATATGAATAAGAATTACATCATAAATTGTAAAAAAGATTCAAATTTTCATTAAAAAGAGGCTTACCGTCTTTTCTCAAGTTTCAAAATTTAATTTTGGGCAACCATTGAACCCATCGTTGATCCTCAAACCACAATGGCCATCATTCCTCGGTATCAACATGATCCCATCACAATCCAGTGCAAGCCTGACAACCGGTGTTCATCTCACAATCTCTTCCAAGAATCATCCACATGAACACACCTTAAAAAGAGAGAGAGGGAGGAGAAGTGATTTCTATTCTCTCTGATCATTGCATCATTCTTCGATCAGAAATGGGTGTTTTGAAGCATAGAATTTGTACATTGTCCTGGTATGATCGAAGTAGTGGGGTTTCCTTCAGCACCCAAGGCCCCTCCTCTCAATTTGTCACCATCAAGAGGGCGTCACTTTTTTTCTTGTCCACTGGAAAAAATGCCCCCCCCCCCCCCATAATCAAAAAAATTTTGGGCCCCAAGAGCCAAAGGTTCATGCCCCTTTAATTCTCCAAAGGCAATTAACACCTCAAGTGCTTGGTTTTCAACTTCTCTTGCGTCCAACGACCAATTTCGATTTGAAAATTTTTGCATGTCCATCTTGAAGTCTCAAACTACCTGAAACTCATCCTGCTTCATTTCGGCACTCAAAAAATTTATGAAAAATCCACAACCATTGCAAAGTCTAGCTTGCAAAGTATTTTGAATTCCTGACAACTTAAAATTATCGGATCCGCATCCCCCTTCCCCCCCCCCCCTCGGGCGCTTCCTTCAAGCTTTGAATTCCACCTCAAATTCTCGTCATTTAGTAATTGCCTGGCATTTCCACGATGTTCAAATTCCACTCTCATAGCAAGATGTAAAAACCAAAGCAAGCAAAAGGATGCTCAACCCATGAACACTCAATGGATCTATCACCCAAAAGTCAAACCCACTACCGATACGCCTTGCCCTAATACCTTCAATGCACCACCTACCACACAACCCACATGGCGCCTAAACCACAAGCTCCATCACATGTGACAAATAACTAACACTCTAAATGACCAACTCTTAGCAAAGGCACCCATAGTTAAGTAGTCCAGTCGAGTCAAACCCCAACCACCTCTATGCCTTAAACCATCTTATCAACGCTAATCAATTCTTGAATTGGCATCCAATATATGGCCGTGAACATGAGAGATGACTTAATAACTTGTATCAGACGATTGGATTCAACTTTCACACTATTTTCCAGGAGCTATGAACACCTGGACCTAGCATTTTTTACGAACAAATAGCAAATGATATACGCTCTTTGCCTTGTTCTTAGGAGGATTTTGAATTCATATTCATAAAAACTTCCACATTTGTAGAGTTGATTGCCCACTAAAAGTTCTCGAGAAAAGTGGAGAAGGATCATAGATGCGATCCAAAATCCGCATTACTTGCATTCTCCATCCATAGTTTGCAGAATGCATTGCCAATATAAACATTGCTCGGAAGACTAGGAACCGCTCCCAATCTTCGTCTCTCTAGGTAGGATAAAAACACATATTAGCAAGGGAAGGGAAAAATAACTCATATCTATGGCTACAATTACCAAGTTTTTTATTTATTTTGGCTCTGATACCATTTGTACCATACCCGCCTTTATTACGTGACGAGTAACGTTTTAGTAGTCGCCTAGAGTTTACCTTCCAGCCATCACCATCCGTACTCTAACCAAAATGATCGGATTTTTTCCGGAACTATAACCCTAGGTCTATCCCGCAAGGGAAGCATCATATCGTTACCCACGGAGGACTAACTTGAAGGTTCCTAATTGACCTAACAGTCACCTATCACTAAGTAGCTCACATCCGGAGGTATCCTTTGAGAGGCTTCTTTTTCGAAAAGAGTGACTGCCATTACCCTTGGTTCATGGAATACAATGCTTTTTTCTAGTAGTAGACTAAGGATTTATGAAATCCCTCGCAATGCTTTGGCACAACCGTCGTACCTTTCCCCTAAGATAATTTACAGTTCAAGATCCGAGACCAAACCCTAGGTAAGTCAGTGAATCGGCCCTTCCTAGAATTTCTTCCTAGCATTTTTTTTTTGGGAAACCTCTCAACTAACGGAGACCACCCTGCCATAGGACTGGATTCATCAGGAATCCATCCACCCGCTTCCCTCTATGGAAGTTCTTAGTTATCTAATTAACTACCACATTACATGAAACATATAAAAACAGATTCATTAATTAAAAAGAATCATTTTATGCACAATTGTTCATTTGCATAATTTACTCATGGACATACAATCAAAATAAAACAAATTCATTGATTATGTTCCATAATGTGTGTTCTCCCACCCATACAGAAGAAAATTTACAATATGCCTCATTCGACACATCTACACGTCACCAAGATCAAATCCACCTATAGCTAGTATTTTTAGGTGTCCCAAGTAGAACTTGGGCCATACAGGGGACCAACTAATTCCTAGGTGTGTAAAGGATTTACTAGCAAGAGTCCCCCCTAGCACCTTAACCACCTCCTACTTAATATGATCCCTGTTGGGAGACCTCTCACCATCAGAGTTGTGGTCCATGCTTCTGCAATGGTAAAAACATCCCCTCTTAGTATGGGGATTAAGCACTTATCCTTAGGGGAGGTATAGGGCTCCTCAATTTATATATGTTCCAATACTTAATTCAATCAGGATCTAATCTAGAAAATCACAAACAAGATTGATGTCTTCAAGTAATTATGACTTCAATCAATCATGCAACTTTCAACTGATGATTAATCTAGTAGCAATCGATACTTGAATTTCACATAATGCACTCTTTCCCTTGGAATTTAACTAAGGGTATCTAGATTTTGGGGTCTCTAACTTCCCAATTTAAGGTTTATTCTTGTAACCAAGTTTCTTGGCCTTAAGTCAGTTTCTTTAACTTAGAAATATTTCCAGTCTTAAAAACTTCTATCAAAGCTTCTAGATTAAACTATATCCTTGACTAATTTCTTCGGGGTTCGTTCTTAATAAATCCGTCTTGAAAAATTTCTCATGATTTCTCTTGAGTTCTAGAATTTCGTAGTTTTCCTAACAGTTTCTAGACTATAAGATATTCTAATAATTTATCAAGTGAATACTCTAAGATTGCAGTATTTCTTAAGAGACTTATCTTATTTCTATTGAATTTGGATAGAAATTTTTAGAATAAAAAACTTGTGGTATCGAAATTGGTAAAGGACTGTTATTCACACTCGTGACTCCATTAGTGACTCCCGTGCTTGCAACTCCAACTGTTGCTTCCATGTTAGTAGGGTCATTTGTGATTTCTGCTTTTGAATTATTTTTCTTCAAGGTCATGATGGAAATATGATGCGTAGAAGAAGAAGAATACGATAGTAATACTAGTTAGCAAGGGTGTAAGACTCTTGATGATGATGAACATGGAAGCACAATCAACCACATCTAGCGTTAGTATCAATGGCATCTTCATTATAAGTTTTTAAGCTTATACTTTTGTTATTAAGGTATTGTAACCTTAATATCATTTGGCCCTCGATTCACATTGAAGGCCACTAGCCTCAAGTTTGTTTACCTCTTACTTTGAAAACTTTTGTTTGCATGCTTTTTTAAGACACATCTTCACTACCTTTTGTATCCTCAATAACTTATGCACACAATATAATGGGAATCTTTGAAGAAGGACTAAGAAGTACACTATAATGTGGCAGGATTGACTATTAGCATCACTATTCATCAATAGGCCTATCATTGATTCATTGAGGTATTCTCTACACTTCTTGAGCCTATCCACATCATAGCCTTATCTCTTATATTATCCTTATGAAATAACATCATGCAACTCTTATGTTCAATCCTTGTGTCCTCATTAAGTCCATTGTTCACTTTCTCCTGTGTCAACTAATGGACTGAATCCCAATCCTCTGCCAAATGAAATCCCCTCATACCAACCTCTCTCTCATGATTCAATTGGAACAACAATTGAAGAAGGGGACACTCTTCTTACCCTAGTAGCCCAAGACTCTCTCAGTTAACAACATAGATACTTCTACCATTCCTCAACAAATCTTATTGGATGTTTCTACCAACCTTCAAGGTTATTTCCTCATCAGGTATATGAGTTTTATTTCTCTTACATCTCTGAGTACTATCCTATTTCCTTACAATTTTGAATTCATATATACTTACAATCCAAAATCCACTTCAATCTCAAGATCAAATATTGGCCCTTATCTTACACTCTCTCTATATGCTCACTATCCTCATATTTTTTTGGTCACACACACACACACACACTCCACTTCAATTATGTGCCAAAACCTCTTGATCAAATGCAATTACACACACTCTTGGCTTCATCCTACACATTTGGGATTCTCACAATGTTTCCAAGCTCACATCACAATCATATCTCCTTGAATTCCTCATTATCACATTACTACTTAATGTGCATTCCTAAATCCCTACACATTATGTTATCCTACTATCACATTCCATCCACACTTTTTTTTTTAACTCCCAATCTATTAAATCATTGTTTATTTAACTCCCAATCTATTAAATCATCATTTCTATCCATCCTACCCTATCCAACTATCCACATAGTTGCCTTCCTCCTACAATTATCTTGCTCTAATTGTATATCCAAATCTCAATCATCATTGTACCTTACATAGCAACAATCTCATCCACAATCACAAGTACTCTCTCTTCCAATTTTTTTCTCAATCTCATTATGAAATAGTTGAGTACCTTACCCAAATCATCATCTAAAAATTGTATCTTTCTCAAATCAGCCTACTATCTTGGCCTTCCAAAGGAGAGGAGAAAATGAATGGATTTGCCTAAACTACTTTGTATGGATTAAAAAACACACTAACACTAAGTATGCTATCACTAAAGGTGTTATACCTAACTCTTGGAGTCCTCTCAAAGATAATATGCTTGAAATTCCTTATCAATCACTTGCTCATTTACACTTTTGTATTCTTTAAACAACCTTCCGAAACATCAAATCACAAGTACCTTATCAATCTCTCTCTTACTATAGTATCTAGTCACATGTAATACTTCCACTCAATTAAAAGTTAGTTTGTTAGTTTAAAAGTTAGTTAGTCAATTAGTAAGTTAGTAAGGTTACTAACTAAAGAGTAACTAAAGTAAAAACTAACTAACATTAATAATTAACTAACTAACAATTTTTTTTAAAAAAAATGGGGATCGTAACTCGACATTTTTTTTGGATTAACAAAGACTTTAGCCACCCATCATGGAAGTTACCACATGAACAAGAGTTATGAGCCATATTAGTCATTAGTGTTAGTGTGTATAGTATGGATGGTCCAAAAATACTATATTTTTGGACAAAACTAGCTTATTTTTTATATTTTGGATATTATTTATTATAAATATCCTAAAAAAGCTATGAAAACTTCTAGAACAGGGTGTCATGTAAAAAAAGCAAGTGGCTTTTTCAGCCAATTTTGGAGATTTAATGCAAAAAAAGAAGGATTGGCGAAATCACATGCGTCGGGGTCACAGTTTACAGGCAACAAACAGCACTCCAAACAGGGAGAAGAAGGAGCGATCTGGAAGATTTTTGAACAAGTGTCTTGAAGTTTTACCCCCCTTTCGAAGCCAACGGAACCATCAGATTTATGATTTAAGCATCAGATTGCATCTTAGAAGTTTCAAATTGCTGATTTTGCCAAGATTCTCTACATAAAGAGCTCTTCTTCTTAGCCACAACCCTTCTTCTCTAATTTAGCTATAAATAAGAGGCCTGGGGAGCAATTTAGAGAGGGATAAGGAGATCCCAAAAGGCTGTGAGAGTGAGGTAGAGAGAGGGAGGTAGAAGGATACCCCTCTAAGAGGCTGCGAGATGGAGCTATAGGGAGAGAGAGAGAGAGAGGAGTTACCCCGAGAGGCTGTGAGGGAGAGAGTTAGCTCAACCCCCTGTCTCGGTCTTTGACTAAGCCATCTTCAAAAACGCTCTCCTATCTTGAATTTATTCCGCCTTACCTATCTCTCTTGAACACGCTCATGGCGGACGATGGCTCCAAAGTGACGAGGTGGAAAGATCGTGGGAACCACCGCAACTGGTCAAGGAACGGGTATTGCAAGAGATACGGGAGTGCCCAAGGTTGCCGAAGTTGCCACTACCAACAGAACATCGGGTGTGGCAAATCCAAGCACGAGCAAAGACGAAATTCCCAATGTCGTTGTGCCAAACCAAGTTATTCACTACTAGGTAATTATTTTGCCACATAAAATAATAAGGTTTATGCTAAATTTTTACATAAAATATTAGCTTCTATATTATCACTTACACGAATTGACAATTTTATCTAGAGAGCGTATTAATACACGCATAAATGGTTAACTACTACCTATGATTTGTAGTCAGATTAATCAAGATTATAATTCGTAAGATCCTAATGGGAATAGTTATAGGAGGATATTACACGAAAAAAATAAAAGACTATATGTGCACTTGAGGTCAATAAAATAACTCGATATATTGTCAATGCGACAAGGTTAAGGTTGATTAATGCTTGTTATGAAAAGTGAATGTCTATTTAAGGGTCTTGTAAATCATCTCGTTAAATTACTGTCGCAATATTTTTTCTAAAGGAAATTCACTTATGTTGGGTAAGTTAGCCCCAAATGGGAAATTCATGTCTTGCTTAACATGTTGTAAGAGATGTACTCAATACTTCTTTATGGGGAGGAGAATCCTCATTAGAATGTAAGATTACCTTAAGATAAGGTCTACCTTGTCAAGGATGAAGATATTTCCAAAACCACCTTCAACACAAGATATGGTCATTTCGAATTCATCGTGATGTCATTTGGGTTGATAAATGCCCAAGCTACCTTCAACAAGTTAATGTTGGTTATTTTCAAACCTCATCTCAATGAATTTGTTCTTGTATTCTTTGATGACGTCCTAACTTATTCTAAGGAGAAATAAGATCATGAACCACATCTTTGCATTGTCCTAGAGACAATGAGAATACACAAGTTGCATGCCAAGAAGAAGAAGTGTGCCTTCTTCAAAAGAAAGATTAAGTACTTGGGATTCATAGTGTCTACTAAAAGTATATCAATAGATCCTCCCAAGGTCAAAGATGTTCAAGATTGGCCACCCTCAACCACTATCAAGGAAGCGAGAAGTTTTTTAGGTCTAACAAGATGGTATAGGATATTCATCAAAAACTATGCCCAAATTGCAACACCTCTTACAGACCTATTCAAAAAGCAAGTTGCCATTATTTGGATGCCAATTGAACAATCTAGCTTTGAGTAAATAAGGCATAGTTTAGTAATTGGTCCTATTTTAAGGCTACCTGACTTAAGCAAGGAATGTGAAGTTGTCACATATGCCAACTCTCTTGCATTAGGATGCGTATTAATGCAGGACGGACATCATGTAGCTTACTCTTCGAGAAAGTTGAAAGCCCATGAAAAGAGATATGCTACTCACAACCTAGAGTTGTTAGCTATGATTCACGTTCTCAAATTATGGAGACATTACTTGCTTGGAAATAATTTTTCCTGAGTCTCATAGATCATAAAATTCTTAAGTGGATTTTTACTTCAACAGCCTAATCTTAATATGAAGCAACGATGGTGGATTGAAATTTTGGAAGAGTATGACTTTGAAATTAAGTTCAGACTTAGTAAAGAAAATGTAGTACTAGATGCCCTTAGTCTTAAAGCCTTCCTTAATGCTATTATCGCTGAAGAACCATCTAGGGCAGAAACTCTAGCTACAATGGTATCAATGACAACTAATCCTATCATCGAATTGACTAAGAATGAAGCAAATAAGGACCCAGACTATCAACAATTATTTTGGGAAGTTCAAAATAAGGAACAAGATCCCAAACTCAAGACTAAGTATCAAGAATTTTTTACAGATGAAGACAAAGGACTTGTTTATTTCAGAATGAGACTATGCATTCCTTCAAGTCACAGACTCTCAAGAGAAGGATACTTTGGGAAGCACATGACTCTCCTTTTTCAGGACACCCAAGGTATGCAAAAACTCTTAATGTTGTCAGGAAAAGCTATTACTGGCAAAGACTCAAGGGTGATGTACTTAAGTATGTCACTTCTTGAAGAGTTTATTTGGAGCCATTGCGACCCAACTTTGTTTTAGCACTGCTTATCATCCACAAACTAATGGGCAGACAAAACGAGTTAATCAAGTAATTGAGGATATTCTATGCACATATTGCAACAAGCAACCTAAAAGGTGGATTCAGTATCTACCCTTAGTGGAATTTTCTTATAATGCCTCATATCATCAAAGTATTCAGATGACTCCATTTCAGGCACTATACGGTTGAGATTGTCGTATGCCACTTAATTTTTCTGATCCTACTCTAATGATAGAAGCTTCAGGAAAAATGTTAGAAGAAATGGATGATCAAATCAAGATTATCAGACAAGATATTCAAGCTACCAAGGACCGACAAAAGGCGTATACTAATCTAAAAAGGCAAGAATGAATCTTCAAAGAAGGGGACATGGTCTTCGTCCATGTCCATCCAAAGAAGAGTTCTTTGTCTTTAGGAGAATTTAAGAAGCTAAGTCTAATAAGGTTCTCAAGTGCTTAGGACCAAGCACTTACAAGATACAACTCCTTGAGAATATAAATCCACAATGTATTTCATGTTAGCTTATTAAAATCATGCGTAGCTAACCCTAACCATATCCTTGATGATCAACAAGTTGTAATACCTAACCAAGGAGTCCTTGAGTTACAACCTGACAGAGTAATTGATGAAAGGGAGAGAAAATCAAGGAGTAGAACCCTTAGAGATTACCTTGTCTAGTGGAAGGATTATCCTGAAGAAGATGCTACATGGATAGATGAGGATGGTCTTCATCAAAATTACCCACGGTTTCTCTTGAGATGAGGACATCTCGATTTCTCTAAGGGGGGAGGATGTAATACTTCCACGCAATTAAAACTTAGTTGGTTAGTTCGAAAGTTAGTTAGTCAATTAGTAAGTTAGTAAGGTTACTATAAAGACTAACTAAAGTAAAAACTAACTAACATTAATAATTAACTAACTAACAATTTTTTTAAAAAAATCGAGGATCGTAACCAGACATTCTTTTCGGATTTACAAGGACTGTAGCCACCCATCACGAAAGTTACCACATGAACGAGAGTTATGAGCCATATTAGTCATTAGTGTCAGTGTGTATAGTATGGATAGTCCAAAAATATTAGATTTTTGGACAAAACTAGTATAGTTTTTATATTATTTATTGGAAATATCCTTAAAAAGCTATGAAAACTTCTAGAACATGGTGTCATGTAAAAAAATTAAGAAGCTTTTTCAGGCATTTTTGGAGATTTAATGCAAAAAAGGAAGGATTAGCGAAATCGTGTGCGCCGCAGTCACAGTTTACAAGCAACAAACAATACTCCAAACATGGAGAATAAGGAGCGATCTTGAAGATATTTGAACAAGTTTCTTGGAGTTTTACCCCCTTTCAAAGCCAAGGAAACCATCAAATTTGTGATTTGAGCATCAAATTACATCTTAGAAGTTTCAGATGGCTGATTTTGCCAAGATTCCCTCCATAAAGAGCTCTTCTTCTTAGCCACAATCCTTCTTCTCTAATTTAGCTATAAATAAGAGGCATGGGGAGTAGTTTAGAGAGGCACAAGTAGACCTTGAGAGGCTACGAGAGGGAGGTAGAAGGATACCCCTCCAAGAGGAGGCGAGATGGAGCTAGAGAGAGAGAGAGAGAGAGAGAGAGAGAGAGAGAGAGAGAGAGAGAGAGAGAGAGAGAGAGAGAGAGAGAGAGAGAGAGAGAGGAGTTACCTCAAGAGGCTGCAAGGGAGAGAGTTAGCTCAACCCCCCTGTCTCGGTCTTCGACCCCTTGTCTTCGACTAAGACATCTTCTCTTACGTTCTCCCATCTTGAATTTATTCCGCCTTCCCTATCTCTTGAATACGCTCGCAGATGATGGCTTCAAAGTGACAAAGTGGAAAGACCATGGGAACCACCACAACCAATCAAGGAACGGGTATTGCTAGAGATACGCGAGTGCCCGAGGTTGTTGGAGTTGCCACTACCAATGGAACATCGTGTGTGGCGAACACAAGCACGAGCAAAGACAAAATTTCCAATGTCGTCATGCCAAACCAGGTTATTCACTACTAGATTATTATTTCGCCACATAAAATAATAAGGTTTATGCTAAATTTTTACATAAAATATAAGCTTCCATATTTTTCAGTTACACGAATTGACAATTTTATCTAAAGAGGCATTAATATATGCATAAATGGTTAAATACTACCTATGATTTGTAGTTAGATTAATCAAGATTATAATTCATAAGATCTTGATGGGAATAGTTGTAGGAGGATATTGCATGAAATGAGTAAAAGACTATATGTGCACTTGAGGTTAATAAAATAACTCGATATATTGTCAACACAACAAGGTTAAGGTTGATTAACGCTTGTTATGAAAAGTGAATGTCTATTTAAGGGTCTTGTAAATCATCTCGTTAAATCAATGTCGCAACATTTTTTCTAAAGAAAATTTTCTTATGTTGGCTAAGTCAGCCCCAAACGGGAAATTCATATATTGCTTAGCATGTTGTAAGAGATGTACTCAACACTTCTTTATGGGGAGGAGAATACTCATTAGAATGTAAGGTTACCTTAGGATAAGGTCTACCTTGGCTATCAAAGCTGCGAGTTGCACGATGGTGTGATTGTCATTGCATCATTTGATATATGTTTGAAAGGATTGTTTGTGTTTGTTGCTAGAATCTAGATCTCTAATTAAAAATATTGACAAACAAGATAAAAGGAAAGGTCGCGCTAGGCTACCCCCAAGCTAGCTGCAAGACCCTACTCCAAGAAGGGAGTCATGGTTATTGCTTTGAGAGGCTTAGACCAGAGGCTAAGACCAGCTCCATAGCGAAAGGTTTGTCCGAAGGGATAGCCTCACGCAATAGGAGATGTGGGTGCCCTGGCCATAAATTCTGCATTACTCCTAGAATCTAACAAGCGCCTTCATGTCCCAGGATGGGATCCTAGAACCCTAAATACTAGTTACAAGGGTGGAATCTTGGTGGACAGAATACCCTCATGGAATTTTGTATATCTTCCGTAAGGTCAAAAATATGAAAATTGTAATCAACTTCCAATATAGTAAAGAAATTCGTTTAACTCAAGGGTTGTTTGAATTGTATGTGTGTCCTTGAGATAAATTACGTGAAGGAACCTGTGATTTAATAGACTAATTAAGGAAGCTGTTTGTATATGTTTCAATGAATGTGTTGTAGGTAATTAAAAAACTAAGTATGATTCTGTCATCAAAGAAAAACAGATGGGCGTAACCCCCGACAAGTCTGTCCAATAGTAGAGTGGTCCCAATTAGCTGGAAGCTTTTCTAAATCGGTGATAGAAATAGCAAGACAATAAATTGACCAACTAGTCATTAGATAGAACTGACTTGCATTGTTTTAGGGGGCCGGAATGGGATTTTGCCTTATGGGTAGGAGGGTTGATGTACCGCACTTCCCTCCGTCTCCCATTCTCTTTGAACCAAGTGAAATGGCAAGTCCCTTCAAATCGAGTAATCTTGTAGAAGTGGAAACTCAAAATTACTAGCTAGCTGTTAGGAGACCCATCTAATTTAGAAACCCAAAAATTCAGGTCAATCCCAGTGGGTTTGGCTGGAATACTTCGGTTGTGATATAGACTCAGTGGGGTCTAAGTGACTAACCCCGTGATGTTCCAAGGGACCACCAAGCAACATCATTTGGAAAACCTATTGATGGACTACAAAAAGGTGCACCTTAGAATGAGCCTACCGGACACTTCACATCACATTGGGATCATATCTCCATTGACAAGCATACTATCTCATCCTTTCCTCTCATCATTGTTCCACTTCACCACTATCAAGTTCCAATTGCAATATGTAATCTATTGACATGGTGAACCCATCTCTTATCGAGTCTATCATGAATCAAACTATGGTGATCAGCTCATCAAGGTATCCATCAACCAAAGTCCAAAGATCTTCACCATCAACTTATATCCCTTGGATCATTTCAAGCAAAGATTGGTGTATATCTTCTACAACAACAAGGACAAGGTCTCATGCTATACTCAACATTGTAATCTTACTACTCTTGTAGCCAAAATGATCAGCAAAAAGTCTCTGTATTGCAAAAGAAAATCATTTTTTCTTTTGATAAGGGAGGAAAAATGTTAGAAGATATTGTTATCCTTTTCTAGAGAGGGAGAATGTTAGAATGATGGGATATACTTGTATGCATATGTACTTAGAGAATATCTAAGAAGACAATACCTAGATATTTAGGAGAACTAGATTAGATGGATCTAGAACATGTGGCATATACTTTAGTGAGAGGATCTACCCTATCCAAAAATTTCTTGTATATATATGTGACTCTCAACTATTGTAATGCAAGTGAGTAATACAAGTGTGTGATTCAATCTCATTGTCTCATCATCTCTCCCTCTTTTTCTCACCATCACTTTTACTATACATATTATGATAACTTAGGGACAACACAATGTGAAAGAGGGATTATCAAATAGTTTTAGTGCCCCTCTCATATTGTGCTAACTCAAGGAAAGTACAACATGAGAGGATAACCTAGAATAGTGTTTGGAAAGGCCTTATTGCATTATTCTACTCACCATGGATACTTTTCCAAATACTTTGTAATTTGATCTTCTAGCATCCATTTTTTAGTGTTTTTTGACACTCAAAATGAAGAAATAATGAAGAAACCTGAGATATGGAAAAATAGGAACAAGATACAAGGAAATGAGGAAGGTATCCAAGAGGACCATCACAATGTGATGGGGATTGTGGGCTAGACAACAAGAGACAGTCGGGCCCCTAAGACCATCAACCCCTCGCCCCACCACATGGTGTTAGCCCTTGGTCCCCTCATGTTGTTTTAGCCTAAGGCCCTCAATGGTCCTAGAATCCCCTCAATTGTGGTGGCTTTATGGGAGTATAAGAAGAAAGTGAAGATACTATGCAATGTCCATCAGTACTATATAGTATACAAAGTGCTCAAAAGGTAAACTCTTCATGATGAGAAGATCTATAGGTGGTATCATCTGCATGGATCTTAACAAGCTCAATGCACTTATCCTCAAGAACCTCCTTAATGAAGTGATACTTCACCTCAATGTCCTTTGTCATTGCATGAAAGACAAGGCTCGATACCAACTGAATGGCACTCTGACTATTACAATGCAATGTAGGTGCCTCTCCTATAATGCCCACGTCTCCCGCTAGATGATTAAGCCATGTAGCTTCCTTGCAAGCCTCAGTATCTCTCTTATAGGGCCTAAGTCTCCCACTAGATGAGTAAGCCATATAGCTTCCTTACACACCTTAGTGGTGGCTACAACATATTTTTCCTTAGTGGTAGATAAAGCATATATGGCTGCAATCAAAAGATCTAAGAGATTACACCACCTATGAAAGTAAAGACAAAATCTATAGTAGACCTCCTAGAGTTTACACTCCCTACAGAATCAACATCTACATATCCAAGAATAGATACATCCTTCCATGCAAAAAATATGCACATAGATTCAGTGCTATTCAAGTATCTCATGATATTCTTTATTGCCTCCCAATGCTTCTTGCTAGGGTTTTTCATATACCTACTAACTAGTCCCACTACATAGGCAATGTTTAGACATATAGCAACTATAGTATATATCAAGCTATCAATTATAGATGCATAAGGAACCTTGGCCAGTTCATCCTTATGCTTATCTGACTTGGGACTCTCCCCTTGGCTAAGTTTCAAATATGGAGGCAATGGGACACTAATAGGCTTCCCCCTCTCCATATTGAAATGCTCCAAGACCTTCCCAATGTATTCCTTTTGAGACAAATGGAGCATCCTTTTGTCTAAATCTTGCATAATGTGCATACCAAGAATGTGATGAGAGCATTCTCCAAGTCCATGTCAAAGATATCATGTAATATTTTCTTTAAAGCATCCATATATATAACTGACTTTTCAACAATTAGCATGTCATCCATGTAAAGATCAAGATCATAAGGCTACCATCCTTAGCCTTCCTTGTGTATAGGCAATAATCAGTCTCACCTCTAATGTACCCTTGAGACCACATAAATGCATCAAACTTATGACACCATTCCCTAGGATTGTTAAGGGTCAAAAAGCTTCCCCTAAATTAACCCAAAATAGACATCTCTCTTATATAAAATAGATTCAGATTGCGACTAATATTAGCCTTTCTATCTTTGTTAGTATATGCCATTGAACATCACTTCAACATGCAAACTAGCTTTCTGCCAAACAGAATTCATTTTGCAATTTAGATACACTTTAGACCAAGATAGGAAACATTTTCAACATCTTCTACTTAGAAAAAACGATTACAGACTTCCATCTTCTCTTGACTCGAACATTAATTTTGAATCATTCCTTCCATCAGCACGCTCATTTTCGACCACACAGACTCCATTTCATAATTCATACAATTAATTATACGTAACAGATAACAGTTTTGAATACCGATAGGAATACAAGAATAGGAATCTGTTCTGTTCTTTTCATAATCACAACATCATTTACAGACTCATCTGTTTTCTTGACGTGAACAGACATACAGAAATCTCACAACTCCTCCTTCTAACTTCCCCAAAAATACTCATAATCTACTCATGAATTTTCACATCTGAACAGTTACAAAGGCTCAAAACTACACTTAAAGACTACTTATTAGACTGCTAGGTTATGCCCTTACCCTGCCTTTAACACTAGCACACCCGGTGGTTACTATTTTCCCAAAATAGTAGACCTGAACCCATAAAATCCCTTGATGTCATTTCAGTCCTGAGAGTTTCTTCTAAGTCTCAAGAACTATATAGAGTAGAAAGTGCACTAACTGGATAAATCCAACTTACACAAAATACACAACATATACTCTATTCATTTGACTACATTCATGACTGCCAATTCTCCTTTGCTTGAATATCAGTTAAAACTTATTGAAGTGATTTCCTAATCTCTGCATCATTTCTCTGAACATCTTCTGCACTAACATTGGTCTGAGTATCAATCACATTCACTTTTGTAAACTGACATATGGAATAGCATTCTCCTCTTGTACAGAAGTTTGCACTTCCCCAACAGGTACAATATCCCAATTTTCAGTCAATACACCAACCTCTGACTTTTCAGAACATGTGAAGATTTGACATTTCGCATCATCAATGTTCATTTTTATAATTGCATACTGGTTGTGGTTGACATCCACGACATCATGAAAGGATATGTGTGAAAACGAATTTGTGTCCACTCCCACCAAATTCAAATCAGCATCTTGGAACTTATTGAGCAAAAAAATCTTTAGTCTAAAACCATTCATAGGTTTAGCCAATAATTTACCCTCCAAATCAGCCAACTAAAATGTTCCTTGCCCTAAGTCCTTAAAAATTCTGTATGGTCCCACATACATGAGTTTTAATTTGCCAGGATGCTTGCCCAATTTAGAGTTATACATTAAGACAAAATTTCCTTGTTTGAATTTCTTCTTCTTTAAGTACTGATTCAGCCATGCAGATATTCTATTCTGAATCACAGTAGCCACATAAGCACTATGAAATCTATCTTCATCCAAAGACATCAACTACTCCAATCTCTGTTTAAGTGAATCCTCCTATGTTAGTCTATTTGAAACTACCACCCTCAAAGATGGTACTATGAACTCCATTGGCACCACAGCTTCCATGCCATAGACCAACCTGAATGGTGTGAATCTTGTACTGACCTTAAAGGCTGTTCTAAATGCCCACAATGCTGAATTCAATTTCAGATCCCAATCCTTCATGTTTTCTGAAACAATCCTTTTAAGAATTTTAACCAAAATCTTGTTACTGCTCTCAGCTAATCCATTGGCATGTGGATGATATATTGAGGACATTTTATGGCTAATCATATGAGTTTCAGTTGGAATTTCAATCACCTTGTTAAGAAAATGGACTCCCTGATCTTATACAAGTTCCATTGGGCAACCAAATCTGGTCATTATGTTATTGTATAGGAAATAGGCCACACTCCTTGCCTTATTATCCTTTAATGCAACAGCTTCTACCCATTTGGTACAATAATCTGTAGCAACCAAAATATATATGTTTCCTGAAAGTTTTGATGTTGGCTTGAATAGACCCATAAAATCCATTCCCCACTTCTCAAAAGGACCCAATGGCAAAATTGGATGCTGCCTCATTCTGTCCTGATTCCTTGGATATCCATCCCTTTGACATTTATCATAAACCGTAGCTTACTGATGTGAATCTCCGATTACTGTTGGCCACCATAAGCCACTTTGAAATATTTTCCTACTAGTTATGTCACCTAAAAAGTGACCTCCAGAACTTCTTGTATGAGCTTCAATTAACACTGCTGCTGCTGAACTGTCAGGAACACATCTCCTGATAATCTGATCCACTCCTCTCTTGTACAGATATCCTCCAATTACTGAATAGGTTGCACTCCTTAATACCATCTTTCTCCCGTGGTCTTTTTTCATTCCCTCAGGGAATACTCCTTTAGTAAGGTAATTAAGCATCTGTTCATACCAATCATCTGAGTTGGTTGCCTGAATTTGAAATAAATATGCATCAGGTAAATCAGTTGGTATCCCTTCAAGAGGTTCTCCTGACTCCAATCTACTTAAATAATCAGCAAATCAAGTGTTCTCTTCCAGGTCTATTCACAATGGAATAATCAAATTCCTGTAATAGCAGAATCCATCTAGCCAATCTTCATGTTGGTTGTGGTTTGTTGACCAAATAGATCAATGCCTGATGATCCACATGAATTATGATTGAATTGCCCAACAAATAATGTCTGAACTTTTTCTGTGCAAAGATAACTCCCAAGCACTCCCTTTCAGTAAACAGAATAATTTCTTTCTGCTCCTGTCATGACCTTGCTTGCATAATATACCGGTCTAAACCAGCCTTTCTATTTTTCCTGCATTAACACAACTCCCACTGCAATATCAGAGGCATCTTCAAACACATGGAATGGTAAACTCCAATCAGGAGGCTGCATTATTAGTGTTATTTGTAACATCTTCTTCAGTAATCTGAATGCTTTTTCCTGTTCTTCTGTCCAAACATACTTCACATCCTTCTTGGTCAACTTGGTCAATGGAACACAGACATGAGACAAATATTTTAGAAATTTGTTATGCCACTTGATTTGTCCAACAAAACTGCTCAATTCCTTCAAGTTTGCTAGTGCCTTGGCCTTTTGAATAGCTACCACTTTCCTGGAATCAACCTGCATTCCTTCTTCTCAAATTATATGCCCCATTAAATCCCTCTTTTAACAGCAAAAGCACATTTGGCTAGATTAAGACTCAACCTAGCCATTCTACATCTTTCAAAGCATAATTTGAGTTGATTAAGGTGATCCACAGCCTTCCCAAACACACTAAAATCATCTAGAAAGACTCTCATGAATGTTGTCAAGTATGGAGCAAAGACTTCCTATACCCATTTTTTAAATATAGGTGGAGCATTTTTCTAGCCAAATACCATTACATTAATGGCATATACTCCCCACTCTGTCTGTCTTCTTCTGCCATCAATATCTGATTGTAACCACTAAATCCATCCAAGAAACTATACATCTAATGACTTGCAACTGCATCCCACAAAGTATCCTAAAATGGTAATGGGAAAGGATTAGTTATAGTTGTTGCATTTAGTTTCATGTAGTCAACACAGATTCTGAGTTTGCCATTCTTCTTTTGCACCACCACTGTAGGTGATAACCATGTCACCTTCTCCAAAGGATAAATAAATCCCACTTTCAGAAGTTTATCCAACTGCTCCTTGACAGCCTTTGCATAATTTGGATTCATCGTGTATCTCTGTGAAATAACAAGGACTGCATCTTTTTTTAGGTTAATCCTGTGCATACAAAACCTAGGATCCACTCCCTTCATATCAGTATAAGTCCATGCAAAAATATCTTTAAATTCTTGTAATAGTTGACTTAGATCTATTTTGAATTGGCCTTCCACATGATCACTGACTTTGACCATTTGAGGATCCTCTGCATAACCTAAATTAAGATCATGTAAATCATCTTCTTGGACTCTGGCAGTTTTAGCCATATGTTCCTCAAAATCCTTTTCAACCTAAATAATTTGCTGAATATGCATCTTCTCCTCCTGTTCATATAACTTCCTATTTATGTCCTCTTCTGCAGGATCTTCCTATTTACTCTCAGTCTGTTGTTGAGAGGCTACAAATTCCTTAGCTCCTTGAACTCTTCCAAAATTTGACCACATCTATATCAAAAACAAGTACAACTGATTCATTAACTTTAAGGAAAGCATATTCTTCTTCATCATCAACCTCCTTCACCATGTTAATACCCTGTGCGTACAAGGCTCTAGCTTCTCTGGGCAAGGTTGCACTAGGTACCATATTCATGTGAACTTTCTTCTTTCCCTTCATGATTTTAATTTTAGCAGCTCCCCAATCTTGTTTGACCTTTGCTTGTTTAAACCAAGGCCTTCCCAACAGAATTGGATAAGGGTTGTCTCCTTCATCCATTTTCAAAACCACAAATTCACTAGAAATGTAAGTCCTAAAACAGTAATCTGCTGATTTTGGAGAATTCCTAGAGGCTGAGTTCTCCTCTAATCTGCCATCTTCAATTGAAAAGGAGTTTCTTCTAGCTTAGGTAGCTTTAATCTAGCATACATGAATTCAAGTAGAATATTCATGCCTAAACCTGCATCCAGTAATACCCCCTATATTTCTTGTTCTTGAAAATTAACAATGATTTTGGGTACTTTGTAATCCACATCTTCAGCTTCAATCTGATATGCTTCAAGTTCATCCACCTGTTCTTCCTCCTCACTCAAATTTTTGAGTACCTGACTTTTAAACTCATGGACCAAACTTAAAATCCGATCCATTGTAACAGTGGTATTCCTTAAAACTTCAACGGTCAACTGTGCCTCTCTTATCTCTTGATGCTAGATCTCCTCCTGAATACTTAATTGTATATCAGGAATTGTTGTTGCAATTTCTATTTACCATAGTCAGTTTTCTGACTCTTCTGAATTTCCTTTAAACATCCCTGTCTGAACTGTCTTTTATTCTCCCAATACTGAGGGTGTTTCATCTCCTTATGGGATATAACAGGATCAGCGCCACATACTTTCCACCTAATCTTGTAATAACCAAAACTGATGCTGATTTTTCAGGAATCTCCTCCACATGTATGCAATTTGAACAATCACAGTGGACCTACAACACATTGAGATAGTCCCCTTGTTGTTTCTACAACACAGGTTCATTAACTTGCCTGGCTTCCTCCACAATGACTACATTAGCCTATGGTAGCCTATTCTATTGTGCCTATGCAGGTGGTCTCTAATTGTTATATCTGATAATAGGAATACCTCTCTCCTCTTTGTGTTTACACCACAATGAGCAATTAGGACCCTGCCTGTGATTCATTCCTCCACAATATGTGCATGGATCATCATTTAGATTACCATTTCCTTGAGGATTAGGTGGTTCCCAATTATTTCTCCCCTGAAATCTTCTAGGTGGACCTTCCATTACTCTATTTATGTCTGGTTCTACTGCATTTGTAGCTAGTGCACTTGCCCTTGGCACTTGCTGTCTTGGGTTTGCCCTATTGTTAGGATTATATCAACAAGTAGCATCTGTGTGCCCATGCTTCTAGCATGTGTTACAATATGGTTTGTCCTTCTTTTGAGATGTTGAAATTCCCATACTCTTCAGAGTTGTAGTAATCTACTTATTGAGATTCTGCACCTTGCTTTTTGATTTCTGTTTGCTTTGCTGTCCTTCTTTCCTTTACTTTTACTCCTGTGTTTCTTTTTCCTTTTCTTTTTCCTTCTTCTAGATTTTCTTTCCTCATCTTCTGAATCATCAGAATTTGAATCTGAATTGTCATCTTCTGAATCTGAACCTGAGTCAGACTTTGAATCTGAGTCTGAGTCTGAATCACTGTCTGAATTTGAATCACTGTCATAGTTCTTCTTCTTCTATTTGATGGTTCCCAACCTTTTCTTTGCTCTTCTGGCAGCTGCTACCAACTAATTAAATTCTCCTGCACCTCCAAGAATATATGTACTAGCTAGTGCAGTTCTCATGGATTCCCTCAACCCATTACAGAAATATTTCCCCAACATCTCATTGGTTGGCCTTTCATTGGGTGCAAGTCTTCCATTCAAATCTAAAAATTGTTGTGCATAATCCTCCACAAGGAGCCTCTTCTATTTCATTGTTTTAAGCTTCTTCAGAACATTAGTGGGTGTTTTCCACCTTTTGAATCTTGCCAGAAATATTGTTTGTAATGCTTGTGTATCAACAAAATGGGCTACACCATACTGTATAAACCAACTCATAGCCTTACCCTCCAATGTGGCAGAAAATTGCTACTTTTTCACATCATCTCCATACAATACTCCTAGTCCACTTGGTTCCCATCTTGTGCTAAATTGAACTACATGGGCATCAGGGTCTTCCTTTTTGGACTCACCCTTGAAGTTTGCAAATTTGACTTTGAGATTTGCTAGATTAGGGGATTGTGCCATTGATCCTAGATGTTGTGTTGCTGCAACCTTTCTTCTTGCTGGTGTTTTAGGCAATGGTTGAAACCTTAGTTTTCTCCTTGCATGTCTCTGAATTTGAGACCATGCTAGCAGTCCCATAAATCTGTTTCTATTTCTCTCCTCCTCACCTGGTGTAACCTGTAATTTTTTATCAGTAACAACATCTCCTGTTGCATGACTAGGACCTACTTCTTCAATCTGCACTTCCTGATCACTTAGATACCCTAAATCCAGGATATCCACCTGACTACCACTGCTGGACCTCTGTTCTTTCTTCCTCTGTTTCTCTTCGTGTTCTAATTTTGCTTGTAGCTTGGTATAATAGGTTCCAAAACCTTCACCCCTGTATTTTTCAGCAGGCATACACCATACACTTGTTTTGTCTCATCAAATTATTCTACTGCTGAGACCCAAGTACACAATGTTCATAGTGATGACTGGCACAGCCATGCTGATTTTTCTGTCTTCCCCTGACCAATTTAGGTGTATGACTTAGCCCATATGGTTGACGAAATTGCCAAAGATACTGATTATGCCAAATTTGCATGTACACACTACCTGTATACCTCAAGCCAAAAGGAGCCACCTATTCGGTCTATTCTTCCACACTACCTCCTTGATCTTTCCAATAATGTCCAAAGGTAAATCAAGAAACTGTGTTCACAAATACATGTCTATATGCCTCAAACTCCTCTTTTGTTGTCCAATTCTGAAACTCCTGTAATAGAGCCTGTGCAAAGGATTCCCGTTCCTCCTCTTCAGTAGTCTAATACTAAAATTCCTCAAGCCAAGAATCCATTTCTGACTGTATCCTTTAACTCATGAATCTTATGCACCTTTTCCATTCTGAAACATCCCGACTGATGCCCAAATACTAATTTGCAGGATCACCAAGTGTTAGGGGTTAAAAAGCTTCCCCTAAATTAACCCAAAATAGACATCTCTCTGATATAAAACAAATTCAGATTGTGACTAATATTGGCCTTTCTGTCTTTGTTAGTACACACCATTGAACATCACTTCAACATACATACCAACTTTCTACCAAACAGAATTCATTTCGCAATTCAAATACACTTTAGACCAAGACAGGAAACATTTTCAACATCTTCTGCTTAGAAACAACGATTACAGACTTCCATGTTCTATTGACTCGAACATTAATTTTGAATCATTCCTTCCATCAACAGGCTCATTTCCGACCACACATACTCCATTTCATAATTCAGACAATTAATTATATGTAACATATAACAGTTTTGAATACCAATAAGAATACATGAATAGGAATCTGTTTTTTTCTTTTCATAATCACAACATCATTACAGACTCGTCTATTTTCTTGACGTGAACAGACATACAGAAATCTCACGACTCCTCCTTCTAACTTCCCCAAAAATACTCATATTCTACTCATGACTTTTCACATATGAACAATTACAAAGCCTCAAAACTACACTTAAAGACTACTTAATAGACCCCTAGGTTATGCCCTTACCCTTCTTTGAACAAGGATCCTATTTCAAACCATATAAGCTTCTATGCAACTTATATACTAATTACTCCTTGCCTTCCATAACAAACCCCTCAAGTTGCTATATGTAAATATCCTTATGTGAATCCCCATGAAAAAAGCGGTCATTAAATCCACCTAAACCAACTCCATATCCTCTTTAGCAACAAACGCAAGAATTGTACAAAGGGTGGTCATCTTGACTCTTGATGAGAAAATCTCATAAATATTAATGCCCTTCTCATGCTTGAATCCTTTGGCTACCAATATTGCCTTGTACTTAGGCAATGCATCAAATGGAGATACCTTCAATTTATAGATTCACTTGCATGGCAATGTGTATTTACCCTTAACCAAAGAAACTAACTCCCAAGTAGCATTCTTTTCCAAAGAATCCATGTGTGATTGCATAGCCCTCTTCCACTTATTATCATCCCTAGTCATATCATCTACATAACAAGAAGGCTCACCACAATCCATGACCATGACATTGTCTAGAGACAGAGTATACTTATCTAGTGGTCTAGAAACCATTGTAGACCTACATAAAACTACCTCAACTAGAACCTTTAGCTATCCCATCTATCTATTGGTCTCATATACACCTTATCCTCATGGAGCATAACATCATGGGATTGCAAATAACCTTCCAAGTTTGTGGATCCCAAAGACGATAGCCCATCTCAATTGTGTCACCATATCTAAGAAGGATGCATTTGACACAGACTTCAAATCCAATTTATTGTAATTGTCTTTTGGAATACGGGAAATTTTGCTAGAGGTTGCTAACCTTGGCACCTCTAGCAAAAACCAAATTTCCACGAGTGATCTTCCATGAAGAATCACCACATGATGCATAATACCTAGCATCATCCAACTATCCATAGCTAAAATAAGGCTTTTTGTCAAACCTGGGACATGGCATATATCGTAAAGAACAAAGGGAGCACCAGTACCAAACTATAGTCTAAGATCAGTGTTACCAATGATATCCAATGTAGTGTCATCTCCCAATCTAAAAGAACTCGTAACAGTATGGTAACTATGAAACTAATGGTGATGCGGGGTCATATGAAAAGAAACCGTCGAATCAAGAAGCCAACACTCTAAGAGTAAGCAAATGATGCATCTATCAATTGAGTAGCAAAGAGATAAAGTTGCAAGAATATAATCATCAGAACTATACTCTAATGCATTTTATCTCCTCTATCTTCATAGCAGTACTATATTAATGGACCTTGCCTTTCTCATTGCATATTTTATGGTGCTGCAATCTAATATGACCACATTGTTGCCCACAATAATGATGTCAATGAGGAATTATGAGACTGAGAGACTTAATGTGAGATTGCCCACAAGAATGAGACTTACTCTTGTTGTGCTATGAGTCTCTACCACAATTATTATTACCATTTCTTTCTCTAATAGTCAATGCATGAAAAGTGTGGGATACATCAATGTTCTTATTGTTTACCTCTTCTATTGGTAGAGCACTCTCTACATTACTATATTTAAATTTTCCCTCAGGGGGATGAGAACTCATAGCAATATGAAAAGTGTCCCCCCATGACTTAAGCGTTGTCCACAAGCAAGAACCAAAACTTGATACTATCCTCAAATTGAATGCCCTACAAGATAAGCTGGTTGAAAATGGAATAGAACTCATTCAAAGAAGTAGACATGGGCATACTATCCTTCATGCAAAGGTAGGCATATCCTCCTTCATGCAAAGGTCCACAAGCTTCTTTAGTCATTAGTGTAACTAAGATGTAGGACTCTACATGTCACAAAGATCACAAATATTTTTTCATAAACCATAAGCACCATCCTCAATGTCAATGACATTGAAATACACCTACTTTGATAATGATAAGATCATAGTAGACTTGCATAGCTCATCAAGTTCTACCTAATCATCTACATCATAAAGCTCGGTCTTTATGCCCTCTAACTTCAATGGCTTAACCTGTCTCTTCTACACCAAGGGTGTCATATTGCATCTTCCAATATTGGAAGTTATTGCCATTAAGCTTTTAAAAGTTGAAAGTGGCATTATTAGGTCAAATGTTTGTAAATGACAAGATCTTGGGTTGTTGAAATCATAGCAAAACAAGCCCGAAAGTAATCCAAAAGGGTAGGCAAACCCATGGGCATATGCATCATACATGTAGAAGATCTCAAGAGTGACTATAGAGATCTACCAATACATAACTGATTGAGCAAAGAGTATTGATGCTTAGTACGTAATCCTATATATGTGTATATATCATTTATAAATTATTGATAGAGATAAGTGCAGGTACCCAAAGCATATGAAATCAAATTGACCCACAAGTGAAGGTAACTACACGTCCAAGAGAGAATATACATGAACCAAGAGTCCCATTTTCTCAAAGAACCAAGCTCTACCAAGTAAGTACAAGATTCTCCCACTAGAAGAAAATCTGAAATGCAAAGTGAGCAATAAATCTTAAGACATATATATCAAAGCATCTAGGAAGCCCAAGTGCATTGCAAATACATTCGGGAGCATGAGTGTCCAATAAAGCTTCAATACTAGTAAGTGAGTAAGCACAAAAGCTTAAAGAAATTGACCAAATCCCAACTACATCAAATGTAGCTCAAATCCAAGTATCAAAGTCATAAGCATAACCTCGTGCATATATGAATGCTAGACATCATAATAGGCATGCATTATACCCGAAATACCATGTAGGCACAATAGGCATAAAAACTTCTCAATAGAATCTCACTATCCTCACTATTACCATATACCTTGTCAAAGCTAAGCTAATAAAGTTCAAAACACCTCAAGAATCACTTTAATTCATCCTCCAAGAATCCAAGCAACAATACATGAGCATATCAACACTAATAGAAGCATAAATGAGCTCCCAACACAAAAGTAAAACTACCCTAAACCGATATGCAACAAGTCTACTATATATTGCAACAATGATGAAGATTGAAGAGCTTCAAAATAATTATTAAGAGTAAGAAACAATTTCGAGATGAAGTCAAAGTATTTGTCAAGTGCTGGAGAGCCAAAGCAAGAGCTCTGAATTATGCAGATTGTCTCACAGACAGAGAGCTGAAAAACCTTGTGCAAATCACACTGATATTGCTGGCCACTTTTCCACTCTTGCTGTCTATTACTACTAAGCCTCAATCAAGGATTGATGAAGCCCCTAGAACCCTTGGAACAAGCCTTAACCAGTAGGAACAAGTTGGGAGAAGAAAATGATCAATACATATCTTGAGAGGAAGAAGCAATGGCTACCATGAAAGCTTGAGCTAGAGCTTTGAATCCATGTTGAAGTAAATGAAAATGAAACTCCTGAAATGCCTACTCCAATACTAGTTGGAAGGTGATTGGAAGGTGGAAGTATGAGTGGAAGCAAGAAGAGAACAAGACCTATGGAGTTTCAAGCTAAAAGAGAGAGACCGATGTGGGAACTTCAACAATCACCAATGTGTGACCCCCTTCCCTTATTCTATTTGTCACTAAAAGAATAAAGAATAAATTGACAATGATGGGTGCTTTCCACGTGCAATGTACAAGTGTGTGGATCTATATATAATAAATATAGGTGGCTAGACACATGCAGTCTTTAATCCCCAACAACATTTATGCATCTACATAGGGACAAGCAAAATAAGCTTAATCCTAACTTGTCTAAGAAATGTGTTTTTCCTTATTATGGAGAGTCAAGTGAAATGGCCTATTGCTTGTGGGATCCTAATTCAAAGGTGATACATAGCCATGATGTCATCTTTAATGAGAATAAGATACATAAGTAGCCTATCAAAATAGTTGAGATTCATAGAGTGATATTTCAAGAGGATGGGCATCTAGCACATGAGTAGATTGTACAATCTGTTCCACATGATGTAGAGCTTGGATAGCCAAAAAATGCTGAGGTGGAAGTGTCACAAGATGGTGGACAAGCTTATGTTTTACATTGAGATACATAAGGTGATCTTTCAAAAGAAGCCTCATGTCACTGTACAACTAGCCCGAGTGAGACAACATGCTGCAGTTGTTGATAATGTAGTGGCCCATGATATGACTATTGTGCAAGATCGTGCTATTAGATAGAGAGTATATTCCCCATAGCTAGCTTTAAGATACTCTACTAGACATTCACATCCTCCTAATTACTATGATCTCTCTATGGATTATATTATGGTAACAGATTCTGTTGAGCTCCTTACCTATGAGAAGAATATCCGCAAAGGTGATTCTCATTCTTAAGAGAGAGCTATGCAATCAAAGGAGAATATTTGTAGAAGAACCTTGCATGGGACTTAGTTTTCTTATATGCAATAGCTTAAGGGCTTTATAAAGAAAGATAGGGAACATCTAGTGTGCAAGTTAAAGAAGATTCTTCATATGGGCTTAAGTAGGCACCTAGGGAGTGGTACCATAAGTTGATGCTTTCATGCATTCACAAGGGTATTCTCATAGTGATGCTTTCAAGGAGGCCCTATGGTTTAGACCATTTTTTTAAGATCTTGGTATAACTATGATTCCTACACTGCATTTAGATTTGGTGAATGCCATTCAGTTGGCCCATTATCCAAATCTTCCATACAAAGGCAAATCATATTGAGGTGTGCTATCACTTCATATGAGAGGTGGTAGAGGATAAATCCATTGAGCTTGTCAAGATACCTATGGATACGAATCTTATAGATATGCTTAGTAAAGGTCTCCTAGTGGAACAATATGCCTTCCTTAGGAGCTTGATGAGCATAGGATGAGATTATGTCTTTTCTCATCCTCTTGTACTCTACATACGTACTTTTTTATTTTTATTTTACTTCCCACTAGGGAACGTTCATCTTTAAGTGGGAGGTTGTTGGGGATTAAAGGCCACATATGCCTAGCTACCTACATGTATTATATATAGACCTGCACTGCCACTCTATTTTTTATTCTTTTAGTGACAAATGGAATAAAGGAAGGTAGGTCATACATCAACGAATGTTAAAGTTCCCACACACTAGTCTCTCTCTTCTTGCTTGAACCTCCATAGCTCTTTCTCTCTTCTTGCTTCTGCTCTTGTTTTTGTCTTTGTATCACCTTTCAAATGCCTCCTAGCCAAAAACACTCAAGTGATCATAATAAGTTCTCTTACTAGAATGTAACTACATTTTAATCTTCTACTCACACTACCTATCAAGTTGTCTTGTACAACTCAAACTTTTGTCAAGTTTGGAACATGATATACATTTTGCAAGATGAAAGAATAATAATATGGCAATGACAAGTATATATCCCCAAAGCCAACAATACTACATGCATAGTTCTTTCCAAGATGCATACATCCTCTTTTTCCAAAGTCATAAGTAGATAACCACTCCCTTTATAGAGTAACATGAAATGATGCTCTAGAGAATCCATAAGCCAATTTTGAGACATGCCATTATCTATGGCAAATGCATCACCAAAAGAGGATACAAATAAGACATCACCATCATTACCACCACATGCATTAATCTCCTTAATTTTTACCTTACTTTTCTCTTTGCCATCATCCTTATTTGCCTTCTTGCCATTTGCTTGTTGTTCCACTTGTAGCAATCCTTTTTTAAGCATTCCTTTTTATTACAAAAGTAGCATTCTACATCCTTTTTGCTACATGACTTACTTCTTGAGTTATCTCTATCACAAGTGTTTCCCCTAGCATTTGACCTTCCTCTCAGCATAAGTGCACTAGAGTTCTTTAAACCTGCATTATTTGTCATATTTACCTTCTCAGTAGTAAGAAAACTTCTTTCAACATGAGCACTTGTAAGACCACATAAAGTTGTGTAGTTTTACTAATGGTAGTCTTGAAAGTATCGCAACCCTCAAGCAACTGACTAATAAGAACATGGCCTTCACTAAATCATGAAAGATAATCTTTTGAGACATCAAGTGGATGAAAATGGTGTTGAACTTGTTGAGCCAATTATGCATTGAAGGTCCCTTCTCCATGTAGAGATCAATGATTTTTTTTAAGCCAATAAACATGCCAGGCTGCATTTTCTTTTTTCATGCATGTCACCAAGCTTTTTCCATACACCATATATACCTATTGTGTCATGAACTTTGAAAGTGTTAACATGATAGGAGAGCATGCTAGCTCATCCGATTTCTCCCATACATCTACATCCATATCCTTAGGTTTAATCCCACTACATTTGATTGGCTTTACCTACTTCTTCTGGACCAATACATTGTATATTTATTCTTTCCACTATTAAAAGTGAAGAAACAACAAAGAAGGGCCAAATTGCACGTTGGGACTCTTCCTACTACTTTAACCAAGGCAACAAATTCTTATGTTAAGCCACCTATACCTATAGTTGTACTTGTTATACCTACAGTGAAAGAGCATGTCATGGATGAGTTAATGAAGGGGATGTATGACCTAAAACTAAAGGTTACAAAGGTAGATGAAAAGGGATGGGATGCAGTCCCTAAGCCTCCATAGGAAGGCCTTGTACCTTGTTGTATATGGTTTGACAGTCCTCAACATGAGAGGTATGATTGTGACATGTACTGTGATGCATTAGAGTGGGATTTAATCTTTTGGAAAGATGGCAAAATTCATGCAAAAGAAACAGGTCTTTCTCTTGCTTTGAAATTTGGAAAAGGAAGAATGCAAAAATTATTGGATAATATGGCTACCAATGTTTGGATTGCATATAGAGAAAGTCTGTGGGGTATGTTTTGCCTAGTCAAAAAGCTAAGATATGGTCTCATGCGATGCATGCAGCCAAAAAGGGCAAAGTATCAAGGAGTGAATTAACTAATGTAGGTATAAGCATTTGTGACATGACCAAATGGGGGTTGCTAATTGATTCCTTCTCAATATATGCTTATCTGGCTAAATTGCAAAATACACATGTAATTGTGGAGGATAAGAGAAAGAGCGATGAAGATATTGCAAGAACTCAAAAAGAGTGATATGGAGAAATTATGAGCATCCTAAGGCTTCAATTCAGCCTACTCTTGAGCATGTATTGATGTATTTAAAGAAGACAAATAGGATGGGAAGAAAAAGGGTAAACATCCCTATTACAAGCTACAATTTGACATTGAGAACGCGATGGATATAAAGAAAGTGTTTGAAGAGTGTATTATTTAATAGTAGGGTGGAATTTATTCTTGGGGAAGTGCTTGGTATTGCAAAGTGTGAATTTTATGATAAAATTATTGACATTATAAAGAGAAACCCCCAGCGACAACGTTTGGCTCCTTCCTACATGTGGTGTGTCAATGGTTTCATTTCTATCACTCCACATTTTGAAAAATTTCTAGATCATTGAACTTCCCTTGAATAAAGTTTCTAAGGGGACAGGAACACTAGTGGAAGCAAGAGCTATGCAAGTTGGTGTATTTGTGGACAATAACAATGTCAATGTGGCCCTTGCCCACTCTCTCGACTAAAAATTCACATCAATCATGGTTTTTGAGTTTTGAATGAGTTCTTGTAATCAATGGAACCATGCAGGTCAAAAGAAAAACAAAGGCAATGAGAAGCTAGTGATCTCTTTGTAAAGGCATGAGATCATGTGCCAAGTGTCCCATTGAAGTAGCATGGATACAATAATAGCATTCTTGTACGATAAATCTACATAAATGACTATTGCATGGGTAGAAAGGAAAATCCTTCTACAACAAAGAACCATGTATGGTAACAAAAGGAAAATGCCAAGAAGTCGAACTCTTATGGAGACCTAGTAAAGCATAAAATGTATGCTATCTCCCTATTACGATTGATGGCAATGGTCGGGATTTCCTCCTAGAAAACAAAGGTAAATTATTGAGAATTCATTTGAGGATACGAAATTTCACTACTTGCAAGTATAGGATTAGGGTTTCAAGGTCATACTCCATCACATAGAGTTTCTCCCTCGTTCAAGTATCCTAACAGAGGTACTAGGGTGGCTCAATAAGTACATCTAGATTATGTGTAAAGGAGGGCTTGTAGATGCCACAAAGCACATTACAATAGAAATTCTGGAGAAGCATGTGATCTTCCAAAGAATGAATACAATCAAACAATTACATGTTACTCTATGTCCTCTCTCAATCATGCATGAAGCGGCCATAGCTAACTAGTCATAGATATGAAGATACTCTATTAGGAAATTTTGCATAAGAATCTCATGGATTGCTAATCAAAGAGTGCATATTATGACAAAAAAAGTGTGTATATCCATGAGATGATGATGAGGCATCAATGCCAAACATATGAATTCTAGGAACTCTCTTGTTAACCCTCAAACGAACAAGGTGGAAAATCGAAAAAATCTAAAGTAAAAGATAAGTCCAAAGAAAAAGTGAAATGGAACATGAAGGCACGCCAAGAAAAATATGGAAACACAAGAAGTGTAAAAAAGTCCTAAAGCAAGGGGAAATGCGCACAAGAAAAAGCACAAGTCAATACTTTTGTAAAAGAACTCAAGGCACACCATGATTTATTTTAAGAGTGCCGAGCTCTCACCTGTGCAAATTGTAAAGGTAGATGGACAGTAGAAAAGAAGCTAGGAAGATAGAATAATAATGGAAAAACGGGCCTAGTAGGCTATGGCCGGTCATGTAAAAAGAGAATGACCACCCAAATGGGATTTAGGGCTTTGTATATAAAGTTCAAAAGATGAATGAGAGCTCATTCTTTGGTATGTGGCAAAGTGGAGTCATCTTCTTCTTTCCTTCTCTTCTCTTTGCTTGCTTGTGTGTGCTGGCAAAAGGGAGTGTAAGAGTGTGAGAGAGTGAATGTGTGAGGGTGAGGGATCAAGGAGGTGAAGCTCTCCACCATCTCCTCTCTTCTTCTTCTCTTCTCTTATTTCCTTCTCTTCTCTTGTCTCGCTTGCGGCTATGGAGGACGGATCTTGGAGGTGGAGTTTTGAGGATGCTCGAGCTTCCATCAAGAATCATGGAGCTACCTGACTGCTTGAGAGAGGAAGCAACTCGATCGGGCATCAAGGTAAGCTTACTACACATGTAGAAAGGGATGGCGCATCAGCTATGTGAGAGGTAGCCATTAGTGCTCACTTGAAATGCTTGAACAATAAGCGATTTGTGGGTCTTGATGGTAGAGCTCGTGCTCGCCTCTACATTTTGGTTCCATTGCCAGGACAAACAGATTCAAGTTTGAGCGCTTGTGCACTTCAAATCAAGCATCAAAGGAAGGGTTCCATCTCCGAATCGGAGCTTGAGGTAGATAGGAGGTTTTGGATCTTTAATCCATGCTACAAGTAAGTATTTTTTATCTTTGATGGTTAGTTTAGTAGGAGAAATTAGTTCAGTACCTTGCTTTTGATTCTTGTTGCATTTAGAGTAGGTTAAGGTTAGAAAATTGGTTGGAAAAGTGTAAGGTTTGCTGTTGTAAAACAGGCCAAACAGGACACAGATTTGTGAAAAACAAGAAAAAGGAGAGTTGAAGGGGGTTGAGATCGACAAGCGAGGGGATAAGATGGCAAGAACTTTGTGGAAAAGGGGTTTAATAGCCAAGAGACCAAGGGGAAGCTCATTTGAAACCCTGGTTGCCTGAGAGAGAGAGTGAGTGAGAGAGAGAGAGAGAGCTTCATTGCGTGGACTTGCTTCAATTTCATTGTCGATGAGTTCATTGCCCACTACAGGTATTCCCACACCTTCCCCTGCATGTGTAGCTAGGATCTGGAGGTGCTTGACTAGTGAGAAAACCTTGATCGCTCGATACGATAAATTTTGTGCAAGCTCGGTGAAAAACTCATCGTGACTGCCCATCCGAGTGACGGCGATTTTGGGCTGAGTCCTAGAACCGGCCCTCAGCCCACCTTGTATTCGGCCATTCGGCCCACTTGACTCGGACACCTATCGTTCGGCATGTCTAAGCCAACTAGTCGGATCCGGCCCACCTGACTCGGCCCTCAACCGTTTGGCCCACAGACAAACCACTCAGCCCTCGACCCGATCGAACAACCTTATTCAAACTGGCCAAATTTGACACTCGGACTGATTGCATTTGGCCCTTTCTCATTCGGCCCTTGGCCATTCAGACGGGCCAAATCAGACACTCGGGGCTTGCAACTCAGACTTATTGGGCCGAGTCTGATTTTTTAGAATTTTTTGAACATTAGACCAGACCACCTAGACACCGGGCTGCCCGAACATCCGAAGACCACACAAATGCTAGAGAAGCCTTTCGACACAAGGAACAAAGGGAACAGTGAGACTTGAGCATAGAGGCGACGCTAGTCGACCATCTAGAGCAGCAAGTGGAGTCTTAGAGCACTATCAAATTATGACAGAGCAAAGAATAGCAGAGGACCTTATAAACCAGCAGGGATGGCTAAAAATTGGGCATACAAGCCTATCAACCTAAACCCATGGCGAGACTCATAAAGTCATCTAGGCACTTGTCTTCTCACTCACTCTGAATTCCAACCCTCTAAGCACAATTGAGAAAATCTAAAAGCCTAACTTCGCACAGTGCATAGAAAAGAGCACACACACACGCATAGAGTGAGGGTAAGTTGAGGGCTGGTTGTAATTAATAAGAAACTCACTAGGCGTAAGAACTTAAAGAAACCCAACAATAGGAGAAGACCCAAAGACATAGGCGGGCAATCGAATCCCCGAAGGTAGAACCAAGCAAGGAATACAGCTGAAAACTAGACACGTACTATTGTGGAAGTGGATCTACCCGGCCTTATCGACTTGATCAACGACTTGGCAGAACAAGAAGTCCTAGACATGGAAGAGGCCAGCTCAGGTTGTAGAATCAAGAAGGAGCTTAATCTAGGAGACTTTCCTAAGGTTGTCCAACATTTAGTGAACTAATAAAACACTCAAACCCGGCTAGAACACCACAATAGGCCAGTAGAGGACATCATAGCAGACCTAGAGGAAGAGAGAAAACTGGCCCGCATGGCTCTACAAGGCCTGGCTGCGTACAACCACGATCAGCAAACTAGAAACTTACGCCAGAGCTTAGAAATGTGAGAGATCCAAAGAGTGCTAGCCTTAACGAGCAAGAATCAATCAGAGAGAGAGAGCATTAGAAGGAGATCTCAAGCTGAGCGAGCTCTTGACAAAGTGGCTGCTAGATAACACGGCCGCAAAACAAAGAGCTGCAACATTGGCAACATCGCTACTGACAGGGTTGGGAGTTAACCAAGGCTCTAAGAGCCAATCGAAAATCCATGTGGTAGCAAAGCAACTAGACACAAATTTGTGGAGCAGTTCAAGCAGGTCTGCGAGGCCAATGGCCTCACTGATCCTACTCAACGCTTCCAAGCCTTCGGACTGTGCTTAGGCGATAAGGGTCAGACCTGGTACACAAGTCTAGATGTTGTGGAGCGTGCTGATTTCAATGGCTTGAAAAATCTCTTCATTAAGAGATTTTCCGAACCTGGATACTCCGATAACCTGTTAGTGCAACTTATGAACGTCAAGCAAAAAGAAAGAGAGGATATTTGAGATTATGTGACCCACATGAGGAGCCTCTTCACAAGAGAATTCCCATGGGTGAGAGACCAATCGAAAGGGCAGTATCCACAATATTCCTTAATGAAATATGAAGCGAAGAGCTCTACAAAGCCTTGGCTGGCAACTCAAGCTTACAGCGAGACACACTGGCAAGGGTCTTTGAAGAAGCTATTAGAGTGGATGTCCAGCTCAAAGAAAGAGGCTCCAGAGGCTCAAATCAAGAAGAGTCCGGTGCTAGGAATTCCAAGAGAGCCTCAATGCTGAGTGAGAGAGCAGACCCAAGCACGTAGGACAAAGGGAAGGACACTAAGTCAGGACAAGAGCTAGCAAAGATCGGGATGGACATAGCCAAACTACAGGAGATGATGGGACGACCAACACGCCTACACATTTAATGTGTGCATTGTGGCGAAAACTACTTGCTAGCTGAGTGTCAGGACCCTAGATCAGACCTTGTGCTAATTGTGATAGGTTCAACCATGACATCATGCATTGTCGATTACCTCGAAGGCTCCCAAATCCACAGCCTTACGATCAACCCCACCTTGCCGAACTTCTTTGGAAGGGGAGCCCCATTGGCTCTTTCGGCACTGAATGACGCTAAACCGACCATCCCTAAATGGGTATCCCTAGACCACCTGGACCCTACGTGACCCATCCACCAAGTGACACTCCAGTCCACTATGTGAATGAGGCTAGCAACTATGAGCCTTATATAAACCCATACATGTCATATGATGAGGAGGGCAACACTATCCTCATGGACTATTGACCAATACCGGTGATGGTGTTGGGTAGAGGGAGGGGCAGAGGCCTAGGAGGGCAAGCCCAAGAGCTAATCATGTGTTGAACTTGCGATCGCCCCGAGCATATTTCTTCACATTGCCTCGAGAGGAAGCAAGCAAATAGAGATAAGGCTAACATGAGATGCGCTGAGTGTGGAATCTCTCATCTCTTTGTCGATGACTGCCCTAGGTGGAGACCATCCTCTATTTCGAAAAATGAGCCATCGGTTCCATTGGGGTTGTTTGGTGTCGAGACGCTCGACGAGGAGGCCACATCTATCCCGTCACATGTCATGACCCATGCGCAAACAAAGCGAACCGACATATCATTTGTCAAGACCTAGCAACCTTGACACAACCTTAGTTGGAAAGAGACGCTAAGGTCACCCTCAAAACCGAAAGTGCCATGACTCTACTCGTTGGAGGGAAAGTCGTTTACGAAGAAGAAGAGACGTCAACGCCTCAGACGGCTGAAAAGGGAAGTGCTAAGGTTGGGGAGTACCCCAACCCAAAGCGCCAACTCGAAGGCATCAAGAATGTGAAAGAATGGGTGAAGGAGGCCCAAGAGCACCTAAAGGACGTTGAGCCCATACTGGAGGATGAGATCGACGATCTCTCAAGCATAGGCACCCCAATCTCTCGCCCAAAACCAAAACCAAGGGAGATGATGGAACCACAAGATGAATTGCCTGGATAAATTCTAACTTCTTCAAGCTAGAAAATAATCAAGTCCATTGGCCAAGAACCAGACAGACCTAGGAGAGAGGCGAGTGACTAGCAACCTTCTCAATACACTGGTGACCACTCTAGTAACTCTGAGCTTAGGTGACCTGCTTAGGTAGCACCCAACGCTATGGCGGGAGCTTAGGCAGTGGGTTGAAGAACCAAATGAGCCAATTGCCACAGACTTGCCTGAGCACGATGTAGAGACCCAAATACCAAGTCTAAGGTTGCACTCCATGCCTAAATCCTTGCACGTCAATGCCTTTTGGAAAGGCACGAAAATGCATGCAGTCCTACCAGTCCTAGCACTGGGAGACATCACCATAAAGGGGATCATGGACACAGGGGCAGGAGTGAGTGTACTAAGCTATGAGGTACTCCAAACTTGGGGCAACAACCTACCAATCGAGACTGCTAAATTTAACGTCACACTAGCAAATGGGATGAAGGCGAAGCCATTCAGAGTGTTGAAAAATTGGCCAGTAAGATCGCAGGGATCCAGTTCTCTGTTGACTTCATAGTCATGAAGGGAGTGGACTACGACATCCTGCTAGGTCGACCCTGGTGGATGCACAACGCGAGTCATAGAAGACTAGGGCAACGGTCTTATCTTCTTAGGCAATCGAACAGAAGATGTGAGAGTAGAGATGGACACTTGGAAGACTACGCCAGTTGACCTAGAAACCATCTCCACCATGCTGAAGGTGGACAAACTAGGGGATCCTGTGGAGCTCTAACCAAGTATATCCCGTGCCCTAAGGACAAGCGAGATTGGATGCACATTCTTGCTACCATCGACATACTGTTCTCAGATGCTGAGGAGTTTGTTCCCGTCAAGGCAACTCATAAGTTCAAGGACACACCTTCAGGGCTAGTCTGCATAATGACCGGGAGTCTACATGTGGAATACCCACTCATGTTGCATTCCGAGTCTCAAGCAATAGACGCAAGCTCTAGGAGATCCTATCTTAACCAATAAGTTGGCTAGCAATCCACCTTAAGCCACTCCAAGATCTCTTGGATGTATCTGAATGGCGATGGTCCAAGGTGCACAATTTGAACTTGAAGTACAATTGGGCCTTACTCGACCAACAAGAAGGGAATAGTCAAAACCAGGGGAATCAGGAGCAACCGAACAAAGACAGCTCCGACAACAAATATGAGGATTGTTGTTCCTTCAATGATGAGAGCGAAAAGAAAATTGATACCCTAGAGTATAACACCAAGGGACATGTAATCGAACAAATACGAGTAGACCCCAAATCACACAAATAAAGTGCACTTAGACATGGAGTCAAACATAAGGACTACGATCAAACTTGATTGGAGCACACAGGTGCAATCGATTACAACCGGGCAAGCCTAGCCCAACCAAGTGACGCACCACTGCTGCGAATGAACTCACCTTCTGAGAGCTACGACCACCAGGAGAGAGCCCCTCTTCTAGCAAAGGCGGAGAGTTTGATTCTAAATCGGAAGTTAACTCAGATAGAGACCCTGAAATACCTCGGTCACCAAAGACTAGATACACTAAGGAGGACCTACCCGTTCACTTACAACGCCAATGGTTAAGGGAGGAACGACAAATGCTGAGCAGAGAAATGCGGATAGAAGAACAACAAAAACCACAAGACCTGCCAAAACGATTCACAAAGTTCAAAAAGGGAGATAAGGTGGTGATCTTGCTAGGAGCCAAACAACAGGGGCAAGCAAGGGAACCAATCGAGGAACCCACCAAGGTCAAGGAGGTCAATTTAGCTAAGGAAGGGGAGACCCCACGACCTGTCTTTATAGCGAATGACTTAGCTGAGCTAGATGAAGCAAGTCTCGTTACTCTCCTCCTACGAGAGTATATAGACGTGTTTGCTTGGTCCCTAGAAGAACTTAAAGGAGTAGATTTGAGTGTGGTGACTCACAACATACTCATGACGCATTGAACACACAGACTGGGTCTCGCCCATAGTCATCATACTAAAGAATAATGGGAAGTTAGAGTGTGTGTCAATTACAAGAAGGTAAACACAGCTACAAAGAGAGATAAGTACCCGTTATCATACATCGAGCACATGTTAGAGAGAGTGGCTGGAAAAGAGGCCTACAATTTTCTGGACAGGTTCTCTGGGTACAATCAGGTGCAAGTACATGCTAATGATAGGCATAAGACGGCATTCACCACTGAATGGGGAGTCTTTGCCTACATAGTCATGCCTTTTGGATTGACTAACGCACCAACCACTTTCCAAAAATTGATGTGCACAATATTCAAAGACATGCTAAGGAAGGAGTTAGAAGTCTTCGTGGACGACTTGTGAGTTCACTCTTCTTGGCAAGAACACTTAGACAAGCTCCAAGCGGTCTTTGAACAATGTCGGCTATACTGCCTCTCATTGAACCCCTTGAAATGCCAGTTCTGGGTGAAGCATGGATGCTTCCTAGGACACATGGTGTTAAAGAATGGCATTGCCACATATTTCTCGAAGATCAAGGTCATTGTCGATCTTCCACTCCCAAAGCTGAGTACAAGAGTGTTCAGTGCTTCTTAGGACATACTGGCTACTATTGACAGTTTATGTTAAACTATGCACTGATTGCTAGACCTCTATACAAGCTGTTGATTGTATTCAAATGGACCGCAGAATGCCAACGCGCTTATGACGAACTAAAAAAGGCTCTAACCACTGCTCCGATATTATGAGCCCCAGATTGGACACTCACGTTCCATGTGCGCATCGATGCTTTGAAATTTGTCATAGAAGCTGTGTTGTACCAACCTGGTGAACACGAATTGGATTATCTAGTAGTGAGCTTTGCTAGCAGACAACTCACTAAGACTGAAATGAATTACTCGACAACAGAGAGAAAGGGCTGGCCATGGTATTTGCCGTGAAGAAATTCTGACATTACCTTTTGGCTATGCCTTTTACTTTGTTGACCATCAAGCCTTGATGTATCTGGTTAATAAACCATGTGCTAAAGGATGCATTGCTAGATAGCTTCTTCTGCTTTTGAAATTTGACTTCTCCATGGTAGTGCATAAAGGGAAGCAGCACTACATAGCTAACCATCTACCTCATATCCCCACAGGAGAAGTGACTGGCCAAGGCATTGTGGATGAACTGCCATACGCACACCTATTCCGCTTATCTAGCAAAAAAGATTTGTTTAGAGCTAACATGACGCCATATTGGGAAGATGACATAGTTCAATTGCTTAAGCACGGACTGTCGAAGTGACCAATAAATAAAGCACAACTTAGGCGGCTGATCCTAAAGATCCAACCATACCAGTTAATAGCTGGCCAACTCTATAGGCTAGGACAAGACAGGTTATTACACAAATGCATATGTGAATATGAAATGCATGACGTGCTAACAAAGGCACATGGCAGAATGGCCAAATGACATTTCAGTGGAGAAGCGACAACTCTCAAAGTACTGCAATCCCAGATGTGGTGGCCTACCCTTTTCTAAGATGCTACATGCTTCGTGAAACACTGTGACGAATAACAAAGGACCAAAGTCCCAATTCGTAAGGTTCACATGGAGCTAACTCCAATTATCACATGACAACCCTTCGAGAAATGGGGAATTGACTTCATTGGACCCATTAGTCCTGCAGCACAATATTCACAAGCCAAATACATTATTGTGGCTACCGATTATCTGAAAAAATGGGTAGAAGTGCGAGCTACAAGAAAGAATGATGGTTGGACTATTGCTAAGTTCCTATGGGAGCAAGTGATCTCACGATTCAACTACCCCATCAAACTAGTTAGCGACCAAGGTACCCACTTCATCAACGAAGTGATAGCTCATCTCTTGTCCTCCTTCTTAATCATCCATCGAAAATCCTCACCTTATTACCCACACGCAAATGGTCAAGCCAAATCAACAAATAAAATCCTAATAAACATCTTGACTAAGGTCATCTCTGCTTCACATAGTGATTAGGATAACAAGTTGATGGCAACCTTATGAGCCTATCTCACGGCTTACAAGACAATTGTAGGACAGTCCCCCTTTAGATTGACATATGGCACAGAGGCAATCCTCCCCTTGGAATTCTTTATATACCAAGCCTCAAGATCGCCCTCCAAGAAAGATAGGATGGGAAGGGGGCATGAACGAAACGCTTGATTGAACTCAAATGCTTAACGAAAACCCGGCTTCTAGCCATCTATGCGCTCGTATGCGAGAAGGCAAGACGAAAAAGATGGTTTGACAAGCACGTCAAGCAGCGCAGCTTCGAACAGGGTGACTTAGTGCTGCTATACTCAGTTAAAGGACATAAGCAAAAGTTGAAATTTCAGGGGCTAGGACCTTCTAAGGTTCGGACCATCGGTCGAATTAGCAACGTAGAACTCGAAACCCTAGAGGATGAAGGCATAGGCTTCTTCAAAGGCAATCATATAAAGAAATATTTCCCTCCCACGTACCCGTTGTGTGAGCCCCCAATGCTAGCACCCCTTATCCACGTGCGAGTAGCCACCATCACCGAGATGGATAGTGAGGATAAGAAAGCAATGGAACCAGCCTACCTCAACATGATGATCACTGCTAAGCACGCATGTACCATCAATGTACTAATTGATGAGGGAGCTGATTTTAATATCTTAACCCATGACCATTGGACTAAAATTGCCGAACCGTCGTTGTAGCCTACTAATGCTAGTCTCACCCCTTATGGAGATTAACCCTACAAACTTCTAGAAAAGTGCAAGGTTGCAGTTTCTATCGAGTCTGAGAGCATGCCGATAATTTTCTATGTGTTTCCCAACACTAAGGATGCATGCACAGAATCACTGTTAGGACGAACTTTCAAGAAGCAAGCTCGTTGCAATGTTGACTATGAGTCACAGCGCATCCACCTAGCCGTGGGTAACATTCGCATAGTTACAGCTTTCAACAAGGGTGGTGCGACTCTTTCCAAGTTCACAAAGCCACCGGTAGAGAAACCCACTGCCAAGTCTCAAGGGGGGGGGTCATGACTTGTCACAACCTATCCAGCCTCGAGACCAGCAACCCACTAGAACCACCACTAAATCCCATGAACCCTAATTCAAATGGGTACCTAAACATGCAACGCCCCCTAGGAATAGAAACCCACGGCCTCGCAAGGCTAACCATCAGCACCCAAAACCTAGGAGGCCAAGGCTGTTGAACCATAAACATCGACGCACAGTCAAACCATGATGGGTCCCTAAGACCTTATTGTGCACGCAAGGCTACTATGATGGTAACACCTAGATTTGGATGCCTAAAGTCAAAGCGACCAAAAGGCCCTACGCAAGCACCATCCTCAAGCTAGCAATACAACAACCGCAACTGCCACCAAAACCATCGCACGGGAAACCAAGCTCCAACCTACAAAGCAAACCATGCTGCGACCATTAACAACTAAATTATCTAGTCTTGTCAAGCCTCAACCACCCCCCCTGCCTTCGACCCTCTTATGAGCGACGATCGATTCTAACTTTGGCCGCCGACTTAGCTTAAAATACGAGAGACGAATTGGTTGCTTGCCTCCGACGCTTGGACACTACTTTCATGACCTTGGCTAAAAGCTACGAACGACTAGACTTAGACCTCTTGGAAGAACCTATAGCAACGGAAGTACGAAGATTCCCTTGCTCTTGGAAAGAGTCAGAATTTGTATTCATCAAGGCTTCTGAAGTAGCTCAGGAATTAATTGCAACTAAGATGTCCCAGGAGCAAGCCATCAAGCAACATCTCATTATGTCATATAATAAGAATACAACCCTAGCCACAAATTAAGAAATCACGGAGTTGGAACAGCTTACCGACCATGCCTCCTTGCGCAGAAATGGTACACTCTACGATTGCAATGCAAGCAAGCGGGATACCAAATAATGACTAATGTTAAATAGTGATGCGCAATCAAGGCATCTGAATATGACCCAACCTATGTCACTCCAACTTCCTATAGGGTGTTGACTTCTATTCGTCAACGACCCCTAGAAGAGCACATTGAGGGACATCCGTGTTTAGATCGCATCATCACAGAGGAGGAGCTGCATGTTGCTAGTCAAATGGACTCTGGTGACTTCTTGCTTGATGTCCTCACTTATATTATGCACGTAGGCATTCGCCCTTTCAACATGGATAGCTATGCTAATCTCGAGTATAATCCGAATTTCTATGCATGGGTCATGTGAAGATAAAGCTCTCACATTATGTGCTAAACGGCCGTCATCCTGTAACCTTTTAACCCTAGGAACGATTCTTCTCAATTCAGAGAGGGGGAGGCATGGTGAAACAAACCAAACACATAATAGGAACCATAAAGGAAAATAACACATGAGAAACATGAGAAACCTCAATAGTAGGACAAAGCAACTTGTGACTTAGGAATTGACAATAAAACTTAAAAGCAATGTGCTTAGAGTGTTTGGACAAAAAATTCTAATTATGTACTAAAAATAAGCTTATCTACCAAGCATGAAGTCTTTTCTTTCAGTGAATAGCTAAGTGGAAAAGTACTAATGGCAAACCATGGCTTATGACATGAGCTGAAGATGTCGCAGCAAGACCGAGCCCATCGTCTACCCTTCACCAAAGAGAAAAAAGCGAAGTACGACTTAACCCTTGAAAAGCGGGCGTACAACCAGCTCAGGTTTAGGAGCATCCACAACGTCGAAGGGGTGGTGACCAGTGAGGAAGCTGTCAAAAAGATTGTGGATCAGTGCAACCTTGCCATGTATATCGAAAAGTTCTGACCAAACTAGGTGTGTGATATTCTTAAGGACATATGACCCTGATAAGGAGAGTGGGACAATGTCCTTGGCAAGCAAGGAAGGAACCAAGCAGGTGCAGGTCCCACTCAGCAAGACCTTGGTGGAAAAGGCACTAGGATTGGAACCAAAGGTGGAGAAAAGGCACAAAAGAGACGTCTATGCCATGCTGGGGATGAAGAAGGAAAGTGTATTAACAAACGATGGCATAAGTATCTGGGACATTCTCGACGCAAAAATCAGATTGCAAGCAAAGGTGATCCACACCCTCTTCTCCAGCCTAAGGTACAATTTCCTCATGCATAGAATCAATGTGCCCATGTTGAAGAGCATGGCGGCTCATTCACTGCATGAAGTGGACGACGTCAGGAAAACCATAGATCAATCAACCAAGACGCTAAGCGTCGGCAGGTGGAGAATCCCCAGCATCGAAGGGAATCGACAAGAAGAAGCCCTCATCCAAGGCCTCATTCATAGGGTATGGAGAATTTTTTACCTCCCTTATCCGAGAGGCAATAAAAGAGGCTCAAGACGGAGAAGAGGGATCGAATGAAACACCAAATAGGTCACCTCCTTGTCAAGACAAAGAATAGTCAAGTGAGAGGACGGTCAGTGAAGGAGAGGGCGAGCAAAAACCTCAGTCCAGCAAGAGGAAGGCAAGGACACCCACAAAGAAGATGGCACAGAAAAAGCAGGAGGAATAGGGGAAGAGAAAGGAGGAAGTCAATCTGCGAAAATCCAGGAATGAGTCAAGAAGAGCGGAGGAAGAAAGGAAGAGAAAAGTTGTAGAACAAGAGGAGTTTAGGAAGAAGGAAGAGGAAGACATTGAGCTAGCCACACAAAGATCAATGGAACAGTAGAACGAATAGGGCATGATGGACACCTTGAGCCCAAGGAGGGAGGAGGGCCCAAGCCCCAACATTCAGGTATTTGAAGGCACCACAACTTCGATGCAGAAAGGCAAAAGCAAAGCTCCCATCGATCCCATGGCCCCTCACAGTGCCTATCCCCGCAATGACAGCACTTACACAGAGCACCCCAGCCATGGTAGACACCACTAACCTTATGGCTTGGGTACAATATTTTGTCAACAAAGAGCTAGCTCAGTCAAGGACCACGGAAGCCCCATTTGTAGGGCAAAAGAGACCAACAACACCACCAGACGCTGAGTCAAGACAGGATCCTAAGCGGCAAAAGTTGGGGTCTCCACGACTCCCATCCCTGCAACTGTGATGCCACCCGCTAACTACAATGACTACGTCCCGAAGCTCCTGTCCCAACTAGAGAAGGCCAAGGAGGAAAAAAGAATAGCATTGGCTGAGTTGGAAGCGGAAGGGGAGTCAGTGGTGGCCTTTCAACTAGAAAAAACTCGGCAAATCACCATGTACCAAAAAGAGATAAGTGAGCTAAAAGCCAACCTCAGCGCGGCCAAGGAGGAAAAGGAAAAAACTTGGATGCAACAACTTGAGGAAAACTAGGAGCTAGTGGCGCTACAGCGCAAATATAAAATCTTGATACTGCAACACCATGACTTGGAAGCCCAATTGCAAAGGGTTCAATCAGGCATGGAAGAGCTAGCTAAACGGGAAGCAGAGAGGGAACAAGAACATGAAGAGCATCATCGAGAGGTCGAAGACCTCGTAGTCAGAGTATTCCTAGAAATAGATGAGCAAGAGAGGTTAGAGAGAGAGATTGAGCACTTGGAAAAAGAGGAGGAGGAGCTCACTCACATGGGGAAGGAACATGAGTCTATCATAACATCCCTAGCACGCAGGCAGGGGGAGAGCTCCACGAAGATGACGAAGAGAGCCGAAGAGTGGACAATCCACGCTGAAGGAAGGGTAAGGACCCTGGCATGCCGCCTGGCTCAAGTAGAGAAAGACAAAACACTAGCACAAAGCAGAGCGAAGGCCGCCCAAATGAGCTTCCAAACACAACGCACCTTAAATACCCTACTAGACATCACCCAAGTAGAGGAGGGAGAGCCCATGTTGGCCGTGAAGAAGAAACTAGGAATGGCTCGTAGAGCACTGAAAGCAGGACTACAGATACCGCCACAACCTAGCAGGGTTAGCCCACGCCTGGAAGAAGAACGCCGCTATGTCCTATTGGTAGGCCTAATCCCGCAAGAAGTGAACGCTCTCGGATTCCTTGAAGAAGAGCGGCAAGAGCCAAGCATGGAGAGGGAGGTGGATGCAACCTTTGAAATGAGATCGCACGAAGAAGAGCTTGACCCACCGCTACTTCACCGCAGCTTGAAAAGCAGCAACAAGCAAACACTTCCGCAGAAAGAAAGGCGGTACTAAGGGCAAGAAGAAAACAAATGGGGGAGGATACAATGAGAAAATGGAATGCCAAGGGAGTGAGGACACCCTATGTAACTATCTCACTATGCGAGAACGATAACCCAGCAACTTTCCACGCTGATCTTATAATCTGGGAGAGGCAAGAAATGGCCAGGAGCCCCTTCGATCTGAACTTCCAATTCCCCACCACCCTTCGAAGAGTGTTACCCATCAATATGGTGGAGGAGGTGATTAACATCCGCAGCAAGCTCAAACAGAGATGGTTGGAGGAAAGAGAGCATAACCCCACATTATGGGCCACCGAAGATGCCAAATTTTGGCAAAATAAAGTTTTCGAGATACCAAGGTCTATGCCCGACTACAAATGCCAACCCACATGGAGAAGAAGGATATATGACACTAACCTAGACACTTTGATGGCTTTTTACAACACTCAACCTTTTGAGAGGAACGACCCAACCTTTATGCCCTACCCTCAAAGGGTCGAAGTGGAATTTAACTCCAGTGTCCACGGCCGCTACGATTTCCTTGTAATCTATAACCCTCATTGTACTACATATAAGGATGCCCTCGTCTTCACATCAGAAAACCTATACAATACTCTAATCCAATTCACTAATGCATTCTTCTCATGCCCTGACCCCGCCTTCATTACTACTTGTAATTACCTTAGATTGCTTAGGATACTCCTTAGGCAAGATCCCACCCCACAAAAGTGCGGACTTCCCGTACTCCATTTTGATCCTAACGCTATAGATAGTTGCGCTATGGCTCGACTAATGATGCGAGCTACCCTATTGCCTTCATTTTGCTTAGCTCTACTAGAGGACATGAATGATAGCCACTTTAGCCGATACAATCATCTATTCCTCTCCACCACCACCCTTCAAGTCTGCCTAAACCTCAAGGGGTATCTCCAAAGCCGCCAATTCCTTAGTAAATCTATGAAGCCTCCTTCTCTATCTCACTCTGACGACGAAGATTAAACTCCTATCATGACTATGTAACTTTATATTAGTATTTTTTTTAAAGGGGTCGAAGAAAAAAAAAGAATAGAAAAATATATCACACTAGCCACTGCAAGTTACACATCGATCACATCCACTGCACCTAGGAGTCCTCAAGCTAGGTACGTCTAGTAGCTTCGGTCGGCCAGCTCCAACCCTAACCCCCTAGCCTCATTTTGACCCCCCACTTCATACCTAAGGCACATCAAGGGCTAAACACACCCAGGGAGATAACACTCACCTGTGTGGTTAGACCTGTCACCCTAAGCTCCATCCCACTAGCACGCGCACCACGCACTACACAACAATGGCGCACACCCACAAGTAATGCACCTTTCTTTTCTTTCCAAGTACAACCAAAGACCCCACCACTAGCTTCAGAGACCCCATCATCCATGCAATGTCCTCCCCATCCTACGCCAGGTGCCATCAAACAAAGCACAACCAAGGGGTAAATGCAACAGCTCCATCAACAAGTGAATGAAGTTCATTCAAAACAGCGCATGCGAACTTAGCCATGGAGAGTCAAATGATGGATCCATCTAACATCATTTTCAATTTCAAAGATAAACCCGTCCCTCAACCTCCCTCCAACACCAGGGATCATATCCAACACAAGGGCCTTTCAATTCCATAAATCCCTCTTAACGCTTCCAAAAATCCCTCCAATACCAAAACCCCTACCCAACCCAAAGGCCTTCCAATTTTTTCACCGCTACCAAGTGCCATGAGACTGATACTCATCTAGGAGGGGGTAATACTAACCCTCAAACAAACAAGGTGAAAAATCGAAAAAATCTAAGGTAAAAGATAAGACCAAGGCAAAAGTGAAATTGAAGACGAAGACGCGCCAAGAAAAATATGAAAACACAAGAAATACAAAAAAATCCTAAAGCAATGAAAAATGCGCACAAAGAAAAACACAAGTCAATACTTTTGTAAAAGAGCGCAAGGCATACCATGATTTGTTTTAAGAGTGCTAAGCTCTCACCCGTGCAAATGGTAAAGGTAGATGGATAGTAGGAAGGAAGCTAGAAAAATAAAAAGACAATGAAAAAAATAGTCTAGTAGGCTATGATTAGCCATGTAAAAATGAGATGACCGTCTACATGGGATTTAAAGCTTTGTATATAAAGTTCAAAATATGAATGAGAGCTCATTCTTTGGTGTGTGGCAAAGTGAAATCATCTTCTTCTTTCCTTCTCTTCTCTTTGCTTACTTGTGTACGCTGAAGAGAAAGAGTGTGATAGTGTAAGAGAGTGAGTGTATAAGGGTGAGAGATCAAAGAGGTGAAACTCTCCACCATCTCCTCTTCTTCTCTCTTCTTTCCTTCTCTTCTTTTCTCTCGCTTGCAACTATGAAGGATGGAGCTTGGAGGTAGAGGTTTGAGGATGCTTAAGCTTACATCAAGAATCGTGAAGCTACCGGAGTACTTGAGAGAGGAAGCAACTCGATCGAGCATCAAGGTAAGCTCACTACACTCGTAAAAATGAATGGCGCGTCAACTATGTGAGAGGTAGCCATTAGTGCTCGCTTGAAACGCTTGAACAATAAGAAAGTCCGTAGATCTTGACGATAGAGCTCGTACTCAACTCTACATTTCTCATAGCCCAATGAAGATGAAAGGAAATCTATTGTGTATACCTCATGTGAGTCTAAAGGACTCCTTACTCCAATCATATAAGTAAAGTTACAACTTGTACTTAGTAGTCTTAGCAGTCGTCACATACTTAAGACATTGCAATTCTATACTCAAAACTTAAAGCCTATGGATTAACAAGTGACTTTATAATATCTAAAAGCTAAAATGCATAAGCCATCTCAGTCACATTGGTCATTCTTAAGTTAAAAAACTTAGACATGTTGCAATCAAAATGCTTTAGGTCTTCAAGAATTCTAACATGCACATGAAGTTGTGATCTAGTGTAATGTAGTAAGCAACTCTACTACATAACATAGAATGCCTACTCCATAGAGAAACCTTCTTGGGGAGTAGAGAGGACAAGTGTAGAAAAGCCCTTGGCCTAAGATGACTTCGAATATTGTTGAAACAATGCCATATAAGCCTTACACATTAAAACAAATCCCCCGTCCACCTCGTGAAAAATGTAAGAACCTAGTTGGATGGAAAAACAACTAACTAGATCTAGTTGCTAAGTATCTACACTAAATTAACAATTAGCATTCAAGCTAGCAAACTACATATCAAAGCCCACTTTTTGGCCTTTACTACACAATTCAAAGTCTTCTCGAAGTATGTAACAATTCTTGTCAAGTAGGCTAGGGCCTCCATTTTTAGAAAACGACCCTGTCAGCCCTTGCCACAAGCCCATAGCTCTAGCAATAGGATCTTACGAAGTTTGAATGGTTGATTGCTAACAGAGATCCCGCTAGCTGCCATAAAACCAACCCTTATCCTGGAGGCGCATTGATGGCTCAACAAGAGATACGACCAATTCAGCTGGCAAACTTGGAGGGATAACCTTAAAAAAGGGAGAAACAACCCTCCAGGTCTGAATTCAAATGCACACTGCAGTCTCACTTCATATTGAGAGATAACCTTAAAAAGGGTAAAAAACCACTCCAGGTCTCACTTCAAATGCACACTGCAGTCAACTGAGGTGCCAGCCTCATTCTTCCCATAATGTTTTGTACATGAGTTGAAATCAGCAAATCACAAGAAAATTAGTTCCTTTTCTGGCAATAGATGCAAGAGGTACCCTTGTATTGTCTGAGATGCCACCATTAGTGGCTTGAAACAATATGACAATTATCATTAGTAGCTTGAAACATAGTGATAATTATTGTGCATAATGCATAATGGTCAGACTCCGATTAATAATGCATTTGTGATCGTTTGATGTAAAAGCATGCAGTTGACTATTAGTCCGAGCACAGTTGTAAACCAACAAACTTCCACAGAATAGTACCCTTCCTCTAACTGTCACATTATTACAAGAATTCGGATCAGTGTAGGGTAAAAGAATAAGCAAATTGCAGAGAACCAAATCTCACAAATATTTCTGGTATGCAGTTTGCAGACTACCACTCCATAATATCAGAGACAACTTGGACCATGCCCCCTTTAATCAAACTGTTTGCAAAAGTCTATATGAGAGACCTCTACCTCTCTACCACAGTAGCAATTGTCCAGATGAGAAACAGACGCTTAAAAGACTCCATAGATAGCAGAAGTATTTTTACTGTTTGTTTTAGAGCCTACACAAAATAAATTTTTGATCCACCCTGCAGATGCACTGTATGACCTTCAATTGTTTTCAAGGAAAAAACTGTGACTCAAGAAACAGGAGGTAGGACCTTTGGACTTGCACAACATTGAAGGAAACACTATCCTTCAGCATAAAGATATGGGAATGATGACATTCCAATGAGGTGGCTGCCAGCAAAATTTTGATTTGTATCTTATGGTAGCCTCTACGCATTTGCCCATATTTCTTTTCGGAGAGTTCTTGCAGAACAAGCCTATGACAATGCTTGAGCAACAGACCACCTTTGCATACTTGCTCTTGTAGGTCAAGCCAAAACTTCACACAGCTAATCTCCACTAGCTTACGGTGTCTCGAATCCAAAGACACGGAAAACACCTGCACCAAACAATCTTTAACATCAGCAAAACCCAAGCAAAGTGAGCACAATCACAACATCGAGGACCATGCTTACCCTCGTCTGCTTGATACTTGTTCTTATCATCTCCTGCAAAGGCTAGAAGGTTGTATTTTGGATTCCATTCTACACTATTCATGGCTGCTCTGCATGGTATTTGATAAACCGATCGACCACTCTCTACCTCAGCCTGTAAGTATCAAAAGAGTGTTAGTGAAATTTTTTGGGACTGGCACACTCGGAATCTTCCACCACACTCATCACACTGTTGCTAATGTGCTGACTTCATATAATAGAGTAGCTTACTATGTCAATAAATAAATCCTCGCTTGCAGAAGCTATGTATTTTCCTTCATAATTGAAGCTGATGGTTCGCACTGGCCACCTGGAAAAGCTACAGAATATCAAATGCTTGTAATAACCATTAGGCAGACAAGCATGCAGATAGAGTACCTTAACATACATTTCCCCACACAAACCATCAGCTAGAGAACATGCAGATAGCCCAGTATTTTTAGGACAAGCATCATGCATCTTTTATTTATGTACATGTGTATGATGCTGTCACAAGAGAACATTCATTGATGTATTTTTCCACCATCTCAAACACTCACATACACACATGCACCTGTTGCATCAAGGAATATACCCTGCACAATATCAAGAATATAGCCAATGCATGGATGGCCTTGGAATATGTGAAATACGCAAATCAAATGTGCTACTATTGCAGGTGGAATATAACCAATACACCAATGGCCTTGGAATATGTGAAATACACAAATCAAATGTGCTACTATTGCTGGTGGATATGTGCAGGCCTTTTAATTCAATACAAAGAGATTCATAGCATAAATCCTATGGGCTTTGGCATCAAAAGCACAATATGATTTAATTGCCTTAATGCAAATGGTACAAGACACTCAAATGCTTTGACACTAGCAACCAGTGAGATACAGATGTCCTCTAAGTGCTACGTGGTATCCTATTGCTATGCATTTGATGGTGATTTATATGGATCATCTCACACCATCATTGTACTTCACCATCCACAATAACCACAAAGGGTCTGATTTTGTAGTACAAGCTTATCCTGATTACTCATTACCAATGTCCAAAAATGATTGTCACAATATTGATGCAAGCATTGAAGTTGTTTGCCTTGGCAAGAGCCTTAAAAAATCAAAGCTATCAAGGCTAGTAGAGCAAGATTGGTATGCACAAAGATTCCTGCTGATTATATCATTAGACATATGAGATAGCCCTCGGGATGTCACTTAACACTAACAAATACCTGTATGAATTTTGAACAAAAGAAGGAATACTAATGGAAGCTGTCCATCTCATGTCCATCTTATCAAAATGGCAACAAAAGAAGGGGGCATTTGAATAGAAGACAGAAATGCTGAAGAGCAAAGATGACGGCAATGAGCTCAAACTAATGATGAAACAAGGCTGACAAGGGAAGCCCCTATACATGCTACTGTGTAGCCATAGTGAGGCACTGATGAGATAGGGGAATAAACCCACCATGCAATCAGTCTACATAGAGAACTGTAAGTAGAAACTGAAGTGTCCAGGTGGATTAAAAGCATCCAACCACAACACAGCTAGCCACAATGAACAGAAATGACCAAAACTTTACCAATAAAAGGCCTCAATAGACTCACATGGAATGCATTATGAATTTTCCAATTCTCTAGCAATTTCAGCGTATATGCCACATCATTGATCTTCTCTGAGACTTGAAAAGGGCCATAGTGAAGCATACTCAGCTTTGGAAACAAACGTTCCTTGCCCTTCTGTTTTCTCAAACGTGCCTTTTCAAAACACAATAAGACCCAATCATCCTTTTTGAACAAGAGTTCCCGACGATGACTATCAGCAGCTCTTTTCTGTTTAGCTTGTGACTTTTCTAATGCATACTTGACCTTTTTATATGCTTCTTCCCAATCTTTCACATAACGATCTGCTTCAAAAAAGTCATCTTTTGTCTGCAAAATGGGAGGCAATTTCTTTCCACAATCTCAAAAGGTACTTTGCCAGTAGATGAGTGCACTGTATTATTGTATGCATACTCAACCAATGGCAAGTAGTGTTCCCAAGAAGTCTTATGATCTAAAACATAACACTTCAGTAGATCTAAAACAATCGAATTTGCTTCTTCAAACTATCCATCAATTTGTGGATGGAAAGAAGATGAAAATTTCAGCATAATGCCCATGTTTTCAAACAATACTTTCCAAAACAAGCTAGTCATTCTTGGGTCTCTATCACTGACAATTGACCGTGACATTCCATGGTACTTGAAGATATTATGCATAAATATCTTTACCATGTGTTCTAACTTAACCTTTTTCCTTATAGGAATGAAATGTGCTTGTTTGCTGAATCTGCAAATGATAGTTTAGATTCCATCATTCCCTGAAGAAGTTCTTGGAAGATCAAAAATGAAATCCATGGCAATACTTTCCCATGGCCTTTCTGGAATAGACAATGGTTGCAATAACCCTAGTGCCTTTTGTCTATCAAATTTGACCTTTTGGCATACAAGGCAAGATCTGACATATGCATCAACATTAGATCTCAAGGTTGGCCAATAGAAGAAAGGCTCTACAGCTTTGACTATAGCATCAATACCACGATGTCGTACATACGATGGAGCATGACTTTCTAATAAAACTTTTGGCCTTAGCTGTTTTGTAACGCATGGTCTTCCATGCATCATGATAAAGCCTTCTTTGAACACATAATGATCATGATGTTGGCCATTGATCAACTATTCATAGATTTCAAAGAAATCTTCATCATCAACATACTGCTCTTTCATATCATCCAATTCATGGTGATAAAAAATTGAAACAGTTGACACCTGTGGTTTGCAAGATAAAGCATCTGCAACTACATTCTTCTTACCTTCCACATGCACTATCTGAAAATGAAACATAGATAGGAAATTTGCCCAACGCATCTCTTTTTCTGACAATTTAGCCTGTGTGAGAAAGTATCTAAGTGTTTGATGATTCGTTTGCACTACAAAATCAGCACCAAGCAAATAGTGCTTCCAACTAGAAAGTGCATGGATCACAGGCAATAACTCTTTCTCATAAATTTGGTAAGTCCTTTCAATGACAAAAAGTACTCTACTCTTGTATCCCACAACTCGGCCATTCTACATTAATACAGCACCAATGTTGTTTCCACATGCATCACACTGCACTACGAATGGCTTAGACAGATCTAGCAAAATAAATACTAGATCTGTAGTCATTTTCCCCTTCGAACATCTAAATGTTGATTTCTCTTTGTCAGTCAATTGCCATTTGACATCCTTCTTTTCAAGCGCATGTAAAGGAGAAGCAATCTTTGCAGAGTGTCAAACAAATCTTCTATAGTAAGAGCATCGGCCAAGGAAACTGCGAACATCATGAACGGTTTTCAAGACTGGCAAAGAGACAATTGCTTCTATCTTTGCAGGATCCATCTTCACACCATCTTTAGAAACTATGTCTCCAAGGAAGTGAATCTCTTCCAAAAAGAATTCACTCTTCTTGACATTAATGAGCAATCTATTACGCTTAAGCTCATTAAAGACTATAAGTAAGTGTTTTCTATACTCCTCTTCATTCTTTGAAAAGATAATCATATCATCAAAGAATATGCCAACGAAACTTCGATAAGGGCGGAAAATTCTACCCATCATCCTGTTAAACGTAGCAGGAGCATTGGTCAATCCAAATGACATGACTAGAAATTCATAAAGACCAAATGTCGTTCTAAAAGCAGTCTTATGGATATCCTCTGGCCTAATTCCGATCTGATGGTATCTACTTTTCAAATCTATCCTGCTAAACATTCATGCTCCCTATAATCGATCAAGAATGTCATCTATCCTCGGAATCGGAAACCTATTCTTGATCGTGTTCTTGTTCAAGGCTCTATAGTCAATACACATTCGCCAAGAGCCGTCCTTTTTCTGAACTAGCAACACAAGTGAACAAAACGGAGAACTACTGGGTTGAATTAGTCCCTTCTCTAAAAGCTCATTAACCTGTGTCATAATCTCTTTCTGCTGCGCTACACTAACCCTGTATGGTGGCCTATTGGGCGGACTAGTCCCCGGAATAAGATCTATGGTATGATCTTCAAGCCTCTCAGGGGGTAACTCTCCTGGTAACGAATCTGAGAAACAGTCACTGAATTTATCCAAGAAAGCCCTTCTACTTTCATTTAGTACAGACACATTACTTTCAACTTCATTAACTTGCTTTGCAAAACCAAGTACGCAAAAATATGATTTTTCATTTCAGAAGTAATTGCAAAAGCAGAAACAACTGGGACAGACTCTCCTTTAAGCTTCACATCTAACACATAAGTCTTGCTCCTATGTACAAGAGTAATCGTTCTATTGTAAGTATCCAAGATAGCATGCTTCTTGTGGCACCATGGAATACCCAACAGAACATCACAGCCCTCTAAAGGCATAATATGCAACTCCTCTGTGTCCACATAGCTCTGAATGTGCATACGGAGTTTGCCAAGAATGGGGATGATAGGTTCAATATGTCCTGGGCATGCCAAATCAACTTGTCCAATTTGTCCCATTTTCTCAGGACGTATACCCAGCTTAGCTACCAATGACGGTGAGATAAAATTTGCACGAGCTCTAGGATCAAAGAAAATAAGCACTGTGGAATCTCTGATCTTTTCCCAAGCTCTGCATAATTCTGTAGCATCACAGCTGATTGATCTCCCACCATATCACACACTAAGCAAATGCTGGGCTTCTTTTTACTTGGCGCATCTTTATCCTCCGCATCTTTAGAAGATTGTCGTGGGCACTTAGAAGCAATTTGGTCTTTTTGTTCACATATAAAGCATTTCCCAGCCATCATTAAAGCCTTTTTTCCTTCAAATGATTTGCCAAAAAGTGGCATTTTCTGTCCTTTACCCTGTTTAAAAGAAGTCTGAGGTTGCTGCTGAAATCTTTTCTTCCAAAAATACTTCTTTGTAAAGCTGGTCCTTTCTAGAAATTGCTTCTTCTTATTGCCAAGATCCCGCTTAAGCTGAGAATCCTTCTTTTCAGTGCCTTTAAAGCTGACAGCTTTTCCTTTCAACAATGCATTTGCCACACCAACATTTTCAATTAACTATACCATATTTGTAACCCTGGTCTTGGTACAATAATCCCTCATGGCTTCGGGCAAACCGCAACAGTACTTTTCAATTTGTTCTGACAGGGGCACTGTCCTGTAAGAACTCACGTGCAAGCTTCCCAAAATTTCTTATTGTACTCTTCTAAATCCGCATAATTTGCCGCGTCCAATTTATGCCATGCAATCATAACATCTACTTCAAATGTGTTAGTTAACCATGAGGCTGCAAACAACTGTTTAAAATGGACCCAAGTGGCAGGTGCATATCCTTGCATCAACAATATGTTCCACCACTGCAAAGCACTATCTTTCAAAAAAGTTGCAACCTTCTGCACCTTAAAAGTCTCAGTAAAATTCCCTCCACTGTAAGCTGCATCAAACTGTTGTATAAATGTCAAAGCTTTCAACTTGTCTTGCATACCACTGAAGGTTTCAAACTTTATTGCCTGACCACCCTCTTTATAGTCTTTAGGCTTTGCACTTTTTGGTGTCAGGTTGTCACAGACAAGTGGCTGTAAAAAGGGAAGTCCCTTAGGCGCACTATCAGCATTCATTTCACCTGTCTTAGCTGCCATATGCCCATTAGGCTGAAAAAAACCAGTCGCAGCATTTTGTACTCCAGGCATCAAATAAGGACTCTGCAAAGTCGATAACCAGGCTGTAGACCAATATTAGCATAAAGTGGGTTCACTGCCTCAATAGGCATCATTCCTGGTGGCCCTCTAGACATATATCCTTGATAACCAATGGGTAATCTAGCCATTGCTTGAAAAACTGACCCACCACCAAAGTAACCATGATAAGTAGCAAACTAAGGAGGAATAGTATGTTGTGCCACTTATGCATAACTGCCTTGACCATTCACTCCCTTATCATGTGTTTGAGCTTCTTGTTGCACTGGACCTGTCTCCATGTTTAGCGTCTTTTCCACATGCTCACGCACTTTAGAGGTTTGCCTTTTTGAGCACTCAATGATATGATGTGATGACTCAGCCTGAGAATCCTCATTATGTGACTTCAAAAATTTTCATCCGAGGATTCTTTACAAGTTGTTCGAAAGAGCCAACCATCCTAAGGAGTTGTGCCATAAACAAGTCCTCCTGTTCTTGCTCCTCATCCTGTGGTTCAATGTCGGTTCTAGAAGATGCTAACACCTGTGCACCAATGCTCTCTCTTCGGTGTCTATGAGTAGAAGAAGAACTCTCTTCTTCACGAGGGAGTTTTCCTTTGCCTTTATCTATGTTTGTCATCTCTCTAGTCTTGTAATCTCTGTAAAACCTGTGTGTATAGCCTTTTTCACCCAAACTGTCCAAGCTTCAATTCTTACAAAAAAAGAATTCAAATCCCGAGGATGGAACCATGTGACCGGTCTATGACTCACGTAAAGCAGTAGTTCCTTCAGTTAATACCTGGTCTTTTCTCACACACTCACACAAACAGAGACCTCACTCCCTCGCTCAACCCTAGATTAGCCCCAAAGACCAAAGCCCCTCTCAGTATTTCTTTATCAATTAAAAAATGAAAATGTACAAAAATGAAATGTTCCAAAATACATAGTCTATGAACAGTTGGTTTTCATCTTTTCTGAGTAAATACCAACTATATAAGAACAGTTCAGCATGACCAAATCAATATCCCTTTTAGGAAAGCATTTCCTATAACCATAACTCAATGATTCGTATGCAAAATTGCAGTGTGCAGATCTCTGAATTCACTGTTCTTACTGTCCAGCATGTCCAAAACAACATCCCTTTTAGGAAAGCATTTTCTGTGACCAAAACTCAATGATTCATGTGCAGAATTGCAGTCTGCAAATCTCTGAATTCTCTGAATTCACTATTCTTACTGTCCAGCATGTCCAAAACAACATACCTTTTACGAAAGCATTTTCTGTGACCAAAACTCAATGTTTCATGTGTAGAATTGCAGTTTGCAAATCTCTGAATTTACTGTTCTTACTGCCCAACATGTCCAGAACAACATCCCTTTTAAGAAAGCATCATTCCAGCATTAAAACAGTCCCATAAACAGCACTAAATCAGAGCCGAAAACCCCTTCGATGGAATCAGCCCATCATGCAAAGCATTTCCTCTGAGAATAGAGAGATAGTTGACCAGACAAAGCAAGCTCTACCTCTGTACATGAGTCAAAGTCGAAGAAATACTCTCCATGGCTGATATTCTTGCAACCATCTACCCTCAACTCCTCAAAACTTCATTCTCAGATTTGCCCCTTATACCTATTACGTTTTTTTTAAATGCTCTCTCTCTCTCTTTTGGGAATTTGTGCCACATGGCATACGTGTAACAATTTTCCCATTTAAACATTCCGGTCTAAAATTCTCCATATTCGTGCAAAATTTGACCTCGACACAGACCAAAGAATTAATCCTCGTGCAAAAACGAAGATAATGACACGAACAGATTCTCGGGTCCAAAAATAGTAACTCCCTAAATTTTAGGGATGGTGACCCTTGCATTTCTCAAGTTGTTTTGAGCAACTTTTATCATTGCAACCACATCAAAAAGTGTAATGTGGCTCAGTTACAGTGACTTTTATTCCATGAGCATTCTCACATGTGCATTTTCTGTCTTGGCCAAGCTCATTGTCTTGCACCATCTCCAATGGCTAAGCACACAGTACCAAACCACTAGCATTCTATTCTTCAGTGCCCATTCAATTTGGAACTGGTCTTAAGGCTCAGACAAACCATTAGTCCAATTTGTCCCAATGGCTGTCTCTTCTGGCCATGCAAAGATCCCGACTTAATCGAAGAGAACTCTAGGGGTAAAAAGCAACAGCAACTAAAGAAAATAAAAATAAAATATTCATATAAGTAAACAAGAAAAGCAACTGCAAAAAGTATCACCACCTGGTGACAAAATGTCATGACGTTTCCCATTGACTCATTGTTAGGGCTCACAGCCAAGAGAATGGGTACATATATTGCTAACATTCCCTCATAGATCCTAGATGGGGCACTAAACATGACAGATCTGGAGCAAAAGTTGGAGATACCATCTTTAAAGAGATCCACCAAGGTATTCAAATTATAAGCACAGATATCAAGAGCTATGAACACAGGTGGTGATTGTCACCATGACCTGACACCCTCTCTCCCACACCATGGCATATACCCCCTTCCCCACCCCCCCCAACCATGGCACAATGCCCACCCAAAAAAAAAAAAAAAAAACAGGGGAAGTAAAATCTCCCCACCCAGCCACAGCAATAGCACATCTTCCTCCAGCCCAGTAAACCCCAATCCACTCCTACCTCTACTCCAATGGCACAATATCCCCCCTCCCAAAATACATTCATGGCATGCACCATGCATGGATCCCCCCTCCCCAAATTAAAAAAAAACATAACACAAGGTCCCCTCCCCCATCCTGCACCACGATAGAATGTCCTCACCCCACTCCAACCACATCAACACATCTGCCAACCTGAAAAACCCCCCTCCACCCAACCACCGCATGTCACTTCCGCAACCTAAAGAACCTTGATCCACTCCCCCCTTCACCCATACGCATGCACATCAACCATAACATGTTACTCTAACCACAATGTGGCATCCCTTCTCACCAACAACGGCAATGCATCTCCAACCATAAAACCCCCTCAATGATCCACCCCCAACCACGAGACAACACCCTCCCCCACACCGTGGGATGGCATACCCCCCTTCCCACCTTGGAGCACACAAAACCCTAAAGAGAGATGTGGCACAATGATAGAGACCAAAAACATAAACTTTGTTCATGAGCTGCCCTCTTATATAAGCACAATACATCAAGTGAGAGTCAAGGTCTCCTTACATGTAAGGTAGCAAATCAACTACCTCACATTCCACCTACTAATACTCTATTTTCCACCAATTTAGATCTCTTTCTCATGCTCTTGTCCATGCCTAATATCTTCTACATCTACCAATGCCCCCCACTAGCCAAGCTAAGGTTTCACTGTCACTATGTTCCATAATTTACCTTACATTCACATGTGCACAAGTTAATCGTTCCCAAGAAATAAGTTAAATATTCGTGTCCATGTGGCAGATGTGCACTTGAAAATGCAATTATCTGAGGTCTCCAAAAGCTAAATGCAGAAGCAATGCCACTAGAAAAAGTGGAATCCGAAACCCTGTGGTCAAGGGATGTCCATTAGGCCAAAATGCAGCGGTACGGAGCTGCAAAACAAGCCAAAAGTGCAGCAAGTAATGCAATGCCCCACTAGGATCCACCCTACACACTGCACATTACAAGCCATATAAGCACATATGCAAGCATACAAAAACGGATATCATGCTTACATCTTAGCCATAGACCCAATACAAAAGTTAACCCTAAAGTGCCCTAAGTGTGCTCATACTACAAGACCCTCTAGCTATCCTAACTGTTTCAGATGCATTCGCACCTAGTGACCCTTAGTGGACAATGTTATGGCTGCCCGGGCATCCATGATGTCCAAGGAGGATGTAAAAAATAATAACATCACGAGTAGTGGCAACAAGATGATTGTAAAATGCAGTTGCTAGGGAGTCACCAAGTTGATGAGTCAATGACAAACTCAAGGAGAGGTGAACAATGTCATTATATGCAACAAACAGCAGTACACAATAGGTTTTGGTGCTGTTGATGGACTGGCAATGGTACTCCAAGCAGGTGATGGATCAAAATGCTGCAAAACAAGTTGGCAACATTTGCTCTCTTATGTCCATCATGATGTATCGCAATGATATCATGTCTAAGGTTGACCCCATGGCTCTAGTACATGTCAAAATGGAACAGAAGAAGGGAACATGAGAACATAAAACTTTGAAGTGCAAAGATGAAGGTGATAGACTCAAAATGATGATGAAACAAGGCTGGCTGCTGATACAAGGGATGCCCCTACATGTACTATTGTGTGTACCCATTGTGAGGGTGCTGATGAGAGAGGGGAATAGACCTAGCACATTGTGTCTAGGCACAAAGGTAAGGGGGGAGGAAGCAATAGGATCTATATATAGAACACCCTAACTACAAACAAAAGTATCCAACTGAACTAAAAGTGCACGGCCACAACACAACTATCCACAATGGACTGAAGTGACCAAACTGACCTCAAACAGACAAAAAATGTCAGGGCACCACAATGTCCCCCATTGAGTGATAGGGCTCACAACCAAGAGATGACGTAGAACGTGTATTATTTTAAAAATGCAGCTGAGAATAGGAGTTGTTTGCATTAGCAACAAGCCTACAAAAATCAAAACTATAAAGACTAGTAGAGCAAGATTTGATATGCATCAAGATTCCCACTTATTGTATAATAGACATATGAGATATCCCTTGGGATAGCAATTAACACTTGTACAAATATCTAATGGGTTTTGAATAAAATAGGGGTGAATGTGTTTATTTGAATCTGTTCACTTCATGTCAATGGCTTATATTCAATTGTTCTTGCCGTGGATAATATGGACTACAATAGGCATAGATGCCTTTACGTCAAAGGCAGTGGAATTTATCTGAAGTACAAAAAGTGGCTAAAAAGGACTAATAAGATTTTGCTCACCTAATAGGCAAGGAAGACCAAATGTTTTAAGCATACACTACCATTTACTATCCATATTACTTCGTGTGTTTATCTTGGACAAAGTCATGCACAAAGAGTCGGCTGCCAAGTGTGTTCAAACAAAGGCTTTGACATTGATCAATTGTTTTGCCATATAGTCAATAAATATATATAATCCATGTGTGCATGTGTATATCCTTTGCATGATCTTGTGGGAATAAGAAATACTTCTCACTCTCAAGTTGATTGTGACTAGACTTATTTTAAATCCTAAGGCGCTTGGGTTGAGCAAAAATACACTTTTTCGGGAGAGGCAGGGGGGATGCCCAACGTTAATACTCAACTTATTTTCATTCTTTTATGTATCCATGGCCATAATTTTCTAAATAATTGTCATACTAAGCTCTAAATATTCATCCTTTCCATTTTCTTAAAATGTTTAAGTATCAAAAATAAGCAAATATTTTAATTGTTAATCATAGTATGTTCTTCATCTTGAAGTGAAAGAAAAGGTTCAAAAATAAAAGTGCTATAATGAATTTACAGCACTGTTGTCCTATAAAATAGCAATGACAGAAAAGAAAAATTGAGATATTTAATTGTGAAGAAGTGAAGGATGGTAGTTGTTCAATGGCTTATATTCAATTATTCACAATCAACTTTGGAACTGCATTTTTTTGGGTCAGTCTGCCTGCAACAAGACCGAATGGACAGACTTGTCATTCTCCTTGTCCACAATCTCCTCACCTCATAGACATAGCTGTCCTATGTTACGGACATATCCATTCTTGACACTCTTCTTGCACCTTGCAAGCATGGTTCCCCTTTCGCACTTTGGGAGACTCTTTTGACTTTTTGGATGCTTTCATAAGGCTAGATGCATTCATGCAATTCCATACTTGGAGAAGATTAAAGGCTATTTGGACTATCTATAAATTTCCTAATCATGCTTGCTTAGAGGATCCATCTTTTGATATCTACCCTTTGATCAGGACATCTTTACAGTACTTGAAGTATGACTATCTTGTCTCACATTCCATTGATTGTGAGGAATATGATTTTTTCTGAAATGCTTTTTGATTAGCCTCGGTCAAGGATAATTAGCTCTGAACATGAATTTCAATAGAACAGGTTCTCAAGAGATGTGTACGCATACATGCATGCAGGTGCATCTCTTGGATACATGCAAAAGTGTGAACATGTGCATGTGTGCAGATGTAGGTCATGCACATGTGCATTTGTGTGTTTGTGAAAAGGTTGGACAGGTAGAAAGAACTATGGGTGAATTAAAACCAGCTACAAAATGCAGCTGCTTTGAGCCAGCAAAACCCTTATGTGCAAAAATATATATAGGGCTTGACAATGTAAAGCGAGCTCCCTAGATAGAGGACAACTGAATGATTTTAAGAAAAGATTGCAATCATTGGACTAAGCATTCTAAAAAGATTGCAATCATTGGACTAAGCATGCTGGGTAAGCAAAGATTCCAAATGAGAATATGTGCATCCATGTCTGTGTTTTCATGTGTAAACACAGGCATGGGTGTGTGGGTGCATGTGACAGAAAAAACAGAAACTTACTCAAGCTTGGTAAAAGTACGAACACAAAGCATCTCAGAAAGATCCCAGAGGCTCACAAGAGCATCTGCACTCCCCACTGCAAAGTACCTATTATCATGTCAATCCACGTTCACATTCAGAAGAAAGTAGAACTGCTGAGAAACAATCATCAGAAGATTTGTGAAACCCCAAGCTTCAAGGACCAGTTTACCTCCCAGTCGGATCAATTGCAATACAATAACAACCTGCTGTGTGAGCATCAAGTGTGTGTAATGTAGAAAGAGATGGGTAGGACAAGATATCCACCGTTCCTGCATTATCAAGGTATGTCTCGCAGATTTAATGGTGACTTCTAGCTTACAAGCCAACCATGAGATCTCCACTAGAGATTTTACCATTCCCAGTTGTGAGGAAGAACAGTTCTCCAGTGGTATTCCACGCTATTTCATTCACCTGCAAAATGTCAACATGCACAAAAACAAAAAGTAGTGCAAATGAGACAGATAGAAGCCCTTGTGAAAATTGCATGCCATAGACTCCCTTCCATGTCAATCCTACAGGTATAGATGAAAGACCCAAGAACACATAAAGAGCATGTACAATTTTCACCACATGACATCCCATAACTTTGATTTCACATGCCATTTGCCATTCAACAGCATCATTCACTATTAATAAGGTATTCAAAACGGCTGTCAAGTTGCGCACAGTTATTCTCATAGTCGACCATGGAACAAGTAATGTAATTTGATTGTTGTGGTTTTATGTTTCCTCCACTCTCTCATTTTCCCCTGCTCCCTTTTAGGTTATTGTTTGCCATCACAAGTGCTAAATTTGACTAAGTCAATACAGCACAAAAAAACAAGTTTTGAACAACCCAACCAAAAAAAGAAAAAAGGAGTAGCTACTTCGTTCCAAACCACCCACATATCACTAATAAAAGGCAATGAAGCTCCCTTCTTATTCTTAAGAAAGAAAAGTAATTCCTAGATTATTTGCATATTGAGCACCTTTAGGTGAAGTGCTCAATAACTCAGTACTTGTCAAGCACTCACTTCCCAGGTGAAATATATTTTTTAGATTACACCTTCAGGTACTCCATAACTCAGTATTTATCAAACACTCACTTCCCAAATAAAATGTTTTTGCACAGAGTATCAGCAACACTCAAATACTAAAAAATACCTCATAAGGAAACTTGCGCTTGTTGATTGGCTTGAACTTACGAACATCTATAATAGTCAGTTCATCATCCTTGTAACAATCATCACAGATAAATGATCAGCCGAAGGGGCACTATTTAAATGCATTAACCCTCACATATCAAAGACAACAGCCTCATCAATTTTTGTATCCTCAAAAAGATGAGAATAAACCCTATTTGCAGAAAAACTATCACTTTACTACACTGTAACACAAATTCAACACAAAGGAGAAGCTTACACACTTTGTGCTAAACTTGAGACAGACAAGATCCCATTGCAACTTACCTAAAGAGATAAAAGACCTCCTACATCAAACTACCTCACCCTTCATCATTGTTTCCTCGTACAAGTCTTAAGAGGATTACCACAACTAATCACTTAACCCATTCAGTAGCTCGAGATAGCCAAAGTTGGCATCCCAAGCAAAAGGAACATTGTGGACGTATGGAAGTCCAAAGGTATTTGGGAGCAGAACACACATTTGAGTTGTGCCTAGTTGTATATTCTTCCCCCAGTTGAAAGTTCTCTATCCTTTATAAGGCACTATTTCTAACTTTATATTTTCATATATTATCATAAATGCATATCCTTAGACCACTCAGGTTTGAGATCTTCCTATGGTATAAGCTGCAATATTACAAGAAAAGCACAACGACCCATCGCACTTCAAAATAGGCTAGCCTACCCAGATATCATGTCCAGAATAAGGAGGCCAAGCTACCAAAAATATTGTTTCACAAGATTGAGCTTTCCTCATGAATAAACAATAACACCCCATGGATAAACCAAATATGTCCAGTGAAATGGGTGCTTTTGCCTGTAGCCTGATGCAATTTTAAAGCATGCCATCATTCATTAAGCTCGTGTCCTCCCAATGACATCAATTTGCATCTCAGAAAGGCTGGATACTTTAAGACAAAAAAGTACATTGCATTGCCTAAAAGCTTCAATCAAAAGCAATTGGACCCAGATTATTTCTTAATGACGATTATCACTGAGGAGCTTTTAATAGAATTTTCCTTTCCTACAAACAAAGTTCCAGATCATCTGATTCTGTATTTTTACTAAGGCATCGTGATATCACATGAACTGTTTAAAACTTGGCTGATTATGAAGTTGCTTACTCTGTTTCCAACAGCAATATGTGACCCATCAGGCTTGAAAGTGATATTTATGTTCTCGCCACTCAACTCCACTTGTTGGGAGCACTTACCAGCTGTCCAAAAAATGCAACACCACATCAGTGATAAAATCAAAACTCTAGTTATCCCATACACCACATTGCTTTGTAGATCCAGTCTGATTTTGATTTTGAGGCTGACTTAGCATGCACCACATTTGCAAAGTCAAGTTCTGATTTTGAGGCTGACTTAGCATACAAGCAGTACTAAATAGCTCCAATTGAACATATAGACAATAGGAAGTGATCAGGCGTGCAAAAACTTATCTGCAAAAGTTTTCCTAAACTTAATGAACCTGATTTTTGTCATGGCTGCGTGCATTTTAGAGCAATTCCAAGTGCAACATTGACTAAAAAAGCATGTCTTGTAAGAAAAAAGAGAGTACACTGCAAACTGAGAATCTTCTTTTTATAGAAAGAACCTAGGCATCATCCAGTGAAATCCAAAGCTTAAATTTTTCAAACAATTGACACTAGTTTGGGCTGATTTTGATGCTGATTTAGCATACAAACAGTACTAAATGATCCAGGCAGGCAGAAACCCATCTAAAATTTTAAGTTTTGTTTAAACTAGGTGGCCCAATCTTTGGCATGGATGTGTGCATTTTAGAGTAATTCCAAGTGGAACATTGACTAAAAAGCATGTCTTGAAAGAAAAAGAGAGTACACTGCAAACTGAGAATCTTCCTTATAGGAAAAAACAAAGGCATCATCCAGTGAAATCCAATGCTTAAAATTTCCAAATAAGCACCATATTCTTCTTATTTATGGAAAGCGACAAATGATAAATGAATATGAAGGCCAAATGCACAGCACTTGAGTAGCCTGTAAAGGTTTCATGCCATTACCATCAACAGGAACAGGTTTGAAGTGATTAAAGAGTGCAACTAGTCTGCTCTTGAGTTTTCAACTATTAATGACCCCACAATTACACTGCTACTGATTGCACACATTTTCATGCACTGCCATGAAGATCAGATCAAGATCGAGAAAAGTACCAATCTAGAAAATTTGAACATATGACTCCTGCTCTAACCACTAGCAAAAAAGAATGCATGCACTCAAGACAGACTACAAATAAACATGTTATAAGGGTAAATATATGGACATGACATTACTCAAGACCAGACTATAACTAAACATGCTATTAAGAAAAGAGGACTTTCTTACTCACTACGAGCATCCCAAAGACGCACAGTTCTATCTCCTGAAGCTGTTGCTAGTAAATCTGCATGCTTAGGATCCCAACAAAGTTGATCAACACTATCTGCATGTCCCTTCAACTCTAGATCTTTTGCTTTGCTCTGCAGCAGTCAAAGAAAACATAATCAAAGAGACTCCCTTCCATCCTCCTCTATGCCCAAAAAACCAAAACAAAAGAAAACAAAGAGATCTATCCCTTCCTCTTCTATCATCCTTAGTGGCAGCATTTCAAGTATCTTGGCACAATGAGCCTCTACTTCTTTAGCATACCCCAAGGTTCCAACATCTTGCACTTCAGCATCTCTCCTCCTCCTCCTTTACCCTTAATCCATCCTCCCCACTCCTTTCTCAAGCCCTTTCCCACCCCTCCTACCCAAGCCTCTCTCCTTCTACCTCTAGCTCCCTCTTTTCCTTCATCCTTCCTTTGCAACCTTGTTTTCGCCCACACTACACCCAAAAAGCCTGTAAATGTTAGCAAATTAGTCAGTCCATGTGCAGTCTATATATGTTTGAGTGGGATGTGCATTTCTTTTTGCATGAGGTGTCAAAATAGTGTGGCGGGATGGTATGCACAAAGAGTAGGGTTTGTGGGGAGAAACACTGTGTACGGCAAACACTGAGAAAAGAAAAAACTAAGAGAAAACAAAGAAGAAGATAAAGATGAATGATGGATCACCGAATCATGCTGAATCAAGCTGATACAATGGAGCTGAAGCTTGAAGATGACTGCATTATCCTAGCTGATCAAGTGGCAGCACCTGTAGGGAATCTGCACAGTTGAGTGAGCGAAGTGCAGTCCTTCGCGCAGAAGGGTATAATAGAAGGTAATGCCGAATGAAGAAGGAAGGGACAGCCAATTGCAGAGGGAGAGAAACATGTCAGAATGAAGCAATGCCAAAGCGAAAGACCGAGACAAAGAGTGAACAGAGAGAGAAAGAGACAGTGAAACGCAGAAAATCTGCAGTGAAGAATGTTGTATAAGGATGCAAAATTATATAGGGGTGCAGAAAGAATATCTGCGTATGTCTCCACCTTGAAGATCTCGGTCTCTGTCAGCCCCAAGGGCAATCTCCACGGTCTGCAGCCTGAAATCTGTGAGAAACAACTGAGGCTGCTGAATAAAAAGCCTATTTATAGGCTGAAAATGATGGCCAGAATATGCAGGTCGGCTGCAATTCATGCAACCGACTGGACAGCAGCTGTCTGACTGAGCAGTCCGCCACGTGGCACACATCCTGCCTCTGTCGCATGCTGCACAACTGCTCCTGCTCACCCTGCCAGTCCAGGAAATGTCCAGCTCTAACACCCCCGCTCAAATCCTGGACACGGAAGAAGACTACGGGATCTGGAGTGCTATCGAAGTAAAGCCTTGGGAAGCGCCTTGGTAAACAACAAGTCAGCAAGATTGTCTTCCATCTTGTAGTATTCCACATCGATGGTCACATCCAAAAGCTTCTCCTTGATGAAGTGGTACTAGATCTCTATGTGCTTCATTCAGGCATGGAATACGGGATTCTGTGCCAAGGCAATGCAACTCTTATTGTCGTACTACAAAATAGTAGGACAAGTCTCGAGGCAGCCAAGCTCCTCCAACAATCGCCGAAACCACACAATCTCACATGTGGTAGAAGACGCGGCCCGATACTCCGCCTCAGTCGAAGATAAAGCTATTATGGACTGCTTCTTGCTACTCCAAGAGATAGCACCAACACCCAAGGTAAAACAATAATCCGTAGTAGACCACCTTTGGTCCACATCGCCAACCCAATCCAAATCACTCCAACCTGCGAGAACAAGATCGGAAGCACCTGTACCTGTGGATAGAAAATCTTGAGGTAAGAGGTCCCCCTCAAAAACTGTAGTATCCTCTAAGCAACCTGCCAATCCGCCTGCTGAGGTGCACTCATGAACCCAACCAAGAGACCTATAGCAAAACATAGATCAACCCCTGTGTTGAGGAGCCAAATCAATGATCCAATCAGCTAACGATAGCGGGTAGCATCCCCCAAAGAAGAATTTGAGTGTGAAGTGGCCTTCCAGTTCGGATCCATAGGAGTAGGAATGGACCGACAATCCTACATCTCAAAAGTCACCAAGAGCTTCTACACATATCTTTGCTGAGAGATAAAAATCCCCCTTTGAGTCTAATAAATCTCGTGGCCCAAAAAGAAATGGAGAAGTCCTAAATCCATCATCTTGAACTTCTAATGTAAGGCTGCCTTCATCTCTTCAACCTTCTCGGTATGGTCACTTGTAACAATCAAGTCATCAACATACAAAACAAACAACACACGACCGCCCAAAAAGAAATGGAGAAGTCCTAAATCCGTCATCTCAAACTTCTGATGTAAGGCTGCCTTCGTCTCTTCAACCTTCTCGGCATGGTCACCTGTAACAATCAAGTCATCAACATACAAAACAAACAACACACGACCACCCTCGAAAGTGTGCACATAAAGCTTCGGATCGGCCCTAAAGCACCGATATCCCAACTTTGCCTGGAGAAACCAATCAATCTTCTCATTCCAAGCACGCGGAGCTTGCTTTAAGCCATACAAGGTCTTATTCAACCTATAAACTTTCCCATCTGAGGAACCAAGGCTAGGAGGCTGCTCTACATAGATCTCCTCATTCAAATCACCATTCAAGAAGACCGACTTCACATCCAACTGAAAGACGGGCCATCTCCTATGACCAACCAATGCAAGAACAGCACGGATAGTCGCTATACGAGCAATGAGAACAAAAGTATCATGGAAATCAACACTTGGGCACTGAGTAAAACCTTTTGTAACAAGGCGAGCCTTGTGCTTGTCCAAAGAGCCATCACTATGGTACTTGGTCTTGAAGACCTATTTGACACCAATCACCTTCTTATGAGAGGAACAAGGCACAAGGTACCAAGTGCCATTCCGCTCAATAGCCTCCAACTCTGCTTCCATCGCTTTCTGCCAATGATCAGCAGACTATAAAGCCTCCTTCACGAAGGTAGGCTCTCTATCCTGCATAACATGGGACATCAAACAGTAGTTAGAGCAAACAAGCTCCATAGAATGTGCCTGGTGCCTCCATAACCTCCGCAGTCCATCCTGCGGTTGCCACTCCTCAGGGATCCCCTCAATCCCTAATTCTCGAAGCGTGTCATGGGCCCAACGAGAAGGAGGTCGGATCTCACCTCGGCGCTCTCCATCCGCAAGAGTTTGTGGAAGGTCCACCAACAACAAAGGACCAATCGATGAATTCGATGGCTGGAAACTAGGCTCCTCATCCAAAGAAGAGTCCTTAAGAGACAGACTCCAAAGGAACAATCGTTGGGGCCAGCTATCACCGAGATCTCCAAGAACAAGGTGCTCCTCACCTCCCTCTGGAGCTGGAACCTCCATGAACCGAACATCACAGCTCGTGTAGACATCGCGCTTAACAAGTTCATATAATCGGTAGCCTTGAGATTGCGAGCTATAGTTCATAAACACCTATCTTCTGGAAGCCACTACAAGTTTGTCACGATGTGTCTTCGAAATGTGAACATAAGCAGCACACCCAAAAACCTTGAAATAAGAAACATCTGGCTTGGGCCCAAAGTACGCCTCATAAGGAGTCATACCAACAACAGCGGAAGTAGGGGAATGATTAAGAATGTGAATTGCAGTAGCCACAACCTCAGCCCATACACACTAAGGTGTCTAACGATGCTCCATCATGATACAAGCCATCTCGATCACACTGCGATTCTTCCACTCCAAGATGCCATTCTCCTAAGGGGTGTTTGTATTGGCAAATTCCTAATGAATACCATGATCTACACAAAAACGAGCAAACTCATTAGAAACAAATTCTCCACCCTTATCTGATCACAAGGTCTTCAACTTCCGGCCCGATCGGTTCTCCTCAAAAAGCAACTAATCCTTAAAGTTGAAGAAATCCTTCAACTTCAGCTTCAAGAAATAGGCCCATGTCATCCTGCTGCAATTGTCTACAATGAGCATGAAATACAAGCTCCCTTGAAGGAATTCCGTCCTCATCGCTCCACAAAGATCGGTAGAAACAAGCTCTAATGGTGTTGAAGACCACCTCGAAGCCTTGCTGGGAACAACATCATGAGTCTGCTTCCAACGGATGCAGGATACACAAGGCTGCTAGCTCACCACAATATCCGGCAAACCTCGAACAAACCAGTCCTTAGACGCCTTTCAAAGGTAATCATAATTGAGGTGGCCAAACCAAGCATGCCAAAGCTTGAACTGAGTTTGAGAGATAAGAAGAAGATAAGTCAAGGCAGAAGAAGACCACAACTTATAGACTCCATCCTCCTCATAACCTGAAGAAAGAACCTGTCTCGATCCTCAATCAAGAATCCGAAAAGAATCCACATCAAATTTGACCAAAAGGCCGAGGACACAAATCTTGTGCACCGAGAGAAGATGATATCCCAAAGCCAGCATATAAAGTACCTCGGATGCATGGGCACCACCACGCCCATCTAGAATAAAATGCATGTTGCCTTGTCCCTGAATAGGAATAGACAAACTATCACCGATGAGAATCTAACCATGAGAAGGCCGCAAATGAGTAACACCTATGGAAGAAAGAGTCATGTGCCAAGGCACCACTGTCAACAATCCACTCTTGAGTGAATCGGGCTGTCGACGCGGTATCAGAAGCCATCAAGGTCAAATCCTCAACAACCTCCAAATGGAGAAAAGCAGCTAATGAGGGAGCAGCCACTGCTCCAGAATCCTTTGAAGATTTCTCATTCTTCTCCTTCTCCTTCTCCTTCTTCTCCTTGTCAAGGCAATCCTTCTTCCAGTGACGTGTTTTGCCACAAATGTGACAAGTAGATTCCTTGTCTTTGTCCTTCTTAGATTTGTCCTCCTCCTTTGGATCCTTCCCCTTCTTCTGAGAGGATTGACCAACCAAAGCCTCAGATTTTGAAGCATTGGTTCCTTTCAATTGCTTCTCTTAGTCCAAGACCGTAGGAACCAACTCTTCCCATCCAAGAGTCTCAAACTGCCTTGAAACAATCAAGGCAAAATAAAAACCACTGAAGTGAGACGGTAACTATGAAAGGAGAGTTATCACCATGTCTTTAGAAGTGATCACCTTTCCTGCGTTTTGAACTTGCATCTGAAGCTTCCTTAGCTTGTTGATATGCTCACCTTCCCTGCGTTTTGAACTTGCATCTAAAGCTTCCTTAGCTTGTTGATATGCTCCCGCATGGATGATGACTTGTTAACACTCGTGATCCGCATTTGCACTTCCAAAGAGACTTGCTTCATGGCGGTCATCCCATTATACATTCGATCCAACTCTAGCCATATCTCCCTAGCCGCTGTCAAATGCTCTATATGAGAGATAACAGTTGTAGTACATGAGAGAAATAAAAATAAGCAAATATGAGCATTGAATTTATCCCAATGTGCCTGAGCCTTTGCCAACTCCACCTTCTCACTGGAAGAGAATCGGGAGTCGTCACACGAAGAAGGACGATTAATAGCCTCTGTAACAAGCTCTGCCAAATCATAGGACTCCAATATGGCAAGCATCATGACCCACCAAATGTAGCAATTCTCACCATCGAGCTTTCTGAAGGAAGAGCCGGTAGGACGGACATCTTCAAGTCCATGATTGCCTAAAACTCTATCTCAGCCTCAAAAGACATCTTCACCTACAATGCCTGCACAAAACACAAAGAGCAACCCCCTCTGACTGTGAAATACAACCTGCTAGGGCTATGGTTTGCTCGTTCTGCTCCTTCACCCACCGAAGGTGATGAAAATATAAAATCTGCACTTGAAGGCCCAAAACACAGCCTTCTTTCTTCTCTAACAGCAAAAAAACAACAGCAACTTCAACAAATCTTCTCTTTTCTTGCACATCCACACTCGCCCTAGCCTTGTTATGATGCGCAGCCCACTAAGAATCTCTTTTATTCTAAGTTCTCTTTTCAATGTTCTTCTTTCCTTTGCAATGTTTCTTTGTTCTCTTCTTTCTTGTATTACAACAATTTTCTATGCTCCCATGGTTGAATAAAATTCTAATATGGTATGAGGTGTTAGGTCGAGGTCTTGCTTTTACCCAGTATCAATCGAACGTCCCTCTCTGGAACCTATGCACATTTATACCTATATAGATGAGGCTCACCAACCCCACCTCACCACCCTCTCACACTCCCTCTAGCACAAGAGAATCATGAGGGATGACCACATCACATGTACTAGAAAGTAGCAGAGAAAGAGGCTATCAAGTTTCTCGATCGAAAGACAAGGATCTCTTCAATGCCTTGCCTTCGCTATGGCCGAAGAATCTAAGTTAGAGTCTGAGGAGAAGGATGACTCAACGGAGAAGTCCACATCTTGCTTCTTCTTCTTCTTCTTTTCCCTGAAAGCCACTAACTATTTATAGTCCTTCTACAAGTATCCATTCTTACCACAATGATAACACTAGGCCTTCAACTTCTTCTTCCCATCACCTCTCGTAGAAGCTACAAAAGCCTCACTTGATCCTCCATAATGAGATGGAAGCCTGTCCTAGAGATGCAATGATGCCTCATGCTCAAGCAGCATCAAGGATATATATGTGAAGCTCACAAGTGTAGATGATGTCCGTATCCTCAAAGCATTTGCCACCCCATCAAACTCCGAGAGCAACTTGCGAGGTACTATTCCCACGAGATGTGTATTGGGAAGGCTAAATTGCATGTGGCAAAGCTGATCATGTACCTGTGTAACACAAAGCAAAAATGGCTAAATAGTATTCTTAGGCTCAAACTTTATCTATTGGAGTTGTCCATAAAGTCTCACTACACGCATGGTGGAAGGTGTTTCGTACAACATATGAAGCTTCGACTATACTTTGTGAGATGTCCTGCAACATGTGACTGCCAGTAGAACTTCTTTAGAAATACATCAAAGAATAGCAAAACGGATGCACATCATCCGTATCCCATGTAAGCATAGCTTCCTCATGGTTGTTCTCATCAAAATCTTCAATAAGTGAAAAAGAATATTGAAATGACTACGTGGAATAGCTCCACAAACAATGTACCATAACCGCTTCTACACAAACCATGCTTTCATGACAGCACTCCATGTTATATAGCCAAGTCCATGTAACTTATCCTCAATAGAAGTGCACAGAGGAGCCATCTGGAGAGAAAAGAAAGAGAAGATAGAGAATAGAAGGTATACAAAGAGAGAATACATTCAAACTAACAACAAAAACTTCACAAAATGACAGTTCATGTGCAATGTAACCAAAAATTTGATCAAAAAAAAAGGATGATTGCTACAAAATGATGAAAACTCAGTCAAAAACTACTAAAAACACTAAAAACGGCATGTACAAACAATCACCCAGCCAAATTAGTATCAAAAAACCAAAAACGCAAGCTATTTGAGCAATTAATACATCATATTAATGATTGCAGGGCTGACCGCTCTCATAGTATGAAAATGTAGAGTGCTAAGCACAAAACACAAGCTACAGTGAATGAAAGACAAGCTGGAATCAAGCAGCAACAAGTTGCCTAATCAAAAGAGGTAAATTGGACCTATAATCAACAAAAAAAAACAACAATGAGAACCTAGACCTTGCAATTTGATACCATGTCAGAAGTGGATACAAAAATGCAAGCATATACATATGCTGAAATAAACTACAAAACATAAGACAAAAGAGAATGGAAGAAGACAACTCAGAATACTCAGGAAATGAAATCCATATACCAAGACATGGGACAGTACAAAACCAATGTGAGTCACTAGCTGGGAAGACACTTGCATCAGCTCCCCTCCACAAGAACTTATCAAATGATGAATGAATGAGGAGGAGGAGAGATTGACAATACATAGGCCAAATACAAGCCATAAATATGGGCTAGTCAACCATAAAATACATAAGAAAAGGCTAAATAAAATGCCTAAAATATCAAGGTGCCCAGCCTCCTAGATCACATGCACAAACCCAGCCATGAACTAACATATCTACTAACAATTAGCATTGATGGTTTAAAAGGTGGGTGCTTTTCCCACTATATACATTCAGCTCCTCTTCCTTCGATATTAGCATCAATGGTTTGAAAGGTGGGTGTTTTTCCCACTTTGTACATTCAGGTTTCAGCTTGTCGTCTACATCTTCAACATCCGAAACCATTCCTTTTTGTATCTAGGGACAGGATTTCTTCAGTCTGAATGTTGAAAACTGGTCTGCAAAGGCAAAGGCGTCTCTTCAAAAATGCACATGTTTGGTTATAATTTCGCAGGGGGCCATGGATTAAAATACCAGTTTGAAGTTTTGAAATTTCTCCTCGATTTAGACGGATGCGCATGATTCGACCATAAAAAAACCAGTTTGAATTTTGAAATTTCTCCTCGAGTTAGAAGAGGGATATGTATGATTGGGCCATAGATACCTTTGCACAACTGAGTATTCATCGCTTTGTAAGCCGTCAGCCAAAAACATCGTTTGATACAACCAGAAACAATGCAAGGGGAAGCAAAACTACCATTTTGTGTGCAACTGAAAAACCAAAAGGAGGCAGTGCTTTAGCGTGCTCACATGGCCATGAGGCTCAATATGCCATATCCTCGCAGTTTGATCGACAGAGCCAGAAGCAAGCTTCTTCCCTGTGCAGTTCCATGCCACAGAATGAACCTGCAGAGGGACGACATGGCATCACGGAAAAAAACTTGCGACTATTGAAGATCGAAAAATGAGAACTAGCTAGCTACCTTCTTCTTGTGCCCGACATATTCACGCGTGTGCAGATTCTTGAAGCTCGTCTTGGCCTCTCCTTGATGAAGACGAGAAGGAGAGCTTGGCATTACCGGCGACTGCTCCGCCATGGCTTTTGTCACTACCTAGAAGCAAAGGAGCTTCAAAGCAAGGAGATAGAAATGAAGTGTGACAAGGGCCGCCTTGATATGAGGCCGGTTACACATTTCCCCGGACGGACAGAGAGCTTGGCGTTAAGGGGAATCCGGACTGTTTCATCATGGGTTTTATGTGTACCCACAAGTATAAGAACTTCAAACAAGGTGATGGAGAATAACTAGGTTAACACATACACCTAAGTAAAGGAGTACGAAGTTCTATATGTAATTCTTGCATGTTTGTTATGTAGCAGTTCTATTGATAGTGTTTAGAAATATATCTTATCTTAAAGCGTTTACGTTTGTAGATAAGTTTTAGTGTTGTTTAAATGCATGGAGAATCTCGAAAGGAGAATATGTATACTTATATAGCTTGAGTCCATAATTGTAATTTTGAGCATTCGCATTTTTTTTTGTATGCTAAATGAGGTTTTTTCTCTTTAAAAAATAATACTTTTTATATCTTGCTGGGTGTGTGTATATGTTGCTGTACCCTATCATAGTTGCATTTTTCTTACAGATGGTGGCTTGCTTAAAATTCCTAGCCTTGTCTATGCTATCAACTATTGCTTCTATGTTAACCTCGAAGTTATCCTCAAACAGCTAGAATGTTTCTATGTATTTCTCCATTTTCTTGGCAGGATCTATTTAATGTTATTGGAACCTTTTATCGACGTTCTTTGTCTATCTTACATACTCCTTATCATTTTTCTTACATCTTATGCTATAGATGAAGTACTTGCGTTGGTATCTCTGCATTGGCACTTCTAGACTGGCTCGTGGGTCTTGGTTGCAAACGGCGCCAGATGATATGGAAGTACTTGAGCTGGTGGCAAGACTCCCAATGGTTGAGGCTGCAAGTTTGGTGTTGGCAGAAGTTTCGTTTCTTCTTGGTTTGCTTCTATTTGTATTTCTGCGAAAAAAATTTATATTGTTGGTTTTTTTTTAATTTAAATGTTTGAGAAGAAGTTGTGGTTGAGAACTTGCTTGTTACATAGATTATGTTTCTAAATGGATCACAATTGGAACCATGTTTCTAGATGTAGACTTCTCTACTCAGTAGGTATGTAACATTCTCAATCATTATTGTAGGATTGTCACAATTATGATTGTAATGGTTGTTTTTCATGTAATCTTCTAGTATGTCCTTGCTTTCTTTTTTCATGACTTCTATCAACTGGTTAAGTAAGATGTTAAATCCATAGTGCAGAAGCTCAATTGGGTATATGTTCCGATGCCATTTGTTCTTATGTCCAGTAGTGCTTGGGCCATACTTGTTCGTAGTGGATTTTCAACCGAGTCTTCATACTCAAATTCGAGTCTATTGAGTATGTATTTGAGGAATCTTACATGTTAAGTGCATATGAGTTAGTTGTGTTGTTTCAAGTAAAAATGAAGGTTGTAAACTTTGTAAGAGTTTGTGTACCTATTGTGAGCTTGTCATCTGATGCAAGATGACATTCGTTGTCAAGAATTTGAGTGGATATGGCCATTAGTTTTTGGAAGTCATTGTATGTTGCGAAGCCATTGACGTATGTTGATGGCTTTTGCTTGATGACATTTGCCATTCTCATTTGGTTTGTTGTTACATACCTACGATTTTATGTATTTGTAGGACGATTCTCAATATGGCGCTAGGTATTCCTATGGTTTTGAATGTATAGCTAGAAAATCTTTATGCATAGGTCAATGTGGTTAGGTGAAGTATATATATTATACATCCTAAGTATCATTCAGATTGTGCATACCTCAGCTGGAGTCATCTTTGCCATGATGATTATTGTCTATTTGTAAAGGAGAAAATGAGGAAAGCACATTAGTATGTTAATCTATTAGTTGGATAAGAAAATTAGGGAAACACATTAGTATATTAACAAATAACATTTGAAAGAAGGTTTAGAAGACTGATTTTGCATATGAGATTGTTGTGTGATAGAATGTGTTGTGTTTAATCTCTTTTTTTTTCATAGAGTTGTGTTGTTTTTGTTATCTGAGTCATGGTGTCAAGAAAGGTGTCAGAGTGAAGACAGATGGATCTAGCAGGCCAACTATATGCAATTTTCTTCTTTTGATTATGTGGGAGAGCATTACGTAGACTACTCTGGGCATGAACACGCTTCTAATGTGTAAAAGTGTTTTTTGGTTTGCTATGGCTCCTTGTGATTTGTGACCGATGATCGCGTATGTGAGTGTCAAAGAGAACATGGATTTATAGTATTACTTGCTATTCAGTGCCTTGCGTTGGTGCTTGTTGTGTTGAAGGGCGAGCTGTTGGTTCATTCACTAGACCATGACGACCTAGATTTGTGATATCATTTTGTCATTTGATGTGTCGATATGGTTGATCTCACATATCACACTGTTTGTTACACCTATGGTGAGGTCAATGTTCTCAGTTATCATTGATGTTGTGCCAACTGCTATCTCGTGGAAGTTTTTATCATGTAGTCAGGTCATAATGCTAGCTCATCATTTGCATTCATCTAAACTTTGATGGTTTGGATTTGTTCAGTTGTGTAGTATTTGTGTAGAATCTGCTTGTTGTAGTTGTGAACATCTTCCTTGTGTGAGCATATGATTGTTGTTTTTTAATCAATAAAATCTAGGATGTCCTTCTTGTTGATCATGCATTAATATAAGCATTCATGTATCTCTCGCTTTGTTAGACAACTATGCCTGATCACTTGTGAAAACTATCGATTTGATGGTTGCAGATAGGCGATAACTATGCAAGTTTGCCAAATAGTATCATGAGCTTCTTGTTGAATGGATTGAGTAACAAGCCTTGGCAGACGCTCACTATCTAATGCACTATTATATCAAACATTGTTCTTGTTAACATTGGCATCTCATCGATGACGATTCCATCAACTTCTCTTATTACAATGTAGCATTCATCTGTCTCTTGTAATTTTATTGGATATTATTGTGCATATACTGGTATCTTGAATTTGTAGTGGATTGTGGTGGATAGGTTGCATTGTCTAGTTGTAGCTACTCATGTGCTTGTTGTAAAAAGTATGCTCTAATTCCTAGTAGTGAGATTGTAACTATAGTACCGTATGAGAAAGCTCTCTTATCCACTACCTGGTGTACCGTTGATGATGTGTAGGCAATATCTCACATTGATGAGATGGTTATATGCAACTTATTGTTATGTTGTTAGTGTATTGTCAACAATAATTGTTTAAAACTCTTTCATGAGCTATAACATCTTTACCCTTATTAATACAATGCTACTTTCACAGTCAAAAGCTACTAGAGGTATTGTGAATGTCAATGGATTGTCTTTGATGAAAGGGATCTTTTGAATGATCATGTTCATCAGTTGGTGGGATCGATCCGAGCCAATCAAGTTTCTTTGTGTGTAGTTTGTGATGAACATTTCAAGGTCTTCCTCATTGGCCATGAGACCACGAAGTTAGCACTCAATGTAGTATGATTGTGTCGAGTTCTTGACACTTATTAGTTCGCTCTCTGACTTAAAGCTTGTTTGTTCTAGGAATGTGTTAAAGACGAAACCTTCAGTTTGGTGACCTGGGTGAAAGTCAATGAATTGTACTGGTCTCGTATGTTGCTTTATGGTATTGCCGTTAGCGTCATGGTGTCATGACGTTGCGCGTCTACCACTGCAAACCTGAGGGCGGAAATTTCTGCCAAAATTTTGGACTCTTAAGTCAGCATTCTTATAGGTTTAATTTCCGTTATGTATGTTTGCATGACGCACGAGCATATGTAGATAGGATAGGTAGGAACTCCTCAATGAATTCATAATTTTTTTGTGGAGTAACGCTTGATTGTTTGCATATCATGAATCGAAAATTTTGTATTTCCTTAAAGCGTGAGTGATTGGGCATGAAGATTGGAACAATATTTAGCAATCCATGGATATCCATTCATATTAGTGGAATTATGCTACAAAATAACACTAGCACTCTTTGAGGAGAAGGAGGAAACTTTAGTTCTGACCATTGTTCCTTTACCTTTATGCATCCATGTATCTTTGCTCTAAGTGATATGATGCAGCAAAACTAAAGGAAGGATCAATACCTAAAGGAGTCGAACTAAACAAGTATTAAAAGTCATGGGAAATACCAAATAGCATTAACATAAGGACTGGCAAATGTAAAGGCACGCTAATATAAAGAAGCTTCTTACAAGATTTATATCTCTCTCTTGGGACTCAAAGGACTTGACGGAAGAGATTAAGGATGCGGATTCGTTGCTTCTCTCTTGGAGCATTCCAGGACTCGTTTAATTAAACAAGTTCAACTTACTTGTACAAATCATCAGCACATAAAACCACTCAGCAACATGCATGAAGATAGAGTAGCTATATCTACTAAGGGTGAGAGGTCACAATACAAAGTTATAAACCAAGTTCCCACAATGCTTGGGACTTGACTGGGCATAAAGTTATGGCAGAATAATGACGTAATCAGTGACATCAATGGTGTGTTTTTTTTTTCGCATCTCAAATAGAAGAGACATATACGAAGCTTTTAGCTTTTCCAAAAGCTTAAAGGAGCCATGTGTTATGGCACTGAGTATATAAGGAGGACAACGTGGCAGATGAAGAGATCGTGGAAGGAGACGCAGAAGACAAGGAGGCCGTGATGCAGCTGAAGAATCGAACGAAGAAGGTGACGGGGGCTTAGATGGTGGACGATGAGGCGAAGACCTACTGAAGATGGCGGATAGTCAATCGCGGACGAAGGTGAGGACTAAGCTGCTACAGAAGACTAGAATCTAAGACCATGACAAAGCTAATGGGACAGCCGACAGAGGTGATGTAGCTTCAACGACAATGAAACTGGTGAACTCTCCTTTTAACGATGGCACAATGGTTAGGAACGAGATGACGAAGGTGTGGCAAAGCCATGATGAAGTCGAAGGGAGGAAACACAAAGCTATTGTGGTTAAGTTATCATTCATCACCAAGCGTGTAGCGAAATTAAAGAGAAGACTTCATTGAGGAGGGAGTTGATGGCAACCTGCAACTTAAGGGGGGAGGAATGCCATTGACTAAGCTATCGGATTGTGAGAACCATCTCATCAGCAGGGAGAAAAAACTACCAGCCTACAAATATGATCTCATATGCCTTAGACTTTAGCTCAAGTAAGCCTCCCTGTTGATGCTCTACGTGAACATACTATATGAATTTTGTGGTCGTAGCGATAGTGAGATCGAATTGCTGAGTTCAGGCTCCGATCCTATCTTTGTGGAGAGGCTAGTTGTTGCAATTCTCTCTTGCCAAGAGCAAAGAGGTGCTTAATTTTTTTAGCGGAGACAGAGCGGTAGTCTTATTAGAGGACGGCCCTGCCACCAGTTGTTTTCTCCCTCGCAATAAGACTAGCTGTACCTTTTGTCACTGAGACGCCTCCGACGATTCTTGCCAGTGTCACCACATAACTGTAATCTTATTGTCAAGCCACCATTGCATAAAAGCCTCTGGCAATTCTTGTTATCACTGCATAGGCAGTTGCATGTCAGGAACTACGTATCGAGGAAGGTCCAGATGTGCAAGAAGCAGATGTACAATCTTTTTCTCTGAAGCTTTTTCCAAAAGGCGGACAACAAGGTTTCACGGCTTCTCCTCATACAACAAATTTCCAGTGACCTTACACTATTGGTTTTGCCGACTTGGTTATGAAATTTATGACGATATTATTGAAATCAAATGTGCCCTGTCTAAAGCTCATACTCCTTACTTTTATCTAAGCCTTGGAAATAAAAATCTTTGAAAGTTCACTTGGTTTCTTATGGGTGATTGATAGTATCACAAGTATCATTTCACTTGTCTTCCTCATGTGACATATGGATGTTGAAAGCGAGCTAGAGTTTCTGTTAGTAGTGCCATACAAAGGGATTGTTTGAAGACTTCTAAGTACAATCTCTCATCACCCTTTGAGATTTCGGTCTACTATTCCTTTGAAGGGTTGTTAAGTGATATGATGAGAGCTAAATATTCCCTTTCGAATTTCATGAATTTTCCTTGAGTTCATTAAACTCCACTATCCTTTGCTTCCATCTCGCAAGCGTCCCTATGGCGAGAGACTTTCACGAAACCCCCCCCCCCTCGGGGGTGCGAATCCCGTGCGACACCTGGTGAACCTAACATGAAACGTCGCTTCTGATTGCCAAGATGGGAGATTCTTCAAATACTCCACCCAATTCATCATCGAGTGCTACTTTCTTTTCGATTGATGAGATGAAGAATTTATTGCAAACTCTATCTTCGGGTATTATGATGAAAAATCAGCAGATGCAGTTATCTATGCAGCAGCAACAACAGCTACATCAACAACAATTGGATCAACAACGAATGCTACATCAAGAACAAGAGCATACACATGGAGCAACCAAAGTGATTGAGGCTATGATAAGTGAACGCAAATTATTTGATGGTCGGAATGTTTCAGCTTATCTTAAAACATTTGAAAGCTAGATGCACTTCTTTGGAATTCCTACCAACTGGAGCAATTATTTCTTACGGCTTGTCACGCCTACTTTGCGAGTTAGAGTGGCTGATTTATTTGTGCAAGATTCAAATTGGAATGTCTTCAAGAAGGTGCTCAAAGATGAATATTTCTTGGAGGATTATGGTAGTGCAACTCAGAAGACGTTCAGAGAGTGGGTCTATCAGCCCAACAAAGGACTTGTTGCTTTCAAGTTATTATGCGAGTTTGAAGAACGTTACAACTAGTTGGATACACTTGAACAAAGAACCCTAAATTCGGAGAAAGTGGAGTTATTCTTGCAAGCAGTTGATCATGCACTTGGGAGAGCTTCTTGAAGACCGTACGCAGCCTATGGAATTGAAGACGGATTGGCAAGATGCTGTTGATGCTCTCCACATTAACGAAGAGGCAAAGATGGAAGGCTCGCCTACAAAATGGTATGCAGACTCCCCTAACGATGTCTACTTCTACCTCCACTTCTCCTACTGCTCCTTCCACTTCTTCCACCCCTCAACCCAAGTCTATGCCTACTTAAAGGCCTATTCCTGCGACAGTTGTCAGGCCATCTGGCAAACCAACTATCGAAGACATGGCGGATAAAGATGGCTAGAAGGGATCAACAACCACTTAACCCAGCTCCAATTTCTGTTCCCTCTTCTTCTACTCCTATGAATTCTTCCAGAAATGATCGTGTCGCCGTTGCATGTGGTGCGATGGTTCAGACCATGAGCGCAAGGACTGTCAAGACTTTGAAGAGGCGAAAAGATTGAAGTTGGTGGTGTGGAAGGAAATGATGATATGTTTCAGAGACTCAGAGTGACCACTCAAAATGAATTTCGGCAAAGGAGGTATGAAGAAATTATTGGAGGAAAGTCTTTACGTTCTTCTTATGTAAAGCAAGAGGCGGCAAGAGAAGCTGCTGTCTATGGTCTTCAATTGGAGTAGTTACCTAAAGATAAGTCTTCTTTATGGTCTTATGCACTGCACATAGAAAAGAAAGGTAAAGCTTCATCCTTTGAACTTTCATTCATAGGAGATGCAATTAGAAAAGGAACTGGATGGAATGATCGTGTAGATGTCTTCTCTATTTATGCTTATATCGCAAAATCTCAAGGATTTGAAGCACTTGTTGAAGAAAAGTGCAAAAGAGATAATGATCAACTTGAAGGATCAAAGAAGGCAACTAGGAGGAGTGAGCCAGTTATGCAACCTATTTATTTATTTTTTAGTTGAAGACTACTAGGTATTCACTTTTGTCGATTTAATTTTATTATTTTCTAACAATTGTGAATGCTTCAGTTGATGTGTAGAGCAAGCGGCGGTGGCGTTGGGAAGCACTGGGCAATACCGTGTATTCAAGTTATTTAGAAGAAATTATTATTTTTGATGGACGCACGTCTTAGGCGTGGCGCCAATATTTATTTTGACACGCTTATTTATTGAAGCGCTTGATATATATTTATTATTTTGTATGTGCATAGGTACACGATTTAAAGGACCGGAGCAGAGTATGGCTGACGTGCAAAAGTTAAAAGTGCAAGAAGACCAAAAGGCCCCAAAGTTAAAGGATTCGAAGCCGAAGAAGCAACCTGGATTCAAGCTGCAATCTGACATCGAGACTTCCACGGACTTGAAAAATGTACTTGAAGATCGAATTCTTAATTGCAATATTGAATTTACACTTGGAGAAGTTTTGGGGATTGCTAAGAGAGAGTTCCATAATGTTATTATTGACATCATAAAAAGAAAGCGCAAAATTATTAAAGAACCATTGCAAGATATGATCCATCGAGAGACTTCGAGGATATTCTCTATGGACTACAGATTGAGGAGGTTGATTCCGAAAAAGAGATCATCGAGGAATCTATAGATGGAGCTCTATGTATGCACACTAAGAAGTCTCTTCATCCTTTACTTCAGCTGTGCAGTATGATGAGAGCGAAGATGCACCTAGATTGGTGCCTCGAAGCCATTTTTCTTGAAGTCACTGGGCTCGTGTGACTACAGAAATTGTCGTCAAGCTTGGTGAGACTGAGACTCCTTGCATTGCACTTTTGGATCACGGTTCCGAGATTAATGTAATTGTGTGAGGTTTATATGATATTGGTAGATGGTCAGTTGATGTTGATCATGGTTGGCACATGCGTGCGGATAACAACACTACAGGGGATTTATATGCTGCTTGTCCAAATCTAAAGATTTCTATTGGAGATGTGGGTGTCCTATCATCTCTTTGTACAAAACTCTTGTTCTTATCCTATTATTTTGGGGCAGCCATTTATTGCTGAGTCTCAGATGGAGACTAAGGTTCTGGATGATCGATCTGCCTATGCACGGATCCGAAGCAAGAATGGGAAGAGAGCTGTTCAGTTCATGACTGTTTGTATAAATCATCAGCGAAATAAAGATTCGTTGAGGGATTCCCCTCTTCTAGTAGGAGAGCCAAATTTTTGCTAGGTACCACTGTCTTACGAGATGATGGTGGTACGAGTCAGGGAAAGATCTCGCCTCCTGGCAGCGATAGTTTTTCCTCATGTGTTTATGGTGTATCCACTGAAAGTACTTTGTGTTTTCAGCATATTTCTGATATGCCTAGAGCTGCCACGTAGTATGTAAAAAGAAAAGAAAAAGAATTAGTGATTGCAGGTGTTTTGTAGGAAGAAGACCGGATAGATGGTCTCTATGATGGCCTTTCATGCTCAGATACCATGGAAGAACTTTTGGTTTTGCTAAATGCTAACAATCAAGAGATGCATATGTCTTACAGGTTCATTCTTTGGTGATGTATTGTGAGATTGCTGATTTCATGCTTCAAAAGAATTTGGGTGCTGAGGATTCTTAGCAAAAAGTATTCCTTGCTGATATATTTCAGCAAAAAGATTTGGGTGTTGCTGTTTATACATAGCAAAGTATGTGCTTACCAGGGTATTTTCATCAAGAAATAAAATCTGTAGGTTGTAGCAATGAAGCCAGAGTTCAGACAAAATATAAGACAATTGACAAGAATGTTTGACTAGTCGCAGGATCGCTACCTTTGGAAAGTGATGAGATGATTAGAAGAGTTGCTATGCAACCTCCTTTGCGAGATCCTGCAGGTATTGGACATAATTTTTCAGCTGAGACATTGAAAGAGATGAAGATTGAGACCAAATATTTTCTACTTCCTAAAGAGGTAAGATGTTTTGAAGAGATGTTATGCAGACATGAAAAAGCTTTTGCTTTCTTTCCACATGAGATTGGATGCGTTGATCGTAGGGTTGTGAGGCCTATGGTTATTTTTACCATTCCGCGTGTCCCTTGGAATCTATGGCCTATTCCTGTGCCGAGGGCTCACTTGCCGAAACTGGTAGAGCTCTTGAATGAGTGGATCAAGATGGGAATTCTAGAGCCATCTTCAACTCCATATTCCAACAGGTGGTTCAAAGTTCCCAAAAAGAATGGGACACTCAGATTCATACAGGACATACAGCCAGTAAACAAGGTCACTATTCAAAATGTTGGTGCATCGGATAAAGATGGCTAGAAGGGATCAACAACCACTTAACCCAGCTCCAATTTCTGTTCCCTCTTCTTCTACTGCTATGAATTCTTCCAGAAATGATCGTGTCATCGTTGCATGTGGTGCGATGGTTCAGACCATGAGCGCAAGGATTGTCAAGACTTTGAAGAGGCGAAAAGATTGAAGTTGGTGGTGTGGAAGGAAATGATGATATGTTTTAGAGACTCAGAGCGACCACTCAAAACGAATTTCAGCAAAGGAGGTATGAAGAAATTATTGGAGGAAACTCTTTATGTTCTTCTTATGTAAAGCAAGAGGCGGCAAGAGAGGCTGCTGCGTATGGTCTTCAATTGGAGTAGTTACCTAAAGATAAGTCTTCTTTATGGTCTTATGCACTGCACGTAGAAAAGAAAGGTAAAGCTTCATCCTCTAAACTTTCATTCATAGGAGATGCAATTAGAAAAGGAACTGGATGGAATGATCGTGTAGATGTCTTCTCTATTTATGCTTATATTGCAAAATCTCAAGGATTTGAAGCACTTGTTGAAGAAAAGCGCAAAAGAGATAATGATCAACTTGAAGGATCAAAGAAGGCAACTAGGAGGAGTGAGCCAGTTATTCAGCCTTCTTCTTCAGGACCGGAGCAGAGTATGGCTGACGTGCAAAAGTTAAAAGTGCAAGAAGACCAAAAGGCCCCAAAGTTAAAGGATTCGAAGCCGAAGAAGCAACCTGGATTCAAGCTGCATCTGACATCGAGACTTCCACGGACTTGAAAAATGTACTTGAAGATCGAATTCTTAATTGCAATATTGAATTTACACTTGGAGAAGTTTTGGGGATTGCCAAGAGAGAGTTCCATGATGTTATTATTGACATCATAAAAAGAAAGCGCAAAATTATTAAAGAACCATCGCAAGATATGATCCATCGAGAGACTTCGAGGCTATTCTCTATGGACTACTGATTGAGGAGGTTGATTCCGAAAGAGAGATCATCGAGGAATCTATAGATGGAGCTCTATGTATGGAGACTAAGAAGTCTCTTCATCCTTTACTTCAGCTGTGCAGTATGATGAGAGCGAAGATGCACCTAGATTGGTGCCTCGAAGCCATTTTTCTTGAAGTCACTGGGCTCGTGCGACTACAGAAATTGTCGTCAAGCTTGGTGAGACTGAGACTCCTTGCATTGCACTTTTGGATCACGGTTCCGAGATTAATGTAATTGTGTGAGGTTTATATGATATTGGTAGATGGTCAGTTGATGTTGATCATGGTTGGCGCATGCGTGCGGATAACAACACTACAGGGGATTTATATGCTGCTTGTCCAAATCTAAAGATTTCTATTGGAAATGTGGGTGTCCTATCATTTCTTTGTACAAAACTATTGTTCTTATCCTATTATTTTGGGGCAGCCATTTATTGCTGAGTCTCAGATGGAGACTAAGGTTCTGGATGATCGATCTGCCTATGCACGGATTCGAAGCAAGGATGGAAAGAGAGCTGTTCAGTTCATGACTGTTTGTATAAATCATCAGCGAAATAAAGATTCGTTGAGGTATTCCCCTCTTCCAGTAGGAGAGCCAAATTTTTGCTAGGTACCACTGTCTTACGAGATGATGGTGGTACGAGTCAGGGAAAGATCTCGCCTCCTGGCAGCGATAGTTTTTCCTCATGTGTTTATGGTGTATCCACTGAAAGTACTTTGTGTTTTCAGCATATTTCTGATATGCCTAGAGCTGCCATGTAGTATGTAAAAAGAAAAGAAAAAGAATTAGTGATTGCAGGTGTTTTGTAGGAAGAAGACCGAATAGATGGTCTCTATGATGGCCTTTCATGCTCAGATACCATGGAAGAACTTTTGGTTTTGCTAAATGCTAACAATCAAGAGATGCATATGTCTTACAGGTTCATTCTTTGGTGATGTATTGTGAGATTGCTGATTTCATGCTTCAAAAGAATTTGGGTGCTGAGGATTCTTAGCAAAAAGTATTCCTTGCTGATATATTTCAGCAAAAAGATTTGGGTGTTGCTGTTTATACATAGCAAAATATGTGCTTACCAGGGTATTTTCATCAAGAAATAAAATCTGTAGGTTGTAGCAATGAAGCCAGAGTTCAGACAAAATATAAGACAATTGACAAGAATGTTTGACTAGTTGTAGGGCCGCTACCTTTGGAAAGTGATGAGATGATTAGAAGAGCTGCTATGCAACCTCCTTTGCGAGATCCTGCAGGTATTGGACATAATTTTTCAGCTGAGACATTGAAAGAGATGAAGATTGAGACCAAATATTTTCTACTTCCTAAAGAGGTAAGATGTTTTGAAGAGATGTTATGCAGACATGAAAAAGCTTTTGCTTTCTTTCCACATGAGATTGGATGCGTTGATCGTAGGGTTGTGAGGCCTATGGTTATTTTTACCATTCCACGTGTCCCTTGGAATCTATGGCCTATTCCTGTGCCGAGGGCTCACTTGCCAAAACTGGTAGAGCTCTTGAATGAGCGGATCAAGATGGGAATTCTAGAGCCATCTTCAACTCCATATTCCAACAAGTGGTTCAGAGTTCCTAAAAAGAATGGGACACTCAGATTCATACAGGACATACAGCCAGTAAACAAGGTCACTATTCAAAATGTTGGTGCAGGACCTATTGTGGATGAGTTCGCTGAAGCTTTTGCTGGTCGTGCTATTTATTCTCTTGGTGACCTTTATTCCGGATATGATCAGTTCCAGCTTGCCCTTGAAAGCAGAGATTTGACTACAATGAAGACACCTCTAGGCCTTGTCCGAATGTGTACGCTTCCACAAGGAGCTACTAATTCGGTTGCTCATATGATGAATGGGATGAACAAGGTTCTATGAGATTTTATTCCTGAGCTTACTGTGCCGTTCATTGATGACTTACCTATCAAGGGATGTTTGGAAGAAGGTAAAGATGATTCTTTAGATGATCATGGATGTAGATTCTTTGTGGCTTCACATATTAGAGATGTTGAGAGGATTCTTTGCAGACTGGAAGAAGTGAATTTGAACTTGTCAGGGTTGAAGTCCATTTTTAGTGCCAAAGAAGTTTTGATTGTTGGTCATATGTGTGGATATTATGGTAGAAAGCCTTCTCCTACGAAGGTTGATGCCATAGAAAAGATTGTGGAGACTTGCTCCTCTACTTCGGAGGTTTGCAGGTTTCTTAGAGCTTGTGTGTTTTATATTATTTGGATTCCTCACTTTGCTCATATTGCAGATGATCTTTATCAGATCTTGAGAAAAGGGCAACGTTTTTCTTGGGACTACTCCGACTATTCGAAAGGCAAATTATGAGTGTGGAAGACCTATTGTGCTTACTGTTAATACTAGTCCTATTGGCATTGGATGGGATGTTGGCCAAGATGATGTAGATGGGAATAGGTATGCTATTCGGGGCGAAAGTCCTAAATGAGCGACAACAAAGGTATCCACAAATTAAAAGAGAGCTCTTGGGAGTTGTCACGGTTCTCAAGAATGACAGAGAGTACTTCATTGGAGCTGCTGTGGTGGTCGAGACTGATTGTTTGCCTCTTCTAGGTATGATCACGAGTTGTTCTACTCTAGATATTGCCATGCTTAGGTGGATTGGGTACATAAAATCCATGAATCCTGAGTTCAGGCACATAGCAAGTAAAGACAACCCAGTAGTTGATATGCTTTCACGAGCAAGGTATGATGATATGGATTTTTCTTGTATTGATGATGCTAATGATGGGGCTGATCTTGCAGCCATTCATGCTGATCATGTTTGTTATGTGACTGCTTCGGAAAGCTTTGATGATTCTTTGTATACAGGAGAGTATTTGCAGATTGGTCGTTATTTGAGTACTATGTCTAGACAGGATGGATGGACTGATGCAGACTTCAAGAAGATTATAAGAAAATCTTATGGTTTCTTCTTGCAAAGTGGGCTACTTTGGAAGCATCCACGAAAGCAAGGAGGACGGCCATTGAGAGTTGTTTGTGATAGAGCTTCACAGGTGCGTATCATGAAAGAATTCCATGAAAGTTTTTGGGTTGGGCATCGAGCTGTTTGGGAAACCTATGAAAAGATCAAAGAGCGTTATTGGTGGAAAGGCATGTATAGAGATATCTCATAATTTAGAGAGACATGCCCTGATTGTCAATTGTTCTCTTCAGTGAGGCATAGAGATGAGCTTCATCCTACCTACCAGCTATGTATTCATTACAAGTGGGCTCTTGATTTGATTATTATGCCTGTTGGTTTATGGCAGATGCGCTATATTGTTTTGGCACAAGAAGATCTCACAAATCAAGTGGAAGGAAGAGCATTACAAAAAAAGTCTACTTTAGTGGTTTGTAAGTTCCTATTGGAGGATGTTTTTGCAGGTATGGATATATTGTGAAAGTTACTACAGATAGAGGTGAGTAGGATGTTGATGAGGCTAGAGAGTTTTTATCCCGCCTTGGCATTAAACTTGCTTTGACTTCAGCATATAATCCATAAGGCAATGGAAAGAGCGAAAGAGGCCATCCGTCGATTATGAAGGCCTTGGCCAAAGCATGCGGAGGACGGGTGAGTTGATGTATGACAAGAAGCCAGTCATGCATACAGAGACTTGTACAGTTACGTGGAGTACTTTATCGTGGCAACAAGAAGAGATGACTAGAGAAGATCCTTTGGCTCTTCGTATTCATCAGTTAGAGAGAAGACCCGAAGATATTGAAAGAGCAATTCAAAGGCTCAAAGAGGCTAGAATTCGTAACAAATACCATTTTGATAGCAGACACAGATTGAGGCCTAAAGAGATAAAAGAAGGAGATTGGGTGTTAGTTTATGACAGTAGTCTAGACAACTAATATAGTGCTATCCACAAGGTTTCTAGACGATGGTTTGGCCCCTATCTAGTGCAACATGTCCATGACAATGCTACATATTCCTTAGCAGAACTTGATGGTACGGCTTTGCGGATTTCGATTGCAGGGAAGAGAATAAAACTCTTAAAGAGAAGAGATGCTACAGCTTATTCAGTCGAGGAGTTGGATGATGCGAATTACGATGGACTTGAGCTAAGAGATGATGAAGATGAAGATATGGACATTGAAGATGCTTTTGCAGAAGATGAAGAGATTGCATTGACCGTCGAGCTTGGCGGCGATGAGGATGGGTAGTTTGGCCCATTCGGAGGATGTGCACGTTTGGAGGGGGTGGATGTCATGACGCTACGTTTCTACCATTGCAAACCTGAGGGTGGAATTTTTTGCCAAAATTTTGGACTCTCAAGTCAACATCATTATAAGTTTAATTTCTATTATGTGTGTTTGCATGACGCACGAGCATATGTAGATAGGATAGGCACAAATTCCTCAATGCATTCATAATTCTTTTTGTGGAGTAACGCTTGATTGTTTGCATATCATGAATCGAAAATTTTGTATTTCCTTAAAGCGTGAGTGATTGGGCATGAAGATTGGAACAATATTTAGCAGTCCATGGATATCCGTTCATATTAGTGGAATTATGCTACAAAATAACACTAGCACTCTTTGAGGAGAAGGAGGAAACTTTAGTTTTGACCATTGTTCCTTTACCTTTATGCATCCACATATCTTTGCCCTAAGAGATATGATGTAGCAAAACTAAAGGAAGGATCAATACCTGAAGGAATTGAAGTAAACAAGTACTTAGAAGTCATGGGAAATACCAAATAGCATTAACATAAGGACTGGCAAATGTAAAGGCACGCTAATATAAAGAAACTTCTTACAAGATTTACATCTCTCTCTTGGGACTCAAAGGACTTGACAGAAGAGATTAAGGATGCGGATTCGTTGCTTCTCTCTTGGAGCATTCCAGGACTCGTTTAATTGAACAAGTTCAACTTACTTGTATAGATCAGCAGCACCTAAAACCACTCAGCAACATGCATGAAGATAGAGTAGCTACATCTACTAAGGGTGAGAGGTCACAATACAAAGTTATAAACCAAGTTCCCACAATGCTTGGGACTCGATTGGGCATAAAGTTATGGCAGAATAATGATGTAATCAGTGACATCAATGGTGTGTTTTTTTTTTCGCATCTCAAATAGAAGAGACGTATATGAAGCTTTTAGCTTTTTTGAAAGCTTAAAGGAGCCATGTGTTACAGCACTGAGTATATAAGGAGGACAAGGTGGTAGACGAAGCGGTAGCAGAAGGAGACGTAGAAGACAAGGAGGCCATGATACAGCCGAAGAATCGGACAAAGAAGGTGACGGGGGCTCAGACAGCAGACGATGAGGCGAAGACCTGCTGAAGATGGCGGCTAGTCAATCACGAATGAAGGTGAGGACTAAGTTGCTATAGAAGACAAGAATCTGAGACCACGACGAAGCTAATGGGAGAGCTGACAGAGGCGATGTAGCTTCGACGACAAGGAAATTGGTGAACTCTCTTGAAACAACAGTTGGGAATGGGATGACGAAGGCGTGGCAAAGCCATGATGAAGTCGAAGGGAGGAAACACGATGCTACTGTGGTCAAGTTATCATTCATCACCAGCATGTAGCGGAATTGAAGAGGAGACTTCATTGAGGAGGGAGTTGATGGCAACCTGCAACTTAAGGGGGGAGGAACGCCATTGATTGAGCTATCGGATCGTGAGCACCATCTCATCAGCAGGGAGAAAAACTACCAACCTATGAATATGATCTCATATGCCTTAGACTTCAGCTCAAGTAATCCTTCTTGTCGATGCTCTGCGTGAACATACTATATAAATTTTGTGGCCGCAGCGATTGTGAGATCGAATTGCTGAGTTCAGGCTTCGATCCTATCTCTGTGGAGAGGCTAGTTGTTGCAATTCTCTCTTGCCAAGAGGTGCTTAATCTTTTCAGCAGAGAGAGAGCGGTAGCCTTATCAAAGGACAGGGCTGCCATCAGTTGTTTTCTCCCTTGCAATAAGACTAGCCGTACCACTGTCACTGAGGTGCCTCTGATGATTCCTGCCACTGTCACCACATAACCGTAATATTATTATCAAGCCACAATTGCATAAAAGCCTCTAGCAATTCTTGCTATCACTGCATAGGCAGTTGCATGTCAAGAACTATGTACCAAGGAAGGTCCAGATGTGCAAGAAGCAGACGTACAATCTTTTTCTCTGAAGCTTTTTCCAGGAGGCAGACAGCAAGGTTTCGTGACTTCTCCTCATACAACAAATTTCCAGTGACCTTACACTATTGGTTTTGCCAACTTGGTTGTGAAATTTATGACGATATTATTGAAATCAGCTGTGCTTGTCTAAAGCTCATACTCCTTACTTTTATCTAAGCCTTGGAAATAAAAATCTTTGAAAGTTCACTTGGTTTCTTGTGGGTGATTGATAGTATCACAAGTATCATTTCACTTGTCTTCCACATGTGACATATGGATGTTGAAAGCGAGCTGGAGTTTCTGTTAGTAGTGCCATACAAAGGGATTGTTGAAGTCTTCTAAGTACAATCTCTCATCACCCTTTGAGATTTTGGTCTAGTATTTCTTTGAAGAGCTATTAAGTGATATGATGAGAGCTAAATATTCCCTTTTGAATTTCATGAATTTCCCTTGAGTTGATTAAACTTCACCATCCTTTGCTTCCATCTCGCAAGTGTCCCTATGGCGAGTGACTTTCACGACCCCCCCCCCCCCACATGCGCGAATCCTGTGCAACAACGGAGAGTGGGTTTGTGATTAGATATATTGGTGGTTTTGGTGATGTTGTAGTTTTTCTGGTGGTGATAGAATGCTAAATGCTCTAAGCTTGATGGCCACACATAGTAAAGGTCTACAGGGTGCATGATGATATTCCTTGTCCTTGTGAGCTTTCATATTGTATTTGTGCAGGGGAGCTGTCAATGTACTCGATTGACTTGCTTCGTGTGACTATCAAGATCTACATGTAATTTAATGCCGCTTCAATGGGTGACACTAGCTTTCACATTATTGCAACGAAAATTACTTTTTGCTTGTTTGAGTCCAAGTCTTGCAGTCCCAATGTATTGGCATCTTCTATTTAGATGTTCAACTTTCTGATCAACTCCAACTTCATTGCATACTTGAGCAGGTAGTAAGAGATGGAAGATTTTGTTACTTGTTGAATATTTATGTGAGCTCCCGAGAGGAGCAATAGTGTTGAGTGATATGGCACAACATTTCAATGCTTA